>NC_086452.1:77186184-77486184 GCF_028390025.1 Pseudophryne corroboree
ATTGTGGGGACTGGGGACCAGCAGTATTATATAGGAGGAGTACAGTGCAGAGTTTTGCTGACCAGTGACCACCAGTATTATACGTTCTCTGCCTGAAAAACGCTCCATATCTGTGCTCAGTGTGCTGCATATATCTGTGCTCACACTGCTTTTTTGTGGGGACTGGGGACCAGCAGTATTATATAGAAGGAGTACAGTGCAGAGTTTTGCTGACCAGTAAACACCAGTATTATACGTTCTCTGCCTGAAAAACGCTCCATATATGTGCTCAGTGTGCTGCATATATCTGTGCTCACACTGCTTTATTGTGGGGACTGGGGACCAACAGTATTATATAGGAGGAGTACAGTGCAGAGATTTGCTGACCAGTGACCACCAGTATTATACGTTCTCTGCCTGAAAAACGCTCCATATCTGTGCTCAGTGTGCTGCATATATCTGTGCTCACACTGCTTTATTGTGGGGACTGGGGACCAGCAGTATTATATAGGAGGAGTACAGTGCAGAGTTTTGCTGACCAGTAACCACCAGTATACGTTGTCTGCCTGAAAAACGCTCCATATCTGTGCTCAGTGTGCTGCATATATCTGTGCTCACACTGCTTTATTGTGGGGACTGGGGACCAGCAGTATTATATAGGAGGAGTACAGTGCAGAGTTTTGCTGACCAGTGACCAGACAACCAGTATTATACGTTCTCTGCCTGAAAAACGCTCCATATCTGTGCTGCATTGTAGTATATAGTAGGAGTACAGTGCATAATTTTGCTGACCACCAGTATATAATATATAGCAGTACGGTACAGTAGGCCACTGCTCTACCTACCTCTGTGTCGTCAAGTATACTATCCATCCATACCTGTGGTGCATTTCAGTTTTGCACAGTTTGCTGGCCACCAGTATATAATATATAGCAGTACGGTACAGTAGGCCATTGCTCTACCTACCTCTGTGTCGTCAAGTATACTATCCATCCATACCTGTGGTGCATTTCAGTTGTGCGCAGTATATATAGTAGTAGGCCATTGCTATTGATACTGGCATATAATTCCACACATTAAAAAATGGAGAACAAAAATGTGGAGGGTAAAATAGGGAAAGATCAAGATCCACTTCCATCTCGTGCTGAAGCTGTTGCCACTAGTCATGGCCGAGAAGATGAAATGCCATCAACGTCGTCTGCCAAGGCCGATGCCCAATGTCATAGTAGAGAGCATGTAAAATCCAAAAAACAAAAGTTCAGTAAAAATACCCAAAAATCTAAATTAAAAGCGTCTGAGGAGAAGCGTAAACTTGCCAATATGCCATTTACGACACGGAGTGGCAAGGAACGGCTGAGGCCCTGGCCTATGTTCATGGCTAGTGGTTCAGCTTCACATGAGGATGGAAGCACTCATCCTCTCGCTAGAAAATTGCAGTGCCACTCCTAGATGGGCCAGGTGTTTGTGTCGGCCACTTGGGTCGCTTAGCTTAGTCACACAGCTACCTCATTGCGCCTCTTTTTTTCTTTGCATCATGTGCTGTTTGGGGACTATTTTTTTGAAGTGCCATCTTGCCTGACACAGCAGTGCCACTCCTAGATGGGCCAGAGGTTTGTGTCGGCCACTTGTGTCGCTTAGCTTAGCCATCCAGCGACCTTGGTGCACCTCTTTTTTTCTTTGCATCATGTGCTGCTGGGGACTATTTTTTAAATCTGCCATCCTGTCTGACACTGCAGTGCCACTCCTAGATGGGCCAGGTGTTTGTGTCGGCCACTTGGGTCGCTTAGCTTAGTCACACAGCTACCTCATTGCGCCTCTTTAGTTCTTTGCATCGTGTGCTGTTTGGGGACTATTTTTTTGAAGTGCCATCCCGTCTGACACTGCAGTGCCACTCCTAGATGGACCAGGTGTTTGTGTCGGCCACTTGGGTCGCTTAGCTTAGTCATCCAGCGACCTCGGTGCAAATTTTAGGACTAAAAATAATATTGTGAGGTGTGAGGTGTTCAGAATAGACTGAAAATGAGTGGAAATTATGGTTATTGAGGTTAATAATACTATGGGATCAAAATGACCACCAAATTCTATGATTTAAGCTGTTTTTGAGGGTTTTTTGTAAAAAAAACACACGAATCCAAAACACACCCGAATCTGACAAAAAAAATTCAGGGAGGTTTTGCCAAAACGCGTCCGAATCCAAAACACGGCCGCGGAACCGAATCCAGAACCAAAACACAAAACCCGAAAAATTTCCGGTACACATCACTAGTTTAAAATGGTTGTAACAATCAGGGGTGGCAACAGCTCTGCCGGGTCCCGGTACTGAGAAGGTGTGAGGCGGCGGCGGGCGGCGGCACGGTGGTCGGGCCGGGGCACGGAGGAACTGGGATCCGAGAGGATCCAAGTTCCTCCAATCAGCGCCTCAGGATTTGAGCTGGGCGCCGGACGCGAGCCAATCACGGCTCGCGGCTTGGCGCCCAATGTGGAGTTGCCGCGGCGGGCCAATCAGTGCTCGCCGCGGCGGACTCCGATTGGTCCGACGCGGCGAGCACTGATTGGCCCGCCGCGGCAACTCATGGCTCCGCCTCCTCCCAGCGGCTTATATCAGGCGCTGGGCGGCGGCGGAGCTCAGTTTCGCGCCGGAGCAGGGAAGAGCTCCAGAAGACAGCTGCAGAAGACCAGGAGCAGCGGCGCCGGAGGAGGCCGAAGGACCAGCGAAGAAGGAAGACGGCAGACGGCACGGAGAAGGCAGAAGAGGCGGAGCCAGGAGTCCAGCAGCGGAGGTCCGGCGGAGAGTGCTGCAGAGAGAGGGAAGCAAAAGAGATGACGAAGCTCCCCTCTGCAGCCTCTCCCGTCGAGGCGGGTAAGAGGCCTTGGGCCTGCACCACCCTCTTGTAGGGTGATTCCTCCCTAGACCACCGGGTGTTCGGGCATTAGGCCCGTGGGTAAAGTCAGGCCCTTCCGGCCTGTGGGCATTCAGTTGGGCCCTCCCGGCCCGTGGGTACATTTGATCGGGTCCTCTGGGTCCGAGGCCGCGCGTAGTCGGGGTTCCCCCCGGCCCGTGGCCCGGTTCGGAGGAAAGGGGGCAACATACCCATTAGGGGGTTTGGCGTTAGGCCCAAGCCACCTCCGCACCACAATAGGCGGGCACTAGGCCCGGGGCATATCAGGCAATAGGCCTGTGGGCATTAGAGGGCATTAGGCCCTAGTGTATTTTGGCAATTAGGTGGATATAAGGTGACACTGGGTACTAGGCCCAGGTCACCCAACGAGCGGCGAGTTAGGCGGGCGCTAGGCCCGTGGGGGAAGTCAGGCCCACGGCCTGTGTGCAAATAGGGGGCAATAGGCCCAGGTGATAAGCGGCTCCCCCGTGGTGAATAAAGGTGGCACCGGGCACTAGGCTCTGGCCACCCTGAGGTGATTAGGTAGGCAGGTCCGCTTGACCCGAGCTCACAGAAGTAAGTGTACAGGAGGTGGGCAGGCTGTGTGGCGCCCACCCCCTTCCAGTGGTAGGTAGAGACTTAAAGGAACAGCACCGTTTGATGTTGTACTCTGATGTGTGTGTTGTTACCGTGCATGGCAAATTGTTGTTTTAGAGTTTGTGCATAGTTTGTGTTGCACCACTTAAACTTGAGCCAGTTTGAGGGCTTTGTTATGCAGCTAGTGTAGCGGACGCACACTAGATTAGGGTTAGGCCCTGCACGGCTGTTTCTCTCTTTGCCTCCTTACAGGGACCTGTAAGTGGAGAAGATCAGAGTACAAGAAGTAGGACGGTGAGTAACATCTGTCTGTGTGTCCCTATCTGTCTCCCTTCCTTCAGGGCGAACGGTGAGCCTTGCACGCCGGTGCAAGGTAGAATTTCCACCTGGTGCGAGAGTGCCAATAGGTGAAATTCGGGCTCTGAGGCGGACGCCTGGGATGACCCTCACCTAGCCCGAAAACACTATTTTCCTCGGCGCCGGAGGGCGTTTCGGTCGACAGTCAGGAGGACAGCACTCAGCAATCTCCTTTCCCCTAGGTCATTGTGTCCGGGTCCGACGGAGGAATTCCAGCCAGGTCCATTGAAGGTTCCGGTACCTGAAGGTGAGAGATTGCGGCGCCCGGTAAGTGGTGAACCTACACCTGCACGGCAGCAGGCACTACACGCACCGCCGTCACCCTCTTACATTTGGCGTAGTCGGCAGGATGTCGGACACGGAAAACAACACTCCTCCGGGAACGGAGAGCAAATTCCATTTTGGACCGGCATTGACGCATACCCCTCGGTACGATGGGCAGAATATGCCGTTGGCAGACTGGAAGAAGAGGCTGGATGGAATCATCCAGCTGTATGGGGTGCCCCCTTAAATGCAGTTGCACTTGGCCTTGAATACGCTGGATGGAGAAGCCTGGCGGTCTGTGATCCTTGTTCCAGAAGAGGAGCGGACGACGTTGGAAGAGGTACTCGCGATCCTCGAGGGTGCCTATGGTAACACGGCTTCTGCTGGAACCCTGCGTCAGCAATTGTTCAACCGATTCCAGAGGGAGGACGAGTCTATACCCCAGTTTGCCAATGCACTGCAGGAAATGTTGAGTGAAATCACGCGGCGTGACCCAGAAGGTTTGGGGTCCCTGGTTAACCCCAGCGTGATGCTGAGGGATCAGTTTGCGCTGGGCCTACGGCGTATCCCCATTTGACAGATCCTGTTGAATAAGACTGCCAACGACAAGAAGATGACCTTCCATCAGGTCCAAGTGGAGGCGGTCGCTAGGGATCGAAATGCCAATTTTGGACCTTATGCCATGGCCCCACAATGGTTGGCACCAGTGTCTGCTGTGGCCAGCAGAGAACCCAGCCCCATGGAAGCCTGTGTCCAAGACCTTAAGGCGGCATTCGCCAAAGTCACTCTGGAAATGAAAGCAGAGATCTCCCAGTTGCGAGATGAGGTTCATAGGCAGAGAGGTCAGGGTGGGTCCGAAGATCGGGCGCCGCACCGGCTGCACAGGGAATCACGAGCCAATGTCGGGGGCGCTCGTCCCAGGGAAGGTAGGGGTCCCCATTGCTACCGCTGCAATAGGTTTGGACACATTGCCCGGGAATGTAGTGAGCCTAGGCAAGACCCTTCGTTAAACTAGAGTACCTCGCAGTAGCGGGACCACCCGCGAGGGAGATGAGTGGAGGAGGAACCACTATAGTGGATTCTGCCGATATAGTGGGTGAGTGTCCCGTTGTGGTTGGGTGTCTTGGGGGAAAGGAGCAGAAATGCCTGTTGGATAATGGCTCGCAGGTCACCACCATGTCTGAGGCTTGTTTCCTGGAGCATTATTCTCATTTGAAGGATTCGGTGTTGGAAAGCTGGGTTACCCTTACGGCGGGCCAACAACCTTCCTATTCCAGTTGTCGGAGTGGTGTGGATGGAGATCTCGATCTGTGGACAGGCAGTGGGGAAGAAAGGAATACTGGTCGTGGGAAGCTTGGGTTTGAGTCACGGACCAGTGATTGTGGGCATGAACGTCCTCCAAGATCTCAATCAGCTTTTGATCCAGGAAAGGGGTCCGCAGTACTGGAAAGAAATGGGTGTCCAACGGCCGGTGCAACAAGCATTTCAGCAGGTGGGGAGAATATGTGAGGCTGGACATCGGCAGGAATCCCTGGGGGCAATTCGGACCGGTCATCGGCAACAGATAGAGTTACCTCCCCGCCAGGAAATAATCCTTCCCCTCGAGGTGCGGACTCACCAACGCTTGGAGGGATTGGAAGTGATGGTGGAACCCAATGGTTACCTCGGAATGGACTCTGGAATCATCCTAGCCCGAACCCTGGCGGTAGTAAGGGACGGCAAGGTGTTGGTTCGGCTGTGTAATCTCCTGGACGAGACCAGGAAAATTCCGGCAGGAGCCACCATTGCCAACGTAACGGCTGTCGCCCGAGACGGAGTTTCAGGGGGGCGACAGGTCTTGCTGCATACGGACGAACAAGGACCATGGTCCATGGCGGTGAGCCTGGATAAGGATGAGGAACCCAGTACGGATTGGTGCGGCCGGGTTATCCGAGAACAGATGGATGTCTGTCTGGACGAATGTAGCCCCGTTATGGTACAGAAGTTGGAGCATATGCTGTGGGAACGGCGGAAGGCGTTCTCCCGGCATGAGGAGGATATCGTATATACGGAAGATTTGAAACATGAGATACGTACTGGAGAGAGCCCTCCAATCCGTGAAAGGTATCGTCCCATCCCACCTAAACTCTATCAGGAGGTCAAGAAGATGTTGCTGCCGATGTTGGACAACCAGGTCATTCGTGAGAGCAAAAGTCCATGGGCTGCGCCCATCGTGTTGGTACAGAAGAAGGATGGTTCCATCCGGTTCTGCGTGGACTATCGGCGGTTGAATAGCAGTACCGTGAGAGATGCCTACCCATTGCCCAGGATAGAGGAGTCTTTGGCGGCCCTGGGGAATGCTCGGTATTTCTCCACGCTGGACTTGGCCAGTGGGTACTGGCAAGTGGCGGTAAACCCACCGGATCAAGAAAAGACCGCCTTCACAACTCCAATGGGGCAGTTTGAGTTCTTGCGCATGCCTTTTGGGCTCACCAATGCCCCGGCTACATTCCAGCGGATGATGGAGAGATGTTTGGGAGACTTGAATTTCGAAGCTCTGCTGATATATCTGGACGATATCATTGTGTTTGCCCCCACTCTGGAGGAACATTTGACGCGTCTGGATGTGGTGTTGCAGCGCCTGGAGAAGTATGGGCTCAAGCTCAAGCCCCGCAAGTGTCATCTTCTAAAGTCGAGCTTGGAGTACTTGGGCCATGTGGTGTCCAGAGAAGGAGTCTGCCCTACGCCCGGCAAGATTTCAGCAGTCCAGGACTGGAAGACACCCACCACTACCACTGAACTGCGCGCGTTCCTGGCGGTATTTGGATACTATCGGCGGTTTATCAAGGACTTTGCGAAAATCGCGGAACCGTTGCATGCCCTGCTTCGAGGGGTGCCCACTACAAAAAAATCGCAGGTGATAGCCTGGGGTGAGGCACAGGAGAAGGCATTTCGGCGACTGAAGGAAATGCTCACGGAGGCTCCGGTTCAGGGGTATGCTGATTTTGAGAAACCATTTCGGCTCTGCACCGATGGTAGCCTACAGGGATTGGGAGCAGTCCTTTCGCAAGAACAAGATGGCCAAGAACGAGTGATCGCATATGGTAGTCGAAGTTTGAGGGAAACAGAGCGGAACCCGGACAACTACAGCTCTTTTAAGTTAGAACTGATGGCTGTCGTCTGGGCCGTGACTGAGAAGTTCGCCGAGTACTTGACCGCTACCCATGTGGAAATCTACACGGATAACAATCCCCTGGCCTATCTAGAAACTGCAAAGCTGGGCGCCCTGGAGCAGCGTTGGGTAGCCCGGTTGGCAAAATTCAGCTATAAAATACACTATCGGCCAGGGAAGAGTAACGGGAACGCGGATGCGCTGTCGCGGTTTCCTATGCCCCTGCCCCCGACTTCGAGGTACCTCGAGGACGAGAGCACTGAAGTCCCGGACTTGACCAGGATCGAAGGCCCTGTTACCACGGGAGGGCCACCAGTAGTTGAGTGCGCTGCTCTGCTCCGGAGCACGGAACAAGAGTGGGCTTCCTTACAGCAGAATGATCCAGGACTGAGCATCATTCAGCAATGGAAACAAAAGAGACATTGGCCTAGCCGGTGGGAGAGGAGTCGGTTGACTCCCTACTGTCGAAGGGTCCTGCGGAGTTGGGAGCGATTACTCGTCTGCGCCGGAACGCTGCGTCGACAGGTGTACCTTCACCACGAACTCAGGATGGTGGAACAGATTGTGGTGCCGGAAGCGGCTCTAAGGGCTTTAGTGACGGAAGCGCACGAGGGCGGAGCCCATTTGGGGCAGCAAAAACCTTTCAGTGGATGCAGCGCCAGTTTTTTGCCCCTCAGTTATGGACGTTGGTGGAGAGAGTGTGCCGGGAGTGTCGGAGATGTGGGGTTGTCAAACCAAACGCACAGCATGCACCTGTACATACTGTTCAGACGAGTTGTCCCCTGGAGTTGTTGATGATTGATTACGTTCTGATTGGGGAGTCTGTTAGTGGTCATCAATATGCCCTGGTCATGACGGATCACTTCACCAAGTTCACGGTCGTGGTCCCCACCAGAGATCAGACAGCGGAGTCTGCTACCAAAGCCATGGTCGAGCATTTCATCCGGCAGTTTGGGTGCCCCGAGAGGGTCCATTCAGACCAAGGGGCTTGTTTCCAAGGGAGACTAATGGAACAGCTTTGTCGACTTTATGGGATGCGGAAGTCCCTTACCACTCCGTATCATCCTCAGGGAAATGGTGCCTGTGAGCGTTTCAATCGGACTTTGCTCCAGATGCTGCGGACCCTGGAGGACACCAAGAGAAGGAGGTAGCCCGAGCATGTGGCCGAGCTGGTGTGGGCCTATAACAATTCACAGCACCACCGGCTACTCCCCTTTCTTTTTGATGTTTGGCCGCCCAGGGCGTGAAGCGCAAGACCTGCACTTGGCTGAATTTCGGGAGGAAGGGGGTTCATTGCCCTCAGACTGGGTCGCAGAACATCATCAGCGTTTAAGGGTGGCTCACGAAGTAACTCGGAGGAGGATAGCCGACCACACTCATGTACCCCCTAGAACTCGAGGGGCGGAGCCTTTTGACGTGGGACAACGGGTGCTGGTCCGCATGACACGGCCGGGCGGCAAACTGGCGGAGAAGTGGGAGGTGTGGCCCTATATTGTCCGAAAGCGCCTCACCGAAGAGGGTCCGGTTTACCAGGTGGAAGCGACAGATGGGTCTGGTCGGTTGAGGACCCTTCATCGGGATATGCTGCGCCCTTGTTGGTTCCCAGAGGACGGGGAGGACGATGGTGCCCCCGGTCTGGATACGGCTCCAATGGCTGGGGAGGACACCGCGTTGACATCTTTGCCCAGGGGGGCTGGCCTGGATGAAGATTGGTGGGTCCCAGTGGTCCCACCTCACGACAGTAGCCTCCAGGATGCTGTGGCCCCCAGGCCTGTGGTATCTCCTTTGCCTCGGCGGTCCCAGCGTTCCAGCCGCGGTGTGCCTGGTCCTCGGTATGCCGACCCGGATTTTATCTGGTCTCAGGCTTCCTTTGTAGGGACTACAAAGGACAAACGGGGGTGAAATGTGAGGCGGCGGTGGGCGGCGGCGCGGCGGTCGGGCCGGGGCACGGAGGAACTGGGATCCGAGAGGATCCAAGTTCCTCCAATCAGCGCCTCAGGATTTGAGCTGGGCGCCGGACGCGAGCCAATCACGGCTCGCGGCTTGGCGCCCAATGAGGAGTCGCCGCGGCGGGCCAATCAGTGCTCGCCGTGGCGGACCAATCGGAGTCCGCCGCGTCATGGCTCCGCCTCCTCCCAGCGGCTTATATCAGGCGCTGGGCGGCGGCGGAGCTCAGTTTCGTGCCGGAGCAGGGAAGAGCTCCAGAAGACAGCTGCAGAAGACCAGGAGCAGCGGCGCCGGAGGAGGCCGAAGGACCAGCGAAGAAGGAAGACGGCAGACGGCTCGGAGAAGGCAGAAGAGGCGGAGCCAGGAGTCCAGCAGCGGAGGTCCGGCGGAGAGTGCTGCAGAGAGAGGGAAGCAAAAGAGCCGACGAAGCTCCCCTCTGCAGCCTCTCCCGTCGAGGCGGGTAAGAGGCCTTGGGCCTGCACCACCCTTTTGTAGGGTGATTCCTCCCTAGACCACCGGGTGTTCGGGCATTAGGCCCGTGGGTAAAGTCAGGCCCTTCCGGCCTGTGGGTATTCAGTCGGGCCCTCCCGGCCCGTGGATACATTTGATCGGGTCCTCTGGGTCCGAGGCCGCGCGTAGTCGGGGTTCCCCCCGGCCCGTGGCCCGGTTCGGAGGAAAGGGGGCAACATACCCATTAGGGGGTTTGGCGTTAGGCCCAAGCCACCTCCGCACCACAATAGGCGGGCACTAGGCCCGGGGGCATATCAGGCAATAGGCCTGTGGGCATTAGAGGGCATTAGGCCCTAGTGTATTTTGGCAATTAGGTGGATATAAGGTGACACTGGGTACTAGGCCCAGGTCACCCAACGAGCGGCGAGTTAGGCGGGCGCTAGGCCCGTGGGGGAAGTCAGGCCTACGGCCTGTGTGCAAATAGGGGGCAATAGGCCCAGGTGATAAGCGGCTCCCCCGTGGTGAATAAAGGTGGCACCGGGCACTAGGCCCTGGCCACCCTGAGGTGATTAGGTAGGCAGGTCCGCTTGACCCGAGCTCACAGAAGTAAGTGTACAGGAGGTGGGCAGGCTGTGTGGCGCCCACCCCCTTCCAGTGGTAGGTAGAGACTTAAAGGAACAGCACCGTTTGATGTTGTACTCTGATGGCAAATTGTTGTTTTAGAGTTTGTGCATAGTTTGTGTTGCACCACTTACACTTGAGCCTGTTTGAGAGCTTTGTTATGCAGCTAGTGTAGCGGACGCACACTAGATTAGGGTTAGGCCCTGCACGGCTGTTTCTCTCTTTGCCTCCTTACAGGGACCTGTAAGTGGAGAAGATTAGAGTACAAGAAGTAGGACGGTGAGTAACATCTGTCTGTATGTCCCTATCTGTCTCCCTTCCTTCAGGGCGAGCGGTGAGCCTTGCACGCCGGTGCAAGGTAGAATTTCCACCTGGTGCGAGAGTGCCAATCGGTGAAATTCGGGCTCTGAGGCGGACGCCTGGGATGACCCTCACCTAGCCCGAAAACACTATTTTCCTCGGCTCCGGAGGGCGTTTCGGTCGACAGTCAGGAGGACAGCACTCAGCAATCTCCTTCCTCCTAGGTCATCGTGTCCGGGTCCGACGGAGGAATTCCAGCCAGGTCCGTTGAAGGTTCCGGTACCTGAAGGTGAGAGATTGCGGCGCCCGGTAAGTGGTGAACCTACACCTGCACGGCAGCAGGCACTACACGCACTGCCGTCACCCTCTTACAAAGGGGCGTGGCCAGACCCAGCTAAAAAGATAGCTTCTGTGTAGACGCAAAGTGGCTGTGCAATGCGCAGGGAGGGGGCACCGGTGGAAGAACTGGTGGGCAGAGGTGGGTAAGCAGGTGGTCAGACACGATCGCTCCTCTTCTTCACATCATGCAGGGAGAGAAGACTGACTACTGCTGCCTCCCTCCCCAGCACACAGCAGTGTGTACCATGTGCTGGGCTGGTGAGAGAGGCTGCTGCCGCAACAGGCAGTCCTCTCTCCCTGCCTAACGTGCGACTGTCAGCAATTGGGAAGGGGGTGGGCAGCGGCACCCGGCCTGAGTAGAGTACCTGTTCCCCACCCTCTCAGCACCACTGGTAGTAATGGTAGTAGGCCAATAGCAAATCCAAGGAACACAGGTCATATAGATGATAGATCAATATTGCATTCATTTTCACATGCATTCATGTGAATAGTCTGTGCCCATAAATCCCATATTCATTGCTAAATTCAGTCCTCTTTATCTTATTGCTTATATCTATCGTACCAACAAACTCTGCAGTGCGAAACGCCCAGATATTAAGACACATCTATCTCTGCTCTGCCCACATACAGCATTATACTGTAGGCCTTGGGCAAAGCAATGCACTGGGGCCACTACCCTTCTATTCACAGGAATACATTTATATCGATAATTTTTATTAAGACAAAACATATATCATATAAAGGATGACAAATGTAGGTCAGAACAATATCAAGGACTAACATCAGTTTTGACTAAGTACTGTAACATAGTTGTCATGGACTTTCACAGATTTATAAGGTGATTATAGTTCACAGGTATTGTAGGGGTTGGGTCCCGGCGGGGTCCCGACCGTCGTTCACCTGACTACATCCCGTATTGTAGTCCAGATCTTATGAAGTTAGTTTTGTAACGCATGGATGAAAAGATCATGTTCGTAGTGGTAGGGGTCTCTCCAGTGTCCGCTTTTTATTTTGTTGTGTATTATGGGCCTATTTCAGACCCGATTGCTTTGTGTGAAATCGCAAAGCGGACGATTATCGAACATCTGCACATGCATTACAGATCGAAATGCGCAGGCGAGAGGCCAGACTGTGAAAGAAAAGTGTCTTTTTTGATCGCTAGGCGTACACAGATTGATTGACAGGAATAGGACATTTGGTGGTGGTAACTGCCCGTTTTCTGGGAGTGTCAGGAAAAACACCGGCTTGCCGAAGCGTTTTTAGGGGGGTATGTGACGTCTGCTCTGGCCCGATCAGCCTGTTATATTCATACTTTTGGAGTAAGTCCTGGGCTACAACCACTGACTGAAAAAAGAATTCGATGGTGAGTGAGTTGCAAACGGATTTGCAGCTGACCGGTGTTTGCAGAGCAGGGGCGTCTCTAGAGAGGAGGGGACCCGTGTGCAGACTTCGTGTGTGGGCTACCTCCTCTCCCGTAGCCGTTGCGCCGCTGCTAGCGCTCTAAGTGCACAGTGCCAGAGTCTACAGCTTATGCGCAGGACTCCGAAAAATGTCCGCCGCGCCATTTTTTCCGGAGTCCTGCACATGCGCTGTAGACTCTGGCACTGTGCCAGAGTCTCTAGTGGTCAGTGCGCAAGCAGCGGCACGACGGCTACGGCCGGGAGAAGAGGGGGCCCACACACGGTCAGCGATGGACTCCGGAAAGGTAAGTATAGGAGAAATGGGTGCAGTGTGTGGGCCCCCCCCCGGGACTCAGGGGCCCGTGTGCACCACACACTGCACCCATTATAGAAACGCCAGTGTTGCAGAGCTTTTTGCATGGCGTATGCAGACTTGCACAGGCGCATCTTCACTCTGCAAATTTGCAGGTCTGAATTAGGCCATGTTCATTACTTGTACATATATTTGACATTAATAACATGGTACATACAGTAGAAAAAAAAAGAACTTGCAATTGATTTATCATGAAAGCTAAATTGGCATAGGATTATGTAGAGAAATGTGAGAAGAAAGAGACGGGGGGAAGAATCCGGAAAAGAAAGGAGAAAGAAAGAAAGGAGAGAGAGAGAGAGAGAGTGTGAGAGAGAGAGAGAGAGCGAGAGGGGGGGGGGGGGGGGGGAGTGAGCTAGTGGAGAAGTTGCCCATGGCAACCAGTCAACTGCTCTGTATACTTTTATAGTATGCAAATTATAAATGTTACGTCAATGCTGATTGGTTGCCATGGGCAACTTCTCCACTGGCTCATTTCTCCACTTTTATCACTGCTTAGTACATCTCCCTATGTATGTTATTTCTCTATAGGAGGTAGCAGATAGAGTGGATAATGAATAAGCTAAACCAGTGGTTCCCAAACTGTGTGCCTAGGCATCCTGGGGTGCCTCGGGACACTTGCAGGGGTGCCTTGGATTGGTGGTCCAGGACCAATTCAAATTATTTATGGTCAATGTAATAGGCAAAACCAGTGCTGGTGGTTGCCAATCATAACATATGTGGATAAACAGGAGCAAATCTTGTCCTTCACCACATCATTTATCCTAAGGATGACACATAAGCACAATTTACTTAATTTATTATATTTTTCTAAAGTTCTCAATAAGAAACCTTTGGCCTAGGGGAGCCGTGAAACTAATTCTGATACTCTAGGGCGCCGGGAGTCAAAAAAATTGGGGAACCATTGGGCTAAAGCATCTGAAATATCAGATGTTTGAAGGTGTTGAAAATGTTCTGGCCAATTTGTCATGCCAGAGTGATGATAAATGGAAAAGAAAGGGGTACGTACGAGGGCATAATAGAATGATAATGGCCTGGGGGTGGGGGGTGAGAGGGAAGAAGCAGCGCTGCGTCTAAAGGATTACTCCAATCATCGGGTGATAGATTGTGTAAGAATTCGCTGATGTAATGTAATGCCTGGCTGAAATAGGGCAACTAGATAGTTATGTGTGCAGGTATATTTGTCTATGATCTGTTTTACAGAATAAGGTTTATGGAGATGTGTATCTACCATATTCCTAAGCGAGTTCAGCCCAGCGCGGGCCCAAAAGTAAAAGGGATAGTGATTGGGGGCGTGGCCACGGCGACAAGAGAGTAGGACATGGGTGGTGTGAGCTCCCGGGTCCCACATCCTGAACATCTATCCTGCGCCCGGTTCCCGCTGCACCTGTGCCCACCCGCGTTGCCCAGACTCTGCTGCACCTCCAGAGGCTCCTTGCTGGCCGCCCGGACCGTTTGAGCGCGTGTTCTGGCTGGCGTCCTGTGAGGCCCTGCACGCAATACGGAGCCCCGGTCCTCCCGCACTTCCGGCTTCTCTCCGGCTCCCGCTCGGCGTGCAGAAGCTCTCTCCCTCTCCTCTCACACAGGGGCTGCAGTGATCTCCTGACAGGCAGCTGCCTGGATGCTTCGCCCTGTTGTGCTGCCCTCCTGAACTGGTTGCTTATTACAGGTACTCTGGGGGTCTGAGAGCCGAGAGGGCGGCGGCCATTTTGATTTCTGCCTGCCGTGGGAGCATCTCCGGGCTCACCCTGTTGCTGCGACAGTCCTGTGCCCTGCTAAAATTATAACCTATCACATAAAACACCTCTCTCTCTATCAAAAGACTTTGGAATTATATATAATCCCCACCTGGTGATAATATGGGGAAGAATCATCCCTCTAATGCTGCTGCTGCTAAACTGAAGCAGTATGCTAGTAATGCAGGGACAGCAGCATCTTCCCCTCCCCATTGCGAATAGTGAGAAGAGATTAACTGACAAAATTGAGAGGGTACAGTGCGATTTATCACTCCTGAGACAGGATGTACAACGTATACGGAAACGAGTTGGAGAGGTGGAAACTCGTGTCTCGAATCTGGAAGATTCCTACACTCCTCTTAATTGTACTGTTTCCAATATATCTCAGCAAGTCACTACCATGCAATCTAAGCTCCTGGATATGGAGGGACGCCTCTGCAGAAACAATTTACGCTTCGTGGGCCTGCCGGAGAGGGAAGAGGGTTCCTCTCTGGAATCGTTTCTGGAAGGCTGGCTCCTAGAATTGTATGGCAAAGAATCCTTCATTCCGCACTTCGCAGTCCAGCGAGCTCATAGAATTCCTAATCGCCCTCCACCTCCTGGTGCTCCCCCTCGCACCTTTATTGCAAAATGTTTACATTACAAGCAGGGCCGGTGCTAGGGTGTTCGGTGCCCTCCTGCAAACTATAATTTTGCGCCCTCCCTCCCTTAACTCATAAGGGGACAGCACGTGCCGAAGGTGTGCATCACAAAAGGGGGTGTGGTCTTAAGGAGGAGGGGCCACATAATAGCACCTCACAATAGTACCTCCAATTCAAATTATACCACACTGTAGCACAATCTTACTTACATTACTCTGCACTTAGGGGGTCATTCCGAATTGATTGCACGTAGCAACTTTTTGCTGCTCATACGATCAACCTGATACCGCCTATGGGGGAGTGTATTCTAGCATAGCAGGGCTGCGAACGCTTGTGCAGCCCTGCTATGGTAAAAAACAGGGACGTGCAGTCAGGGGAGGCAGGGGAGGCAGTGCCTCACCTGTCATATTCTGATCTGATTATTAGAATAATACAAAAAAGATATCTATAACACAGATTCTGTGTAATTGATGACTTCTTTGTATTATTCTACTAATTTTTCACAGTTAAAATCCTAGCCATACAGAGATGGGAGGCAGCGAGAGCGCTGCCTCCCACTGACAATTATAAACTGCATGAAGCGGGGGCGGGGCCATGGCAGTGGTCAGGAAATGCCCATTGAAAAAAACGAGGGATTGAGGCACCTGTACATGTGCCTCAATGACAGGGTTGTGCCTTGAGCCCACATCAAGGCACGCCCCTCATCTTCCCGATCTGCTATGCTCCCCTCCCCTGATGACCACCTCTCGCTCTCTCCGCCGATGCTCACTGCTCCCCACTGCAGAGACAGTGCCCAGCAGGGTGAGCAGGTCACACGGCGACAAGGGAGCACCACCAAGGCAGGAGGCAGCGTTCAGGCTGGGGCTACCGAGCAGAAGATGGACTCCTCCAGGTCACCAGGGAGCAGGGACGGATCTAGACTTTTCTTTAGGGGGGGCGGTTTACGGTTTAATCTTGACTCCTCCCTCTACAGTCCCAACTCCTCCCATCTGCAATCCTAACTCCTCCTCTCTCAATTCTGACTGAACTTTTTGAGTGAGACTGAGATAGAGCTTTATGATTGTTCTATGTACATGTGACTGTGCTATGGGGTAATTGTATTTATTAGCCCTAGTACCCACACACCAGCAAGTGAGGGGCAAATGCTCTGTAACCCTTGCTCTCCTGGCTCCTCTGAGCTGCTGTGGTATACGCTGCAGCACATCGTTCTGCCTCAGGCTCTCCCGGGAGAGCTCTCTTCTGCTCAAAAGTGGGCGTGGCTATGAAACACCCCCCCAGATTCGGCCCTGCCAGGGAGCGCGGTGGTCGTGGCTGTCTGACATCAGGAGCTTACCCCGGGACTTTCTCTTAGTGTGAGTGAAGGTGCCAGTACGACAATTGTCCCAGCCAGCGGCACGGCGGCTGCAGCGCGGAAGCTCTTCTGATGCTCTCTATCCCTAGGTACACTAGAAAACAAATTCACAGCATCATAGAATTTGTTTTCTAGTTTACCTAGGGATAGAGAGCATCAGAAGAGCTTCCGCGCTGCAACCGTGATGCTGTGACTCCATTGCAAATTTCTTTCTATATGTAAAACATTTGTTACGTTGCTATAGGTTATAAAATAGCAAAGTACAGGCTTGCAGCTCCTCTCAGACCATGATGCTGCCTCTAACAACACTAGATAGGTTAGTTGAGACCTGTCTGCTGCTGCTTTATTATTTCTGTATCTATACCTCCCACCCCTCCCCTCTTTCATTCTGCTGTCTCTACCACACACAGCATGCCCTCTCTCTCCAACTGCCCCTCTCCCTGTGTGAGTGCTGCACCCTCATTATCCTAAATCTGACACTCTCTATTACCCCACAGCTCCCTCATATTTCTCTACTTACCCCTCTATTTTGCCTCTCTTCTTGTGTGACTGTCCTGTCATTGCCCTAACTCTAACACCCCCTATTACCCCCCACCCCTAGTCCTTTCTCTGCCCCTGTTCCTCTCCCTGTGTGACTGCACTCATTGTCTTGTTTCTTAAGGTGGGTACGCACTGGCCGATATATCGTCCGTTCTCCTGAGCGGCCGATATATCGCAGGTCTGTCGGCCAGTGTGTACGGGCGATACATCTGTGAACTCCGTCGTTCACAGACGTATTGCATCAGCCTTGCAGCACAGCCGACGGACAATATATCTACCGATATACTGCTGCGGCAGCCGGCAGTGATTGACAGCTGAACTGGGCGGGCGTGTACACGCGCCCGCCCAGTTCATGACGTCCGTCCCCGATGGATCGGGCAGTGTGTATGCTCAACACACTGCTGTCCATAGATATATCTGCCGATCAATTGATCGGCAGATATATCTACCAGTGTGTACCCACCTTAACGCTGTCCCTCAGCCACTCCCTCTCTCTCTTTGTCTCTCTCTCTTCGCTCATTGCATCATTGCCCCACCCACATTGGCCAGTGCCTCCCCAGCCATTGACCTCACCGCACGTCACTGGTAAAAAAGTAAAACAAGACCAAGGCGGCAGTTACTCACCCAGTGTGGCTGATCCAGCAATGAAGGTCCCGTTCCTGACGTCAGACATCCGCCCTCTAAACGCCTCAACACGCCTGCGTTGGACTCACCATGCCTCGAAAACGGTGAGTATCCGCCACGGAACGCCTCCCGCCTGTCTGTCTTCTTGCGATCGCCGCTGTGATCACATTTCTCGCTGGCGGTTTCGTTGCCCGGCGACGATTGTCGCCAGGCAAGGATGCGCATGTGAAATGCGTCCGCCGCGCATGTGCATTTCCGCTCCATTCGCACCGCAGCGCAGAACCGCTGCGTGCGAACGGGTCGGAAGGACCCCCTTAGTCCCCATGATTCATATTACACCATACCCTAGTAGTCCTTATACACAATGCCCCTGGTAGTGCCCTCTTATACATGTTATGCTACATAGTAGTATGCCTTACACACAATGCCCACAGTAGTGTTCCTTATACACAATACCTTTATGGGAGTATAGGGCCCTGGGCAGTATAGGCTATCCAGAATTCCACCATGGAACGCAAGCCAGAAGAGGCTGAATACCTAGAAGGTATTTTTTTTTCTCTCTTTTTCCTCCTTTCTCTCGACACCCCCTTCCCCCATTTATTTTCCCTCCCCTCTTTCCCCTTATTACTCCCACTACTTTGGGAGTTACAGGAAGGATGAGGGCAGGAACGCTGAGGGGCATTTAGTTGGAACCTGAGGCATGGGCACTGGGGGGAGTTACAGGGAGGGTGAGGGTAGGGACATTGAGTGGGAGATAGAGGGAGGGTGAGGGCAGGGACGCTGAGGGGGAGTTAGAAAGAGAGTAAGGGCATGGGCGGTGACTGGGGGGCTAGAGGAGCATGAAGGTCTAGGCGGTGACTGAGGGGTTAGAGGGAGCGTGAGGGCATGGACGGTGATGGGGAGCTAGAGGGGAGGGTGAGGGTAGGGGCGCTGAGGGGGAACTAGAGGGAGAGTGAGGGCATGGATGGTGACTGGCAGGTTAAAGGGAGCGTGAGGGCATGGACGGTCATGGGGAGTTAGTGGGAGGGTGAGGGCCTGTGAGCGTAAGACATGTTTCTGACATACAGTATGCCTTCTGCATAATTTTATTTAAAATTGTGTATATAAACATATGTGAGTGTGCGGGGGAAATATAAAAAAATAGCTTTATCAGAAAAACAAATATTCTAAATGACAGTGTGGGGTTCCTGACAAGTAAACTTCATATGCAGACTCTATGCTTTGAAGAGCGCACCATCAGCCCCCCCCTTGTCAATTACCTGATTTTTGCTTAAGAAGTGCCTCCTGTCAGCAGCTACACCTTTGAGTTAAAGCAGCCCCCAACTGCTGTACTGTAGTCGTGTTCCTGCTTTTCACTGGCCGGACGGCTGATGTTAGTGATATGCCTAACGGGTGGTCGTGTACACATTCGGACCACCCCTTACTTTCACTTATGAGCACAATCAAGAAGGCAGGGAGCCAGAAAGGAGGAGATGGGCACCGCTCTTCGTGCTGTCGGCGCCGCTGCTGCCTGTCATACAGTATGACAGGCGCAGACAGCGGCAGTCGGCAGCAACAGCATACATTATCAGCAAGGACGCAGAGCGGGGAGCGCCTCTCCAGGCCAGCGCCTACGTGCTTTGCAGACCTTGTTGAGCAGGTAGCGCCGGGCCTGGGTGACAGTGACACGACCCGGGAAAGGGAGGGGGGGTGTGGGGATGTGACACAGTGACAGGACACAGGGGTGTGACACAGTGACAGGACACAGGGGGTGTGACACAGTGACAGGACACAGGGGGTATGACACAGTGACAGGGCACGGGAGGGTGACCCAGTGACAGGGCACGGGAGGGTGACACAGTGACAGAACAGGGGGGTGACACAGTGACAGGACACAAGAGGGTGACACAGTGACAGAGCATGGGAGGGTGACACAGTGACAGGACAGGGGGGGTGACACAGTGACAGGACAAGGGGGGTGACACAGTGACAGGGCACAGGAGGGTGACACAGTGACAGGGCACGGGAGGGTGACACAGTGACAGGACAGAGGGAGTGACACAGTGGCAGGGCATGGGAGGGTGACACAGTTACAGGACATGGGGGGTGACAATGACAGGACACGGGAGGGTGACACAGTGACAGGACAGGGAGGGTGACACAGTGACAGGGCACGGGAGGGTGACAGCGACAGGGCACGGGAGGGTGACACAGTGACAGGACACGGGAGGGTGACACAGCGACAGGGCACGGGAGGGTGACACAGTGACAGGACACGGGAGGGTGACACAGTGACAGGGCAGGGGAGGGTGACAGTGACAGGACGGTGGGGTGACACAATGACAGGACACGGGAGGGTGACAAAGTGACAGGGCATGGGAGGGTGACACAGTGACAGGACAGGGTGGGTGACACAGTGACAGGACATGGGAGGGTGACACAGTGACAGGACACGGGAGGGTGACACAGTGACAGGACAGGGAGGGTGACACAGTGACAGGGCACGGGAGGGTGACACAGCGACAGGGCACGGGAGGGTGACACAGTGACAGGACACGGGAGGGTGACATAGCGACAGGGCACGGGAGGGTGACACAGTGACAGGACACGGGAGGGTGACACAGT
Source organism: Pseudophryne corroboree (assembly GCF_028390025.1). NCBI lineage: Eukaryota > Metazoa > Chordata > Amphibia > Anura > Myobatrachidae > Pseudophryne > Pseudophryne corroboree. Next base: position 77,206,335 of record NC_086452.1, read on the forward strand.
GACAGGGCAGGGGAGGGTGACACAGTGACAGGACGGTGGGGTGACACAATGACAGGACACGGGAGGGTGACACAGTGACAGGGCATGGGAGGGTGACACAGTGACAGGACAGGGTTGGTGACACAGTGACAGGACATGGGAGGGTGACACAGTGACAGGGCACGGGAGGGTGACACAGTGACAGGGCACAGGAGGGTGACACAGTGACAGGACAGGGGGAGTGACACAGTGACGACATGGGAGGGTGACACAGTGGCAGGGCATGGGAGGGTGACAGGACGGGGGGGTGACAGTGACAGGACACGGGAGGGTGACACAGTGACAGGGCACTGGATGGTGACACAGTGACAGGGCGGCGGGGGTGACACAGTGACAGGGCACGTGAGGGTGACACAGTGGCAGGACATGGGAGGGTGACATAGTGACAGGACGGGGGGGTGACACAGTGACAGGACACGGGAGGGTGACAGTGACAGGGCACGGGAGGGTGACACAGTGACAGTATGGGGGTGACACAATGACAGGACTCGGCAGGGTGACACAGTGACAGGGCACGGGAGGGTGACACAGTGACAGGGTGGGGGGGTGACACAGTGACAGGGCACGGGAGGGTGACACAGTGATAGGACACGGGAGGGTTACACAGCGACAGGACGGGGGGTGACACAGTGACAGGACACGGGAGGGTGACACAGTGACAGGGCACAAGAGGGTGACACAGTGACAGGGCGGGGAGGTGACACAGTGACAGGGCAGGGGAGGGTGACACAGTGACAGGACGGGGGGGGGGTGACACAATGACAGGACACGGGAGGGTGACACAGTGACAGGGCACGGGAGGGTGACACAGTGACAGGGCGGGGGGTGACACAGTGACAGGGCACGGGGGGGTGACACAGTGACAGGACAGGGGGTGACACAGTGACAGGACACGGGAGCGTGACACAGTGACAGGGCACGGGAGGGTGACACAGTGACAGGGCGGATGGGTGACACAGTGACAGGGCACGGGAGGGTGACACAGTGACAGGGCACGGGAGGGTGATACAGTGACAGGGCATGGAAGGGTGACACAGTGACAGGGCACGGGAGGGTGACACAGTGACAGGGCATGGGAGGGTGACACAACACAGTGACAGGACGGGGGGTGACTCAGTGAGAGGACAGGGGGGTTGACAGTGACAGGACATGAGGGGTGACACAGTGACAACACGGGGGGAGTGACAGTGACAGGACATGGGGGTGACTTTGACAGGACACTGGAGGGGGAGGGAGAGACACAAAGCTGGGACAGAACAGGGAGGAAGGGCCCGAAGGGGGGTGACACAGTAAGAAGAGGGTGGGGGATCTGCTCCCCTCATGATTATCCATGTAATGGAGACTGGACTGGTATCTGCCGGTACTGGACTTCTGGGTGCCCCCGTTCCCTCCCTCCGCCCAGTGACCTCACCTGCTGTTCAGATTAACTCAGAGCCATGATCCGGTGTTTCTGTCTCCGGAGCTGCTTGTCTGTGTACTTGGTGTCACGAAGCTGAGGACCACGATAGTGTATTTCTGCCCGCAGCTGGGGGGTTCCTGGCAGCCGGGGAGGGGCCAGCCGCAGCAGCAAGATGACGCGCTGCGGAGCAAAATGGGGTGGTGCTTACTGCTATTACACTGGGATGGGGGGTTTGGTTTGCCCACTGTTCTATAACTGGTGACCCCTGTGACAGGCGCGGCACGGCAGCATCAGGAGATAGGGGGGATGCAGAGCAGGGAGAGCGCCTCTCCAGTCCGGCGCTTACCTGCTCTGCATCCCTTTGCTGAGCGGGTAGCATCGGCTCTGATTACAAGGACAGAGACACTGTTCTGCGCTTGGGACGTACAAAAGGCCCTTTGACCAGAAACGGGGTGAGGATTGCTGCGTTCCCGGACTTCGCTGCTGAGGTCCAGAAGGACAGAGCTCAATTTGGCCCGATGAAGCGCAGACTTCGGGACTTGAATTTATTGTACTCCATGTTGTTTCCTTCCAAACTCCGAGTGATTGTCGATGGATAATCCAAATTCTTCAATTCCCCACGTGAGGCCTCTGTTTGGCTGGATCGCTACGCCCCGAGTGGGCGTCAGATGGCTTCGGACTGATTCGTGATTGCTGGCTTATTGAGTGCGCAGCAAATCAGTGCACCCTGCCCGTATTCGCATTATTTAGCCTGCACTTTTGAAGTTTAATATAGCGATATATAGATAACGGGTGTATGCTTTATATTATGTGCTCTTTTTTACGGTACGGCCAGGGAACCGGCTGCAAATTGTTGGTTATTGAATGTACCCGTGGAGCTCCCTTGCTCTGGTGGTCTTTCCATACATTGCTCCCGCTTTCTACCTTTCCTTTTTGTTTTCCTACATTTAGTTTTTTTTAAAGTTATTATATAGCTGCCCGGAGGGATGGTAGGTGAGTGACTTGTTCACTCTCGCTGTACTCTTGGCGGCAATACATTAGTTGGTTTGAGGGTTCTTTTTGTGGTTTAGGGCTCCAAGTATGCCAAGCTTGGGGGCGGTATATGGGGTGGGGGGTTGTTCTGGGGTATCTTGGGTTGTTATTGAGTTGTTTTTATTTTTATTTTTTGGTATATGTATTTTGTTTACTTGGATGTCTCACCTATTGCTATGGTTCCGTACTCCCAGCACGACAGTATGGTTAGCCTGGCGTATAAGCTGTCAGACAGTGCCTTGTGCTCTCTGTTTGTCCAGGATCTTGACCTTTGGGTACGCCTAGTCTAAACTTACTAACGTGGAATGTCCGCGGGATAAACAACAGGATTAAGAGGTCGTTTGTTCTCAGGTTGATAAAACAGTATAACTCAGATGTGGTATGTCTTACTGTATCTCACTTAGAGGGCAACAAACTCCTGGCTCTGCGCAGGCCATGGGTGGGCTGGACTTATCACGCCTCCCACACTTCTCATTCCAGAGGTGTATCAGTGCTTATTAAAAAATCAGTGCCCTTTGTCCTAAATGCAGTGAAAACTGATCCCTATGGTAAATACGTATTTCTTCTGGATTATAAACTTCACTCCCAGTCCTTTTTTATCCTTGCAGTATATATACCGCCTCCTTTTAATTATGATGTATTAAAACTAGCGGCTTCCTTTATAGCAAATTCCCCTCACCTCTGTTATATGCATGGGGGATTTTAATAACCTTATGGACCCTTATTTGGACAAATGGAGGGCTGTGCCCGCGGCTGGCCTGGGGAGTGGCCCTTCTGGGTTCGCAAAATATGTGGATACTATGGGTCTAATCGATATTTGGAGATTTAAAAATCCCAATGTGGGGCGTGGCTTGGCTAGCAGGGAAGGTGGCTGTGTTTCACCTCAGCTCCTCCAGTGAACACACAATCAGAGCCTTTTCACCCCCTTTACCTATTCCCCACATAGCCAGGAAGTAACTCAGCTGCACCCTTTACCTCACCACTAAAGCTTGGGGAGACCCGCGGAGTCGGGGAGCGCTTTTAAGCGCTTCTGCGGACTGCGGCCTTCTCCCCAGATGGAAGCCGGGACCTGGAGTTGGAGGCGAGCCCGGATCGCTCCATCCGGAGGTGGACCTCCGCTACGTGACGGCGCCTGACGGTTCCTGATACCCCACCCGGACCCACCGAGCCTCGGTTGGAGAGTTAAGGGCTGGTCCCGCATCCAAGGGTGAGTCCGCTCCACGCACGGAGCTCGAGTTGAAGCTGCTGGGCCGGTCTCCAACGGCCGCGACCCCCGTGAGCCTGCTGCTACCCACTCGCAGCCGCGCAGCGCTGTGCGTCCCGCTGCTCGGATCGCCCGGCGGTCTCGCTGGCGGCTGGCCCTACCTGTGCTCCCTTCGCCCTGCAGGCTCTGGAGCTCCCCTCTGCCTTCGGACACACCATCCTGGGAGACCTCTCACTGCTACATGAGGCGGCTGCCCCAATAGGATTGCTACCACTTGTAAAGAGGTCCATCCCCTCTACCCCAGCGCCCACTCAAACCCTATCAGTACAGGGGTACTACTTGGATTATAGGAGTTGGGTTTGCGGAGCCGGGGGGGGGGGCCTTAAAACCCCCCTGCAGGTTGCGGCCTAGCTCCTCTCCAGAAGCCGGGGACTCAATTATTCACTACTCCTGACAGGCTCTGAGAAAGGCCCTTTCATAGACCCTGAGCCATTACTCACACAGAAAACTCCCCCTGGTGGCTACCTTAGGATAATTCACCAAAGAAGTGCATTTAAACCCACCCAAGGGAAACCATCTGAATATCTCTCTACCACTTTGAGTAAATGGCGCTACCAGACGTGTGCCACACCTGGCTGTCGTTGCTACAGATACCGTAATGCACTGCTGATGCCAACCCACAGGGAGCTGCTCCGCTGAAGGCATTCTTATGCGAGCTATGTAAATAAATTCTACCTCGTTGACTTGATTTCAGGGAATCTAAACCCCCCGCCGCTGATTGAGTGATGACCAGGAACAAAAGACCTTCTAAAAAGACCGACACATCAACTCCGCGAGGAAACATGTCACAATCCGCTATGAGATCCTTTGTACAACCTACCCAACCCGCCTTGGCTGATAACCCTCCTGTTGCGGACTCCCCCACACCCCCACAGATCCCTCACCCATCCCCTCCAGGTGCGGAAGCATCACGCACTTGCTCCCCAGGAAGAAGGGAGCTACAAGATATCTTAGCCTATATGAAAAACCTACCCACTAAGCAAGATCTGCAAGATACAGTGAGACGTGAGTTGGCAGCCGTGAGACAAGATATCTCCCACATTTCCGACCGGGTGACGAGCCTAGAGGATCACCAGGACTCCTCCGACACATTTCTAAAGTCGTTGACAACCATCATCGATGCTCAGTCCTCGGAGATCCGCTCACTCCAAACACGACTAACAGATTTTGACAACAGAGGGAGGAGAAACAATATCCGTGTGCGGGGCTTGCCGGAAGATGTCCCTCAGACGGGTCTGATCGACGCCCTCACGAAAATCTTTAACGAGATCTTGGGCAACGACCCCAACGATATCATTACTTTCGATAGGGCCCACAGAGCTCTGAAACCAAGGGGTCTCTCTGCGGATAGACCACGTGACGTAATCTGCAGATTGCATTATTTCTCCCAAAAGGATGATATCATGCGCAAAGTTCGCCAACTCGACGGAGTTGATTTCAACGGTTCACCGATCCAGATATACCAAGATCTGTCCTGGCACACACTCCAACAGCGGAAGGCCCTCAAGCCCCTAACGGATGAACTCCGTAAACGCCAATTGAAATATCGATGGGGCTTTCCCTTTAATCTCCAAGTCTCCTTGTCGGGGAGAACCCACACCCTCAACTCATTCTCGGACTTCCCGGAATTCTGTACAGGACTGGGCATTCCGAAACTTGATTTGCGTGATTGGGACTTCCCCACTCCAGAGCTACCATCTTTCCAACCCTTGCGTACCGAAGCACCCTTGAAAGAGGTGCGGAAAACTGGGAGAAGAAGCTCCAACGGACCCCCCCCCCCCCCGACAGGGACTCACGTGTTACCTGATAGAAAGGTTGCAGTGGGACACGGTTTCCTGGATCACAGCGTGATACCATTTCTCACCACTGATGGACTCTCATCCGATATCTCGCTGTCGCTGGGGCTCTGCCCTCTCTCCCTAATATGTCACGAGCCGTTGATTGCAAATTCCTGTTCCCTGATCATGGGATTTCTTGCAGCCAACCACTCGACGACTTTTACATGTTAACGAGGTTTACAGTTTACAGTTTAAAGTTTACAAATAGCTAACACTATGCATGTTTATTGATTCTCGCTCTACTTTTGCTTATTGCCAAGTTGCCCTCGGCGGAGGCTCCCTTATCCGCCCCGCACCCGCCTCTGGCTGTATTGCCTCTTGGGTTCCCAATTCTTAGTTGGATCGGTAACCTCAATGCGGGTTTTTTGAATGTTATTGTTGTTTTTTCCCAATGCTCTGTTCCTTTCTCACTCTCCCCTATTCCTCCCTCTTTCCTTTCACTGACCATTCTGGGCCCACGACCTTCCACCGCGACCTATGTCCCCCATGGCATCCCCTGGTAGAGTTAAAGTAACATCGATCAATGCGAAAGGCCTTAACGTGCCGGAGAAAAGAGCATCCCTGTTGCGGTCTCTTTGGGCTGATAGAGTGGATATTGCGCTAGTACAGGAGTCACATTTTAAAATTTCCGCCAAGAACCCCTTCTTGACTAACCACCGTTATCCTCAGGCCTTTTATAACAACAACCCAGACGCTAAATCCAAGGGTGTGGCGATAATATTCTCTAGGACTCTCCAACTATCAGACATATCAGTCCACAAACCGATCACGGGTCGCCTCTTGATAGTCAGCTGTAAAATATGTATGTACCCATACACATTTGTTGTACTTTATGCCCCAAATAAGGACCAGATCCCATTTCTCCGCTTCGCCCTTACCCTAGTGGAACCACTACTTTCAGGGGTTGTGGTTCTGGGGGGAGACCTGAACTGGATAATGGATCCATCACTGGACTCATCTTCCGGCTCTGCCCGGACATCCCAACGTCAATACCGACAGGTTAGGTGACTATTCCATGACCTTCAGCTGGCTGATTCCTGGAGAGTTCTCCATCCCTCTGATCGAGACTACTCCTTTTACTCGACCCCACACAATGCTTACTCTCGTCTCGATTATTTATTTCTGAGTCATAGACATCTCCCTTTACTAATAGATTCCTCCATAGGTTCGATAACTTGGTCTGATCACGCCCCAGTACATATGACTCTCTCAACCCCCCAGGCAGCCCAGGGCCAATGGACTTGGCGCCTCAGTGAGTCACTACTGCAGGACCAATATTGCAAGGGCGAAATAGAAAAGGCCCTGACGGAATTTTTCTCCTTTAACGATACGGATGACGTTTCCAAGGTCACTCTGTGGGAAGCACATAAATGTACCATAAGGGGTAAACTTATACAGCTGGGGACATTTATGAAGAAACAGAGGTCAGCACTAATCACTAAACTATTAGAACGACTTCACCACCTCGAGTCCTCACACAAAACGTCCCTCTCGGAGACTACCTAGAACTACTTGACACCCGTGCCCAACTGAAAAAAACCCTCACTGATAGTATTCAGCTCTCAGTCCGCAAATGCAACTCCAAATACTACCAGTGGGGCAACAAACCTGGTCGCCTCCTGGCCCAAGCTCTTAGAGCTCAACGCTCATCTCTGTACATTAACAATGTAAAAGACACCGGGGATGCTCTCCGATTCAAAACCCCTGAAATTGATGCGTGCTTTAAACAATATTATTCCCTTCTATATAACCTAGAGAACCGAGCCGACGACACAGCCACTCCCTATAACTTCCTACAGGCGAAAGCATATTTAGAAAAGGTGTCCTATCCTGTCCTACCACCTACGGACAGGGAAGCACTGGAACAACCCTTTACCCAGCTAGAGCTGGAAGACGCCCTGGCCTCGACACCCTCTGGTAAGAGCCCGGGGCCGGACGGCTTCACGCTCACATACTATAAACAATTCAAAGACCTTCTCTCCTCCTATCTACTCCAGGCCTTTAACTCCATCTCCGCAGATACTCATTTTTCAAGCCAATCCCTGGAGGCCCACATCTCCGTTTTGCCTAAACCCGGCAAGGACCCCTCGATGTGCTCCAGCTATAGGGCCATATCTCTTCTAAATGTCGATGTTAAGCTGTATGCAAAATTAATGGCAAATAGACTAAATGCATTCCTGCCTTCCCTAATCCACAACGATCAGGTGGGTTTTGTCCCGAACCGCGAGGCCAAAGACAATACCACCAAGGTTCTGAGCCTAATCCATATAGCATCCCAGGGGGGTCCCCCTACCGTGTTATTATCTACCGACGCTGAGAAGGCTTTCGATAGAGTCAGTTGGGGTTTTATGAGGTCTGTGTTGGGGCACATCGGACTGGGTCCCCTAGCGCTTGGCAGAATTATGGGACTCTACAGATCACCCACAGCCTGAGTCCGAGTCAACAGATCCTTATCCGACCCCTTTTGTATAAGTAATGGGACACGACAGGGTTGCCCACTATCCCCTTTACTTTTTGTCCTCTGTATTGAAGCCTTCGCGAGAGCTATTAGGGCCAATGACTGCATCACTGGCCTGAGGGTTGCAGATACAGATCACAAACTCTCCCTGTTTGCTGATGACTTATTAGCCACAATTACACATCCGATCTCCTCCCTTCCTCAATTCATGCAAGAGCTGTCCCATTTTGGACTACTCTCCAACTTTAAGATTAACATGTCCAAATCTTGCGCCCTGAACATATCCACGCCCCCTGACACAGTGGCTAAACTTAAACGATCCTTCCCCTTCACTTGGAACACCTCTCACCTATCCTATCTGGGAATACAGCTGCCGAGAGATTTGACCTGTTTGTTCAATTTGAACTTCGCACCCCTTCTCCGAACACTCAGAGCTGATTATAGCAGATGGTATCTTAAACCACTCTCATGGCTGGGGAAGGTAAATGTCGTGAAAATGAATACTCTCCCTAAGCTACTCTACAAATTACAAGCCCTCCCCAACTTTAAGATTAACATGTCCAAATCTTGCGCCCTGAACATATCCACGCCCCCGACACAGTGGCTAAACTTAAACGATCCTTCCCCTTCACTTGGAACACCTCTCACCTATCCTATCTGGGAATACAGCTGCCGAGAGATTTGACCTGTTTGTTCAATTTGAACTTCGCACCCCTTCTCCGAACACTCAGAGCTGATTATAGCAGATGGTATCTTAAACCACTCTCATGGCTGGGGAAGGTAAATGTCGTGAAAATGAATACTCTCCCTAAGCTGCTCTACAAATTACAAGCCCTCCCCATACGGATCCCAGACTCCTGGTTCAAGTCCATACAACTCTTGATACAACAATTCATATGGTCTCGGAGACGACCCAGAATTAGTCGATCCACTATGATTCGTTCCACCCGAAGTGGTGGTTTCCAATTACCAGATATCAGAGGCTATTATTGGGCAATTTTGCTTAATAGGGTTCTGGATTGGACGAGGAGTCGAGATACCAAACAGTGGGTGGCTCTAGAGGGGCTCTATATGCAGCAATTCCCAGAGATCTTCCCTTGGCTTCCCTCCCTGCCCAGGCCTCCACCCTCCCACCCAACTATCAACGCAACCCTCTCTTTCTGGAAAAAAGCGCGCAGTTGGCCCTCCCTTTCTTCCGCTTTTGGCCCGTTGACCTCTTTTCTAGCCAACCCCGACTTCTTACCCGGCTTAACGCCCTCCCACTTTAGCGACTGGGCCCTTGCGGGTCTCTTTAGGGTAGGCCAGTTGGCGACTTCCTCAGGAGTCAGGCAGTTTTCAGAGGTACGATCAAAATGGGAAATCCCACAACATGATTTCTGGAAATATCTACAGCTTAGACACTTTTTGCATTCCAAGCACAGATATCTCCAGGCTTCAAGGGAACTAACACAGTTTGAGAGGTTGTGTGTTTCCAAGTGTTCCCCCCAGCATACTGTCTCTACACTTTACAAACTGTTACAAAGCACTGATACTCAAACACCTACATCCTTCCAGGTGGCCTGGGAGAGGGACCTGAGGATTCAATTAACAGACAGGGACTGGCGGATGATATTCCTCAAATCCCATAAAAGTTCAGTGTGCATACAAGTTAGGGAAACCCAATATAAACTACTAATGAGATGGTACAGACACCCCTCTCTCCTCCACTTCATGTATCTTGGAGTGACGGACAGATGTTGGAGATGCCTTAGCGCCACCGGCTCCCTAATGCACATTTGGTGGAACTGCCCCCTACTTCGCCCTTTCTGGGCTGATGTCATTTCCATTTCTCAAGATATACTCCATGCCCCTGTCCCTATTGACCCGGCCTTCTGGTTGCTTTCCCACTCCTCTCTCTCGCTGGCCCAGCATAGAATATCATTGCTCCGCCACCTATCTAACGCAGCACGGGCAGTTATCCCCACTCTCTGGAGGTCCCCAACTCCGCCCACAAGAAAACTATGGTTCACTAGAATTAACTACTACATGAACATGGAGAACATTCTCCTGGTTTCCAGAGACAAACTCTCAGAGTTCATGACCACGTGGCTACCATCGATAGAATACACGTCCTCCAAAGACTACAAAGATTACATTTATGCAACCAAGTGACTTAGCATCGCAATTGATCGATTACAGAGACTGCATTACACCTATCTCTTAGTTTGAAGGTCCCCCAGTACTGGTCACTCTTTGTTCTTTCCCTCTCCTTTTCTTTACTTCATTCTTCACTCTCCCTATAACTATCCTACTATGTTCACCCAGACACCACGATTGTATTCATTGTATAGACAGAAAGCAAGTGGATACCGTATTGATGCTATAGGATGATGTACCGATGCTTTTACCTATACTGACCCCCAGAGTCTGGGGTAACCCACTACTCTGCTACCACAGGCTAAAATGTACTTAATCCTAATTTTACACATTGTTGCTTTTATGTCTGAACGTGATGTAATCCTTATATTTTCCTGAATAAAAACAGATTATATAAAAATAAAAATCTTAATGTAAGCCAATTTTCTTGCTTCTCTCAGTCCCATCATTCTTTCTCATGTATAGACCTTGCTTTGGTGTCTCCTTCGCTGATGCCTCGAATCTCCGACATCCAATACAAAGCCAGAGGGGTGTCTGATCATTCTCCCTTGCTCCTGATGGTAGACTTAGGGGGCCAGAGGGGCCAGGCATTTTGGAAGCTTCATCCGTCATGGCTCCTTCAGTTACAGGCTAACTCTGACCTTGAGGCTATGTGGGATGGCTATTTTAATGACAATGTGGGTTCTGAACCTGTAGATATCATATGGGATTCGTTTAAGGCGTATATGAGAGGCATATATAACATAGAGTGGTCAGCGCGCTCTTTAGTAAGAAATGGGGGAAGGGAGAGGAGATAGTGCAAAGATGGGATGTAGCTATAGACTTGTGTGTATACTGATGTTTTTGTGTGGGTATAAGATTATGTCAATGAACACTCTATTGGTGGTTTTGAATTGTCTACTTTATTGAGGTGAATTGTGTTCAAATGAATCTTGCAGATTATCCTTTGATCTGTACCCTCCTGCTAATTAATTAGTGTTCCAAACAGTTCCTTAACGCAAATGTTCCTTCACCACTGTCAGGTGTGTCCTGCAGACTACCCTTTACACGGTATACCTTCCTAGTGGTATACCCGAAAAGGAACCCCAGCTCAGGTAAATGTCAGGTGTACCCTGCGGGTCACCTTTACCATAGGTGTGGTGGGTGCTCTGAGGCTGTGTCCTCCGTCCACGGGTCCCGTCTGCAACTTCCTGGTTCCCGCGTCACGTGCGATGTCACGTGAGCGGGCTGTCTGTGAATGAGTGCTGCTGTGTCCCCTTCTCCGGCCGGGGAAGGGAATCTGTAAATGAATGTGGTGTTCTTTAGCAAGTTCCCCAACGCGTTTCAGCACGGATGCCTTTGTCAAGGATTACATGCCTGATGCCCTACACCCATTATAAGCTTTAGTGGCTGTGGTGATTGGTCAATCCCAGTTGTCCTTAGTTACCCTTCTCCACTGTGATTGGAGGATAATCAATGCTCATCTGTCAATCATGTCCACTTTAAATGTGTTTTTTTTCCTTTTGAATTGTGCTACATGGCTCAGTTCTCTCATTTTCATTTATAAGTACTCCTATTCTCAGTCAATAAATGTTCCACTATGCATCTTGTGTAATAATAGTTTATGAGTGTCTGAGGTGATGAATGAGCTCCGCAGCGTTTGCCATTGTTCAACAGTCTAGTGAAAAATTTGAGAGTCAAATTGTGAGTCAGAAAAAATGTGGTTATTAATGACCCATGTAGGTTGTACATGGTGTCTATTAATATTTTTGGTTCACATGAACCTCTATTGAAGTGGATGGTACTTCACCATGGGAGAGGGGTGGGGGGGAATTGGTGGGGGGAGGAGGTGAAAAAGGGGGGATCATGTTAACATGGAGAGGGATATAATACCTTTCCTATGCCGTTATCTATACGTGTTTAGTATTCCTGAAATGGCTGAATAAGGTGTGACGATTGTGTGAGTCCCCCTTATCTGTTCGGATTCCCCAGTTCCTCTCTAGGTTCTGCATTATCTTGTGTTGATCCAATTCATAAATGACATTGCTTGAAATGTACACGTGGGTGTGTGCATTTGAGTTATGGTCATACCTTAAAATGTACCATGTTTCTATACGATGCACCTGATTAAATAGCTGCAACCATATTGTAATCTATATTGAGTCCTCTCGGTGTGAGGGTCTTCAGATTGAAGATCCATCTGAGTTCTTCTCTATTAATTTTTTTCATGTAGTCTCCCCCTCGACAATTGCTGGTTACCTGTTGTATGGCCATAAATTGCATTTTGGAGGGATCCTGCATGTGTTTTTCTTTAAAATGCTGTGATACACTGTGTTTCTCGTATCCTCTCTTTATGTTCTGTATGTGTTCAGAAATCCTAATTTTTAATGTCCTAATGGTACGTCCAACATACTGGAGTCCACACGGGCATGTAATGAGGTATATAACCCCTTTTGTGTGACATGATAGTTCTTCCCTGATTTTGTATTTCTGTCCTGTGATATTCGAGGAAAATTCTGGGATACTCTGTGTTGTTCTAGAGTTTGTTGTTCTGCAACATAAGCAGAAACCACAATAGTGGAATCCCCGCCTTTGTGTGGTGCCGTCTAGCTTCATCTGTTGCATCTTTACTTGCGGGATATGATTGTGTACAAGTTTCTCCCTCAAATCTGGGGCTTTCCTGTATACTACTTTTGGTTGTGGGGGTAGTGTTTTGGCCAACGTGTCTTCTTGCATCAAGATTGCCCAATGTTTCTTTATACTGTGTTTGATCTGGCCCGCTCCAGTGTTATATTTTGTCACAAAATGGATATCGTTGTTGTGTTGTTTCTGATTCCGTTCTTTGTATTTTAAGAGATCTTGTCTATTTGTGTCCTCCAGTTTTTGTAAGCCTTATTTACAATCTTCTTATCATATCTTTTGTCTATGAATTTCTGTTTCAATTCTTGTCCTTGTTTTTGGTAGTCTTCTATCTATGTGCAATTTCTTCTCAGTCGTGTGAATTGTCCTGTGGGGATGCTTTGAAGCCAATTGGGGTGGTGGCCACTGGTGGATAGGATGTAACTATTGACATTTACCTGCTTGTGATGTGTGCGTGTGTGTATCTTGTTGTTCACAATGTGAATGTCTAAATCGAGGAATACTACTTGTTCTTTACTGTAATTCGTGGTGAACTGTAAATTTCTGTCATTGATGTATAGTAAAAATGTCTGTAATTCGCGTTCCGTCCCTTTCCATATGAGTATTATGTCGTCTATGTATCATCGCCAGAGGACCAGGTTCGCCCCAAAGTCATGCCCCTTCCAGATGTTATCCTCCTACCACTTACTCATGAACAGGTTTGCATAACTTGAGGCGAACCTGGTCCCCATGGCTGTCCCTGTCCGCTGTTTGTAGTAATCGTTGTCAAACCAGGTGTAGTTGTGTTCCAATATGAATGTAATGGCCTTTATTATGAAATCCGTCTGTGTTGGTTGAAGTGTGGCATCCTGTGAAAGAAAATATCTCGAACTTTCAGTCCCTTGTGTATGTTCTATGACCGTGTAGAGGGATGTTACATCACTAGTCACTAGTAGCAAGTCTTCTGTCCATACTATATCTTGTAATAGTTGAGGTATGTGAGTGGTATCTCTGAGGTAGGATTTCTGTGTGACTACATACTGTTGGAGAAAAGAGTCTATGTATCTGGATAAATTTGATGTGAGTGAATTGATTCCTGAAATAATAGGTCTTCCAGGTGGGTGTTCCATGTCTTTGTGTATCTTCGGGAGGTAATAAAATACTGGTATAACTGGATTTGAAGGGGTGTGAAAATCAAATTCTTTCTTGTTAATGATCCCTAAGGATAGGCCCTCATTCAGTAATGATTGTAACTGCCGTTTGTACTCTTGTGTTGGGTCTCCTGTCAGTTTGGTGTATGTTTGTGTGTCCCCAAGTAGTCGTCTGGATTCTTGAATGTAGTCACTTTTGTAAAGTAGCACAATCCCACCACCCTTATCCGCCAGTTTAATGATAAGTGTTTTGGAACTCTTTAATTCCTCCAAAGCCTGTATTTCTCCCCTGTCCAAGTTTAACTGTTTGTTGTGAGTGTTGTCAATTTTGTCTAAATCATTGGTTACCAATTGTTCAATGTATTGATTATGTGTCCCTTTATGTGTTGTGGGTAGAATGTTGATTGTGACTTGCATTCGGTGTGTTTGAAATTTGAAGTCTTGTCTTCTGGTATGTACTGTAAATTTGTCTGTGCAAAGAATTTTTTGAGAGTGATCTTCCTGGTGAAGGCCTGTATATCCATGTAAGTCTCGAATTTGTTAATTGTTTTGGTTGGAGCAAATTTGAGTCCCTTATTAAGTAATGTTTTATGATGATCCTCCAAGTGAAAGCTACTTAGGTTAAATATCCCTTCGGAAGATGGTGTTTTCCTTATGTCCTTGTTGGTTTTGTTTTTTTGGCCTCCCCTGCAACCTCGCCTGGTTCTGTGAGCTTTCTTTTGTTGGTTTGTGTGTGTTGCAGGTGAGCGGCAGGCCGCAATGCCTGCCTCTAGGTCTAAAAAATCTATGTCCCAGTGTTCTCCACTTTTTGTTATGGTGGTGGGTTTCTGATTTTGTACTCCCTCGGTTTGTGTGATATTTTCTATTCCAATATCACTTGGTTTTCCTGTATGTGTTTCTGTTGCTACTGTCAAGCAGCCTTTCTCTATGGATTGTCTTATTGTGGCCTCGTACTTTGGATCCTCTATCTCGTGAATGGAGAAAGACGAGTCTACTTCTATCATGCATGATGTGTCTGTCATTTCTGATTATGTTTCAGATTCTACCTCTTTTGTCCTTGTTGTGTTTGAGTGTATCAATGTCATATATTCCTGGTATGTCAAGATCCTGTTTGTAATTGGGTGCCTGTATGTTTTAGGAATGATTTTCCGTAGGTTTCTTACGTGAGGTGTGGTTTTGTGTTCTGGTTTCACCTTTGATGTGGGAAGTGTGGCTTTGTTCTCTTTGTGGGTAGTTTTAATGCCCCACCTGTCTCTGATGAATTTTTTCTTTTTCCTTTCAATTATGATGTCCTCCCCCTTTTTTAATCTATTTTTTGTCAGTGTTTCTATTTTCTGATAATCTTGGTCCTTTTGGTACAGTGCTAGGTTGTTGTGTAATGAAATGATTTCTTTATCTATTGTTTCCAAATCTTTCTCATGCTGTTCTATTATGATATGTATTAATTTCAACGAACAATCCTTGAGGGTATTGTTCCACTTTACCATAAACTCCGCATTCTCTCTATTGTGTGTTGGTGTTTTCTTAATGGTGAGGCCCTTAGGTATCGTTTTCTGGTCTGCATACCATTGTAGTGCAAAGGTGTCCCACCATAGTTTTGTCTCCTGTTTTAATAGGCGTTCAAGCTGGATGATGTGTGTACATAGGTCTTGTCCCTTACTAAGAAATGATGTGGTTCGTTCAAATGTGGTGAATGTTTTTTTGCCCTATCTATGCGATCATTCCTGTAATCTAATAATCCCATGTATGATCACTATGGTATTCTTCTGTGTGTCCCAGAGAGAAAAGGAGTGAGGAAGATAGAAATGTGTGCTGCAGCCTCTTGAGGACAATATTGCTTTTTTCAAGTAGAAGGGAGCTGCGCTCACAAGAGAGAAAGTAGTGATGAGTGCTGCTGAACCTGGAGGCGTCCTACCTCCTATATTTGAATTTATAACATAGAGTGGTCAGCGCGCTCTTTAGTAAGAAATGGGGGAGGGGAGAGGAGATAGTGCAAAGATGGGATGTAGCTATAGACTTGTGTGTATACTGATCTGTTTTCGTGTGGGTATAAGCTTATGTCAATGAACACTCTATTGGTGGTTTTGAATTGTCTACTTTATTGAGGTGAATTGTGTTCAAATGAATCTTGCAGACTATCCTTTGATCTGTACCCTCCTTCTAATTAATTAGTGTTCCAAACAGTTCCTTCACCACTGTCAGGTGTGTCCTGCAGACTACCCTTTACACAGTATACCTTCCTAGTGGTATACCCGAAAAGGAACCCCAGCTCAGGTAAATGTCAGGTGTACCCTGCGGGTCACCTTTACCATAGGTGTGGTGGGTGCCTATGTGCCCTCTGAGGCTGTGTCCTAATTTGTATGTCTTGGGGTCTGACTTGTGCGGCGTCCTGCCTGTCAGTCCCCTATCATGTGCAACGCTGAGGTGTGGGGTTGTAGGCTGTGTGTATCACACTTACCGCCGGGGGCAAGCTTCCGCCTGCCGCCGGTGACCGCGTCTTTCTTTCCACAACCTCCGATGCCTTTGTCCTCCTCGTTAGTGTCCTCCGTTCCTTCTGGTCCACGTACGGCTCCAGCAGCCGCCGGTCTCCTCCGTCCACGGGTCCCGTCTGCAACTTCCTGGTTCCCGCGTCACGTGCGATGTCATGTGAGCGGGCTGTCTGTGAATGAGTGCTGCTGTGCCCCCTTCTCCGGCCGGGGAAGGGAATCTGTAAATGAATGTGGTGTTCTTTAGCAAGTTTTCCCAACGCGTTTCAGCACGGATGCCTTTGTCAAGGATTACATGCCTGATGCCCTACACCCATTATAAGCTTTAGTGGCTGTGGTGATTGGTCAATCCCAGTTGTCCTTAGTTACCCTTCTCCACTGTGAATGGAGGATAATCAATGCTCATCTGTCAATCATGTCCACTGTAAATGTGTTTTTCTCCTTTTGAATTGTGCTACATGGCTCAGTTCTCTCATTTTCATTTATAAGTACTCCTATTCTCAGTCAATAAATGTTCCACTATGCATCTTGTGTAATAATAGTTTATGAGTGTCTGAGGTAATGAATGAGCTCCGCAGCGTTTGCCATTGTTCAACAGTCTAGTGAAAAATTTGAGAGTCAAATTGGGAGTCAGAAAAAATGTGGTTATTAATGACCCATGTAGGTTGTACATGGTGTCTATTAATATTTTTGGTTCACATGAACCTCTATTGAAGTGGATGGTACTTCACCATGGGAGAGGGGTGGTGGGGGGGGGAAATTGGAGGGGGGAGGAGGTGGAAAAGGGGGGATCATGTTAACATGGAGAGGGATATAATACCTATCCTATGCTGTTATCTATACGTGTTTAGTAGTATATCCCTCTCCATGTTAACATGATCCCCCCTTTTCCACCTCCTCCCCCCTCCAATTCCCCCCCCCCCCCCTCTCCCATGGTGAAGTACCATCCACTTCAATAGAGGTTCATGTGAACCAAAAATATTAATAGACACCATGTACAACCTACGTGGGTCATTAATAACCACATTTTTTCTGACTCCCAATTTGACTCTCAAATTTTTCACTAGACTGATGAACAATGGCAAACGCTGCGGAGCTCATTCATCACCTCAGACACTCATAAACTATTATTACACAAGATGCATAGTGGAACATTTATTGACTGAGAATAGGAGTACTTATAAATGAAAATGAGAGAACTGAGCCATGTAGCACAATTCAAAAGGAAAAAAACACATTTAAAGTGGACATGATTGACAGATGAGCATTGATTATCCTCCAATCACAGTGGAGAAGGGTAACTAAGGACAACTGGGTTTGACCAATCACCACAGCCACTAAAGCTTATAATGGGTGTAGGTCATCAGGCATGTAATCCTTGACAAAGGCATCTGTGCTGAAACGCGTTGGGAAAACTTGCTAAAGAACACCACATTCATTTACAGATTCCCTTCCCCGGCCGGAGAAGGGGACACAGCAGCACTCATTCACAGACAGCCCGCTCACATGACATCGCACGTGACGCGGGAACCAGGAAGTTGCAGACGGGACCCGTGGACGGAGGAGACCGGCGGCTGCTGGAGCCGTACGCGGACCAGAAGGAACGGAGGACACTGACGAGGAGGACAAAGGCATCGGAGGTTGTGGAAAGAAAGACGCGGTCACCGGCGGCAGGCGGAAGCTTGCCCCCGGCGGTAAGTGTGATACACACAGCCTACGACCCCACACCTCAGCGTTGCACATGATAGGGGATTGACAGGCAGGACGCCGCACAAGTCAGACCCCCAAGACATACAAATTAGGACACAGCCTCAGAGGGCACATAGGCACCCACCACACCTATGGTAAAGGTGACCCGCAGGGTACACCTGACATTTACCTGAGCTGGGGTTCCTTTTCGGGTATACCACTAGGAAGGTATACCGTGTAAAGGGTAGTCTGCAGGACACACCTGACAGTGGTGAAGGAACATTTGCGTTAAGGAACTGTTTGGAACACTAATTAATTAGCAGGAGGGTACAGATCAAAGGATAGTCTGCAAGATTCATTTGAACACAATTCACCTCAATAAAGTAGACAATTCAAAACCACCAATAGAGTGTTCATTAACATAAGCTTATACCCACACGAAAACAGATCAGTATACACACAAGTCTATAGCTACATCCCATCTTTGCACTATCTCCTCTCCCCTCCTCCATTTCTTACTAAAGAGCGCGCTGACCACTCTATGTTATAAATCCAAATATAGGAGGTAGGACGCCTCCAGGTTCAGCAGCACTCATCACTACTTTCTCTCTTGTGAGCGCAGCTCCCTTCTACTTGAAAAAAGCAGTATATGAGGGGCACATTGATTCAGAGAATAGCCTCCTTAAAGTTACATTTCAGGAAAAGGGAGACTGAGCTAGAAGCTGAATGTTCTTCATTGGAGAGTCAATATTTGGCGGATGGATTGGCTGACTCTAGATCCCACTTGGATAGAGCGCGCACTGCATGACTTTCTCATATAAATGATCGAAACTTGCGCAGTCTCTTGTTTCGATCCCATAATTGCTATATGAATGCGGATAGGCCGGACAGTTACCGTGCTCACCTAGTTCACTACAACCGCCCCACTGCCACTGTTGCACAACTTATAGGTGAGTCGGGCAGAGGTGTACATACCACTTCTGATATTGCAGAAGTATTTCTCGCATTTTATAGAAGTTTATATCATTCCCGCTTAACATATTCTGTACCGGATATACAGGCATTCCTCTCCGGGATTGTCCTGCCTAAATTATCCATAGAAGCTAGAGACTTCTTGGAAGCCCCCCTAACATTGAATGAGGTGGACGGGGCACTTTGATCCTTTCCGTGCGGTAAAGCCCCGGGTACTGTTGGTATACCGATTGAATTATACAAAAAACACTCTGTATCATTTGTCCCCAGACTGTTGAACCTATTTAACGACCTCATTGAGGCTGGCACTTTCCCAGCTTCTATGTCCGAGGCTATTATAGTGGTGTTGCCGAAACCCGGAAAGGATCCTAGGTCCTCCGACTCCTATAGACCAATTTCTCTGATCCCTACGGATGCTAAGATACTTCCAAAAATCCTAGCCATACGGCTTAATAACGTGATCACTTCCATAATTCACTCGGATCAAACCGGCTTTATGCCAGGAATGTCTACCTCTATCAATTTGAGGCGGCTCTTCACCCATCTCCAGGTCGACCATGAAGGGGATGCTAACTCTGCTATAGTCTCCTTGGATGCCAATAAGGCGTTTGACTCCGTTGAGTGGTTATACCTATGGGAGGTCATGTGCTGCATGGGCATTGGCCCCATCTTTATTAAATGGGTTAGACTCTTATACTACAGACCGACGGCCAGGATTTCTGTCAATGGCTATGTGTCTACACCCTTTCCTCTATCTAGGGGTACTAGGCAGGGGTGTCCCCTGTCATCCTCATTATTTGCTATAGCCATTGAACCATTGGCCTGTTTTATGCGATCCAATCCAAATATATTAGGATTGCAAATACATGATAGAATTGATATGGTAGCCTTATATGCAGATGACCTTTTATTATTTTTACGTGACTATAGGACTGCTATGCCAGCTGCTCTGGATGTTATTGAGGCTTTTGGTAGATATTCTGGTTTGACTATTAATTGGGCAAAGTCCTCTATAATGCCCTTGCGTGGTCCTTCCCCCTCTGAATCTGAGGTGCCCTTACCATTGCGTTGGGTCGATCAATTCAAATATTTGGGTATACTAGTCACTAATGACTGATTTTCTCCCTAATAATTTACTACCATTACTCGATTGGTTAAGGGATAAATCCAAAATGTGGGGTAAACTCCCTCTTATGGTAACTGGGCGTATAAATGTTATTAAAATGATAGTGCAACCTAAAATTTTATACGTGTTACAAGAATCCCCAATTTATATTCCAGCCTCCTTCTTTAGAAAGTTGAACAGTATTCTGTCATTCCTCGTCTGAGCCAAAAAACGCCCCAGGATTAGTATCAATACACTCACTAGGCCCAAAATAGATGGTGGTCTAGCACTACCTCATTTTAAGCTCTATTATTTTGCCTCCCAGCTGGCCCACATAGGATTCTGGTTTAGGGATGGTGACCCGCTCTCTCTCTCTGTCGCCTTGCTGCAGAGGGTGGCCCCGAGTTATACTCCTATACAAGCACTTCTTAGTGGCACAACGTTTCCTCATGCACTGCCCATTTTTTCTCAGGCCCTTCGGGTTTGGCGGGAGGCTGGGACTCTATTTCAGTCTGATGAGCTCGATCCTGACACCACCCTCTGGCATTCCCGCAGGTTGTCTGAATTAGATACGCTGTCCGGCTGTAAGGTGTGGGGGACTAAGGGAATTGTTGCGATTGGTCAATTGTACTGCAACAACGCCCTTAAATCTTTCCAACAGCTGAAAGATGAATTTAATCTACCACACTCCTTTTTCTACCGATATTTACAACTAAGGCATGCTCTCCAGGTCCAGTTCAGGGATACAGCACCAGTCCTTGCTCCCTCTCCTTTGAAAACTTTTATTGTTAATTTAGGATGGGCTAAGTCTATTTCTCTGGCCTACTCTTTTTTGGTCAATAGTCACCATAAAGATGATCTCCCTGTGTTGTGGGGACGTTGGGAGGATAGCCTTGGCCCACTTAGTGATGAAGAGTGGGATGCAGCCAGAATGTTTCCGCGCAGGGCCACTGCCTCTATTAGATACCAACAGATACAACTGTTTAATCTCCATAGAACCTATCTGACTCCTGTTAGGTTAGTCAAGTTTGGTGGCCGGTTCTCTGACTCCTGCCCTAAATGCAACTCGGCCAGTGGCTCCTTTTGGCACCTACTCTGGCAGTGCCCAACGGTCTCCAGTTTTTGGACCCAGGTTAAGGGCGATATAACTTCTACAGGAATCCCTGCTGATGTACTCACGCCCAAGGCATGTGCATTGGGAGCTGGAGTTGGAGGGACACTTAACGGCCCCGATATACAATACTTTCAAAACCTGTGTGCCTTAGCCAAGGTTTGTATAGCCCGCTCGTGGCTTGCGCAGACAGGCCCTGCTTTTGGGGCGTGGATAGCCCTGGTAAACGATTCCATAGAGCATGAAAGATTTACTTATATGTCTCGTGGAGCTATTTCCAAGTGCCACAATATTTGGGCCAGGTGGATGGACTTCCCTTACATAACCAGGGACTAACTTGTCTAAATCCTTATGCTCCTGTTTTCTACACTGTCCACTGTGTGCTGGTATTGTATATATGGTATGCAATTGAGATATATTGGATCACGAAAGTCAAATGTAGATCTGTATGTCTTTATGAGATTGTGATTGAGACTGATTCGTTAGATCTGATGATTTGAACTCCTTTGTGCACACCACTCATTATCAATCTATACGTATACTTTTATTTTATTTTTTATTAGTGTGGGATAGGGGGATAGTTTTATTATTTAGTTATTTCTAGTTTTGTAAAAATCTAAATATTAAGGAATACTCGCATTTATGGTGTACAGGGTCTACGGAAATAATTTTATTTGATACGGGTAAACTGTACTGCCTTTCTCTTACTTTGACATGACACTGTGTGCAATTTCTCTCTTTCGCAGTAATATGACCTGCTGTATTGTATAATATCTATATGTTTATACTATCACACTGTGCCATCATGCTGTGGACTACCTTTGCATTCCGGCCCTGCCATTTTATGACTCTGTACGATATTATGACGTGTTAATAAAAAATACTTTATTTAAAAAAATAATTGGGAAACTGTGGAGCTAAGTAAAAATTGGGAAACACACCCGCCAGTGGATTCGCAGGTGGCGCGGCTGGTGGTATCCTCAGCTCTGCCTGTAACTACCGTCACGCCCCTGAGAGAGCTGACGGATAAGCGTGTGGAGGGTTGTTTGAAGGCACTTTACACCCTAACCGGTGCTGCGCATAGGCCCACCATTGCAGCGACATGGGCTGCAGAAGCTGTGGAAGTGTGGGCTCAGGAGCTGGAGGCGGAGTTGCCTTCCAACGCTTCTGATCATGCTAGACAATGCTAGTCATATATTGTCACAGCGTCTCATTACATTAAGGAGGCGGCTTCTGATGCCGGTATTCTGGCGGCCAAGGCTTCTACTGCGTCCATTTTGGCTCACCGGATTCTCTGGTTACGGTCCTGGTCTGTGGATCTGGACTCTAAGAAAACCCTGGAGGTACTCCCTTTTAAGGGAGACATTCTTTTCGGAGAAGACCTCAACAAGATAGTGGCTGACTTAGACTCTGCTAAAACAGCATGTCTACCTAGTACTGCTCCTTCAGTGCTGAAGGCTAAAAGTAATTCATTTCGCTCCTTTCGTCTTTCAGGGAAAGCAAAAGGTCAGATGTACCCGAAACAGGTTCGCTCATCCAAACCCAATAAGTCCAAACCCAAAAGGGCCTGGGCTGCCCGTCAGCCTGCTTCCAAAACTGACAAGCCTGCCACATGACGGGGTGGGCCTCCCTCTGGGGGATCCCAGGGGGGGGGGGCGACTTCTAGAGTATACCCAGGAATGGTTGAGGACCCCTTCCGATGCCTGGGCAACCTCCATTACCAATTTCGGGCGTTAACCTTTGGTTTAAAAATGGCTCTGCGAGTCTTCACCAAGGTCATGGCAAATTCCCCAGAAATTCTCCTACACTATCTGGATCTGACTATCCAGTTTCTGCAAGCCCACAGGTGGCTTATCAACTGGAAGAAATCTTCCCTGGTCCCTGCTCAGAGCATGATGCACCTGGGGGCATTGTTGGACACTCACAACCAGCGGTTGTTCTTGTCTCAGGAGAAAGTTCTGAAGCTTTAGGACAGGATTCGATGCTTCCTATTTCGTCCGCAAGTGTCGATACATTCGGCAATGCAAGTGCTAGGTCTCATGGTGTCGGCTTTCGACATGGTGGAATACGCTCAATTCCAATCTTGCCCTCTGCAGAAGCTGATTCTTGCCAAGTGGGACGGCCTGCCTCATCGGATCAGGTCTTAAATGATCTCCTTGTCTCCGGAGGTCCATCTGTCACTGAGCTGGTGGCTTCAGGACCAACGATTGAGCAGGGGTCGTCCCTTCTGGATATCCAACTGGATCCTTCTGACGACAGATGCCAGTCTGAGAGGTTGGGGTGCGGTGTTGGAGCAACACTCCTTTAAGGGTCGTGGACCAAGGAGGAGTCTCTCCTCCCGATAAACATTCTGGAACTGCGGGCGGTGTTCAATGCTCTGAACTTGGCCCAGCATTTAATACAGAACAGACCTGTTCAAGTACAGTCGGACAACGCCACCACGGTGACGTACATCAATCATCAAGGCGGCACTTGAAGCCGCATGGCAATGAGGGAAGAATCAAGGATTCTTCAGTGGGCGGGACGCCATCTGCCAGCCATCTCGGCAGTATTCATTCCGGGGGTCCTAAACTGGGAAGCGGACTTTCTCAGTCGTCAGGACGTACACGCCAGAGAGTGGAGCCTCCATCCAGAAGTGTTTCAACTCCTCGTGGACAGGTGGGGCCTTCCAGATGTGGACCTAATGGCGTTTCGACACAATCACAAGGTTCCGGTCTTCGGAGCAAGGACAAGGGATCCTCTAGCAACGTTCGTGGACACACTGGCAATTCCATGGAACTTTCAACTGCCATAAGTGTTCTCTCCGGTGTCACTCCTGCCCAGAGTAATAAGGAAGTTCGAGAAAGAAGGAGGAATCCTACTTCTGATCGCTCCCGCATGGCCCAGACGGAATTGGTTCTCAGACCTTCAGGGTCTCTCGATAGTGCGTCCCCTTTTAATTCGGCAGCGCCCAGATCTCCTCGTTCAGGGCCCTTGTGTATATCAGGATTTAGCCTGGTTGGCTTTGACGGTGTGGCTCTTGAAGCTTCCGTCTTGAGAGCCAAAGGTTTTTCTGAGGTGGTCATTCAAACTATGTTGAAGGCCCGGAAACCAGCTTCTGCTCGGATTTACCACAGGGTCTGGAATTCTTACTTTGCTTGGTGCGCATCTAACAATCATGATGCTTACAAGTTTAGTACAGCCAAACTTTTGGCCTTTCTACAACAGGGCCTGGACTTGGGCCTTCGTCTGGCCTCCATCAAGGTTCATATTTCTGCCTTGTTGATTTGGTTCCAGAGAAAAATTGCAACTTTACCTGATGTTCATACATTTACTCAGGGTGTGTTGCGGATTCAACCTCCTTACGTCCCGCCGGTGGTTCCTTGGGACTTGTCGTGGTTCTGGAGGCGTTGCAAGGGTCTCCGTTTGAGCCTCTTGAATCGGCAGACCTTAAGTGGCTTTCTCTTAAGGTGTTGTTTCTGCTGGCCTCTGCCAGACGGGTGTCGGATTTGGGTGCTTTGTCCTGTAAGTCACCATATCTGATGTTTCACCATGACCGGGCGATTCTTATAACATGTCCCGGGTATCTACCTAAGGTGGTGTCTTCTTTCTACCTTAATCAGGAGATTGTGGTTCCGGCCTTTGTCTCTCCTGAATTGTCTTCCAAAGAGCAGTCTTTGGATGTGGTACGGGCTCTCCATATCTACGTGAAGAGAACTGCCTCCATCAGGAAGTTGGATTCTCTCTTTGTTCTGTTTGGTTTACACAAACGTGGCTGGCCTGCTCACAAGCAGACCCTAGCCAGATGGATGAGAATGGTGATTGCACATGCTTATGTACAGGCTGGCCTTCCAGCTCCTTCTACCCTAAAGGCCCATTCTACTCGGTCGGTTGGACCTTCTTGGGCGGCCCGCCGTGGTGCGACCCTTGAACAATTGTGCAAGGCGGCTACGTTGTCCTCAGTGAACACGTTCATAAGGTTCTATGCCTTTGATACTTCTGCCTCCCAGGATGCATTCTTTGTACGCCGGGTTCTTGTGCCCGCTACAGTGCATCCCCTCTCATAAGGAACTGCTTTAGGAAATCCCCAATGTCATTCCCTGGGGAGCCCTGTGTACTCCGCAGCAGAAAACTAGATTTATGGTAAGAACTTACCATTGTTAAATCTCTTTCTGCGAGGTACACTGGGCTCCACAGGGCGCCCACCCTGACGCACTTAGCTTCTTTGGGTTGGTATGGCATTAGCCGCTGACACTTTCTCCAGTCGTGAGAATGTGGTGTATGTGGCTACTAACAGTTGTCATCTCTTTTGCCTGCTACTGCATTGGACTGGTTAACAAAAACTGAGCTCCTGTGCACGGAGGCGGGGTTATAGAGGAGGCGGCGCTATGCATTCTGGGAAGAAGATCAAAGCTTCGAGCCTGTTGGTGCCTCGGATCAAGATCCTACTCTACACCCCAATGTGTACCTCGCAGAAAGAGATTTAACAATGGTAAGTTCTTACCATAAATCTCGTTTTGTGACCCAAGGATTAACATCCATTGAACCATGGGGGTAATTCAGACCTGATCGCTGCTGTGCGTTTTTGCTCAGCGGGTGTTCAGGTCCAAACTGCGCATGCATATGCACCGTAATGCACAGGCGCATCACACAGGTACAAAGCGGATTGCCACTCACTGATGGGTTTGTGCGACGGATCCGTTCGCACGGGCGATCACAAGGAGATTGACATTGACTGATTTTTGAGATTGATTTTATTCTTTTTTTTTTTTTACTCTGTCACGAAAATAATAGATCAAGGGGGAGCTGTAGATGTAGCGGGTGGTCTTCAGTATGCCGACTGTCGGGATCCCGGCGCACAGTATACCGGCGCCAGAATCCCGACAGCTGGCATACCGACAATTTTTCTCCCCCCTGGAGGGAGAATAAAATAGCGTGGCGCATGCAGCGAGCCCGCCAGGGGCTCATTTGCGCTCGCCACGCTGTCGGTATGCCCGCGGTCGGGCTCCCAGCGCCGGTATGCTGGTCGCCGGGAGCCCTGCCGCCGGCATACCATACTACACCTGATGTAGCATATCTAGACTTTAGTAAGGCATTTGACACTGTCCCACATCGGAGACTGCTAAATAAACTTGAAAGCGTGGGGGGGTGGATTATAAAACAGTTAAATGGATAAGAACCTGGTTGCAGGATAGAAAACAGACAGTTGTAGTAAATGGAGTGCAATCTATGGAGGGAAATGTTACCAGTGGAGTACCCCAGGGATCTGTACTTGGACCAGTTCTCTTTAATATCTTTGTTGGTGACATTGCAAATGGTATTGAAGGGAAAGTATGCCTTTTTGCAGATGATACAAAGATATGCAACAGGGTAGACACACCGGGAGGTGTAAAACAAATGATTGATGACCTAGGTAGGCTTGAGAAATGGTCAAGAACGTTTAATGCTAAAAAATGCAAAATCATGCACTTGGGTCTCAAAAACCCACAGGCTAAATAGGCTAAATATCTAATTAAGGGTACTATGGGGGTCATTCCGAGCCGATCGCTTGCTGCAGTTTGTCGCAGCGCAGCGATCGGGTCGGAACTGCGCATGCACCGGCGCATGGCAGCCGTCGTTGCCTAGCGACTGCCTCTGAGACAGAGGCGGTCGCTAGGCGGGAGGGGGCTGGACGGCAGCGTCAAGCCGCCGTTTAGGGGGAGCGGCCCGGCCAACGCAGGCATGGGCGGACCGTTGGGGGGGCGGGCTGCGGCGGCGGCTGCGTGACGTCTCACGCAGCTGCTGTGGCCAGTGGCAGCGACAATTAACTCCCGGCCAGCCGCAGGAGCTGCGCTGGCCAGGAGTTACTCCACAAATACAAAAGCATCGCCGCTGTGTGATGCTTTTGTATTTGTGCGGAGATGGGGGGTGGACTGACATGCGGGGCGGAATAGCCCTGTGCTGGGCGTCCCCCTGCATGTCAGGGAAGATGATCATAGCTGTGCTAAATTTAGCACAGCTACGATCAACTCGGAATGACCCCCCATAATGGAAACTACTGAGGAGGAAAGAGATTTAGGAGTCACTATTTCAAGTGACTTGAAGGCAGGAAAGCAATGCAACAAAGCAATGAGAAAGGCTAGTCAGATGCTTGGTTGCATAGGGAGAGGAATCAGTAGCAGGAAAAAAGAAGTAATAATACCACTGTATAGGTCTTTGGTACGGCCCCATCTGGAATACTGTGTCCAGTTCTGGAGACCATGGTGGTCATTCTGAGTTGTTCGCTATTTTTTACGTACGCCATTGGATACGTAGAACTGCAAAAACATTGTACAAATGCGAACATACACCCACTACGCAGCATTGCAAACACATATGTACCAATACACAAAGTAGCCGTATATCAAATAGCATCGCAGGACTGCAATCGGATCGCATGGCTACCTAATGCATCGCAAAAACCACAACTCAACGTATATGTGCACAGCCTTCGCAAAAGTGCACATGCTATGTACTTTTGCTATAAATCGCACAGCAATGTTTTTTTTCCCTTTGTGTTCTAATTCTTCAACCCTTCCTCAATTAAGATACCAATTAGTGTAATGATTTCTAATGGTATTGAACAATTAAATCTTCAAAGAATTCCAGTAGAACACTTTGTTGGCATAATTGTCCATTAACACGGGTTTTGTTTTTTCTAAAATTGTTCTAGATGTATAAACTGTGTATTATCCATGCCTGCCCTAATGTTAAATACCTGCTTTTTGTGTTGAGGTGTAGTGTGTGTATAAATGTGTTTAGTGACATCAAAAAACAATCAGCTCCTAACTGTCATACATCAGTCTTTGGTGTTTAAGTGTTTTTTCTTAGTATTCTTAAGTAATAATTTTAAAATGTTTAAGGTCCCCAATTTCCTGACGCAAATCCGCTGTACCTTTCTTGCAATAAAAAAACACAACACACACTGAAATGTGAATAAACAATATTTTTTTATTTTTTACAACCAAACTTTTGCTAACTTTTTTGTGTGAAAATAAACTATTTTTTTGCACTTCATCCAGCAGGGCCCTCAAGTGGTGATCCATCCTTTCCAGGATTACTGAAATCATTGCTGGGGGATCTCCAACTGCATCATCTGAAATGAATGTCCAAAAAACAAACAAAAAAACATGACTTACTCACATTACACATACACATTATAGAAGCAAGGCACAAAGCACACTTTAATGGCATAGTAACTACATAATGGATGTTTTATTTTTACAGTAGCAGGGCAACACATACAAGCATGGCCTGCAATGATTTAAAATAAAAGCCATGTTTAAGGTGTAGCAGACCATGCTGGGATGTGTAGTTCTTTCACATCTGGAGTGTCCCGGACTTGCCATTTTTGGTGTTGGGCCAGCCTCAGCACAATGCATCTCTACATCTTCAGATGGACTACATATACTAGCATGCCCACACTCCCTGAAAGCCTGCCTTACTACATAAGTGGAGATAGGTCTTGTTGTTATGTGTTGCCAAACTACATTTGTAGAGTCACACTTTAAGAACACATGTCCCCAGACTTGGACTGTCACACAGGGGTACAGGGGAAAGCACCAGTGGCCCTAATTTCCAGCGTGAGCACCCTAAGGATCAGGTTCCAGACTGTGCTCTTGAATGTTGCATTTTGGTGAACCTAAACATTGTCGACCTAGACACTGTCGGTCTAATGATCCACACCCACTCAAGGGTGTGGATCATTACAGTGCTGTTTCTTGTGGCGGGCGAGCCATGCAACCGCACGGGGCGCCCTCCACGGCACTTCTTGTGTTCTTTGATTCCCTCTCCTCCCGAGTACTCAGCTCGGGGGGGGGGGGGGGAGTTTCGCGGAATGATGCACCCGCCTGCCGTAATGTGTAAAATGGGGACTCTTGCCTGCCGTAATGTGTAAAATGGGGACACTTGTCTGCCGTATTGTGTAAAATGGGGACTCTTGCCTGTCGTAATGTGGAAAATGGGGACACCTGCCGTATTGTGTAAAATGGGGACACTTGCCTGCCGTATTGTGTAAAATGGGAACACTTGCCTGCCGTAATGTGGAAAATGGGGACACTTCCCTGCCGTAATGTGTAAAATGGAGACTCTTGCCTGCCGTAATGTGTAAAATGGGGACACTTGCCTGCCGTATTGTGTAAAATGGGGACACTTCCCTGCCGTAATGTGTAAAATGGAGACTCTTGCCTGCCGTAATGTGTAAAATGGGGACACTTGCCTGCCGTATTGTGTAAAATGGGAACACTTGCCTGCCATCATGTGGAAAATGGGGACACTTGCCTGCCGTAATGTGTAAAATGGGGACTCTTGCCTGGCGTAATGTGTAAAATGGGGACTCTTGCCTGCCGTATTGTGGAAAATGGGGACTCTTGCCTGTCGTAATGTGGAAAATGGGGACACCTGCCGTATTGTGTAAAATGGGGACACTTGCCTGCCGTATTGTGTAAAATGGGAACACTTGCCTGCCGTGTTGTGGAAAATGGGGACACTTGCCTGCCGTATTGTGGAAAATGGGGACTCTTGCCTGCTGTAATGTGGAAAATGGAGACTCTTGCCTGCCGTATTGTGTAAAATGGGGACACTTGCCTGCCGTAATGTGGAAAATGGGGACTCTTGCCTGCCGTATTGTGTAAAATGGGAACACTTGCCTGCCGTATTGTGGAAAATGGGGACACTTGCCTGCCTTATTGTGGAAAATGGGGACACTTGCCTGCAGCATTGTGGAAAATGGGGACTCTTGCCTGCCGTAATGTGGAAAATGGGGACACTTGCCTGCCGTATTGTGGAAAATGGGGACACTTGCCTGACGTAATGTGTAAAATGGGGACTCTTGCCTGCCGTAATGTGGAAAATGGGGACACTTGCCTGCCGTATTGTGGAAAATGGGGACACTTGCCTGCCGTATTGTGGAAAATGGGGACTCTTGCCTGCTGTAATGTGGAAAATGGGGACACCTGCCATATTGTGGAAAATGGGGACCCTTGCCTGCCGTATTGTGGAAAATGGGGACACTTGCCTGCCGTAATGTGTAAAATGGGGACACTTGCCTGCCATATTGTGTAAAATGGGGACACTTGCCTGCCGTATTCTGGAAAATGGGGACACTTGCCTGCCATATTGTGGAAAATGGGGACACTTGCCTGCCGTAATGTGGAAAATGGGGACACTTGCCTGCCGTATTGTGGAAAATGGGGACTCTTGCCTGCCGTATTGTGGAAAATGGGGACACTTGCCTGCCATATTGTGGAAAATGGGGACACTTGCCTGCCGTAATGTGGAAAATGGGGACACTTGCCTGCCGTATTGTGGAAAATGGGGACTCTTGCCTGCCGTATTGTGGAAAATGGGGACTCTTACCTGCTGTAATGTGGAAAATGGGGACTCTTGCCTGCCGTAATAGGAATTTAATGTATCAAGGGCATTGCGGTGTATGGCATAATATATTTATTATTATTATTATTATTATTATTATTATCCTTTATTTATATGGCGCCACAAGGGTTCTGCAGCGTCCAATTACAGAGTACATAAATAATCAAACAGGAAAACAGCAACTTACAGTTGATGACAGTATAGGACAAGTACAGGGTAAATACACAGTTACATCAGCAGATGACACTGGAATAAGTATCAGGTGGCAGAAGACTGCTGGATGTGGTACAGTTGAAGATTATTAAAGTAAGACAAAGGATAAGCACATGAGGGAAGAGGGCCCTGCTCGTGAGAGCTTACAATCTAAAGATATATTTAAAAAAAAAATTCCTGTGCTCGCCGTGATCTGTTGGTGCAAAGTCAAAAACTGGGGTATAAGGTAGTCTTTTCAGACGCGGCCATGCCCATTTTACAGAGGCCATGCCCATTTTATCGAGGCCACGCCCCCTTTGCCGGGAGCGCGCACATACCTTTTTCTTTTTATATCTATGGGGGAAGGGCGCATTTTTTGTTATGTCAATGGGGGGGCGCATTTTTAAATCTCGCACTGGGAGCCAAGTTGGCTAGAAACAGCCCTGGATCATTAGATCGACAGTGTCTAGGTCGACAATGTTTAGGTTGACCACTATAGGTTGACAGTCAGTAGGTTGACAGGGTTGGAAGGTCTACAGTGTTTATATGTGCTAGGTCGACAGATCAAAAGTTAGACATGAGGGTATTTTGGTATGTTGTTATCCCTGTCTTCGTAGAGTGACAGGGACTCCGAATTATTGCACTGTGCCACCTCGCATGGCTCGCCAGGCTTCGGGCAAGGTGCCTCGCTCCGCTGCCGCTTCGCTCGGAACAGATTTCCATTTCAATCGGAGTCCACGTGGCTCGTTAAGTCCAAAAATGTTTTACATTTTTTAAACTAACAAAAAAAAAAAACATGTTGAGCTTGTGACCCATCAACCTAGCACGTGTCGAGCTAGAGAGCCTGTCGACCTTCCAAACCTGTCGACCTAGTGACTGTCTACCTATAGTGGTTGACCGAAACATTCTCGACCTATACACTGTCAAATTTCATTCCAGATCCCATAACATTATTTACAGACAAAGCCTTTCTCCAGGGGCCCCGAATGGACCCAGTACAACACTGCATGTAGGTGATTTTCAATTTAAACTAGGTTAGAAATACATTTTTTACTTCTAAATAACTTACTATCTCCTTACGGATGGCCATCACCCTCCACCTCCTCGGGTGCCTCAGCGGCACACTCCGATGTGGGGAAAGGAGGTTGGATGGGGGAAGGAGGTTGGATGGGGAGGAGCTTGGATGGGGAAGAAGCTTGGATGGGGAAGGAGGATGTATGGGTGAGGTGGGTTGAGAGGGTGGGTCAGATTGAGAGGGGGAGGGTGGTTGACAGGGGTGGACAGATTGAGAGGGTGAGGGGTGTTGAGAGGGGGGTCAGATTGAAAGGGGGAGGTGGGTTGAGAGTGTGGTACAGAAAGAGAGGGGGAGGTGGGTTGAGAGTGGGGTACAGAAAGAGAGGGGAGGGGGGGTTGAGAGTGGGGTATAGAAAGAGAGGGGGAGGGGGAAGCGGAAATAGAGGGGGAGGGGGTTTGAGAGGGGGAGGAGGCTGAGGAGGAAGCGGATGTGGTATTTTGGGGGGTGGGTTGTTGAGGGGGGGAGGGATTTTGGGATTGGGAGGAGGATGGTGGTGAGGCTGCTGGTGGCCTCGCTGGTGGTGCCGGTGGCCTCTGCCGTTGTGCTTGCCATAGAAACACAGTAAAAAAAAGGCAAAAAAATAAGAATTTACTTACCGATAATTCTATTTCTCGTAGTCCGTAGTGGATGCTGGGGACTCCGTCAGGACCATGGGGAATAGCGGCTCCGCAGGAGACAGGGCACAAAATTAAAAGTTTGACCACTAGGTGGTGTGCACTGGCTCCTCCCCCTATGACCCTCCTCCAAGCCTCAGTTAGGATACTGTGCCCGGACGAGCGTACACAATAAGGAAGGATTTTGAATCCCGGGTAAGACTCATACCAGCCACACCAATCACACTGTACAACTTGAGATCTGAACCCAGTTAACAGCATGATAACAGAGGAGCCTCTGAAAAGATGGCTTCCAACAATAATAACCCGATTTTTGTAACAATAACTATGTACAAGTATTGCAGACAATCCGCACTTGGGATGGGCGCCCAGCATCCACTACGGACTACGAGAAATAGAATTATCGGTAAGTAAATTCTTATTTTCTCTGGCGTCCTAAGTGGATGCTGGGGACTCCGTCAGGACCATGGGGATTATACCAAAGCTCCCAAACGGGCGGGAGAGTGCGGATGACTCTGCAGCACCGAATGAGAGAACTCCAGGTCCTCCTTAGCCAGGGTATCAAATTTGTAGAATTTTACAAACGTGTTCTCCCCTGACCATGTAACTGCTCGGCAGCGTTGTAATGCCGAGACCCCTCGGGCAGCCGCCCAAGGTGAGCCCACCTTCCTTGTGGAGTGGGCATTTACAGATTTTGGCTGTGGCAGGCCCTGCCACAGAATGCGCAAGTTGAATTGTGCTACAAATCCAACGAGCAATCGTCTGCTTAGACGCAGGAACACCCAGCTTGTTGGGTGCATACAGTATAAACAGCGAGTCAGACTTTCTGACTCCAGCCGTCCTTGAAATATATATATATATATATATATATATTTTTTTTTTTTTTTTTAAGGCTCTGACAACGTCGAACAACTTGGAGTCCTCCAAGTCGCTAGAAGCCGCAGGCACTACAATAGGTTGGTTCAGGTGAAACGCTGATACCACCTTAGGGAGAAACTGAGGACGCGTCCGCAGTTCTGCCCTGTCCCAATGGAAAATCAGATATGGCTTTTGTACGAAAAAGCCGCCAATTCTGACACTCTCCTGGCCGAAGCCAGGGCCAGTAGCATGGTCACTTTCCATGTAAGATATTTCAAATCCACCGATTTGAGTGGCTCAAACCAATGGGATTTGAGGAATCCCAAAACTACATTGAGATCCCACGGTGCCACTGGAGGCACAACCGGGGCTGTATATGTAGTACTCCTTTGACAAAAGCTTGGACTTCAGGAACTGAAGCCAATTCTTTCTGGAAGAAAATCGACAGGGCCGAAATTTGAACCTTAATGGACCCCAATTTGAGGCCCATAGACAATCCTGTTTGCAGGAAATGTAGGAATCGACCCAGTTGAAATTCCTCCGTCGGAGCCCTCTCCTTCAGGATCCGGCGTTCAACCGCCATGCCGTCAAACGCAGCCGCGGTAAGTCTAGAGGTAGAGTGCACGGATCCTCCGTGCGCATCTCTTGAAGTTCCGGGTACCAAGTCTTTCTTGGCAAATCCGGAACCACGAGTATCGTTCTTACTCCCCTTCGCCTTATAATTCTCAGTACCTTGGGTATGAGAGGCAGAGGGGGGAACACATACATTGGCTGGTACACCCATGGTGTTACCAACGCATCCACAGCTATTGCCTGAGGGTCTCTTGACCTGGCGCAATACCTGTCCAGTTTTTTGTTGAGGCGGGACGCCATCATATCCACCTTTGGTTTTTTCCAACGGTTCACAATCATGTGGAAGACTTCTGGATGAAGTCCCCACTCTCCCGGGTGGTGATCGTGTCTGCTGAGGAAGTCTGCTTCCCAGTTGTCCACTCCCGGAATGAACACTGCTGACAGTGCTATCACATGATTTTCTGCCCAGTGAAAAATCCTTGCAGCTTCTGCCATTGCCCTCCTGCTTCTTGTGTCGCCCTGTCTGTTTACGTGGGCGACTGCCGTGGTGTTGCCCTACTGGTTCAACACCGGCTGACCCTGAAGCAGAGGCCTTGCCAGGCTTAGAGCATTGTAAATTGCCCTTAGCTCCAGTATATTTATGTGAAGTGAAGTCTCCAGGCTTGACCACACTCCCTGGAAATTTCTTCCCTGTGTGACTGCTCCCCAGCCTCTCAGGCTGGCATTCGTGGTCACCAGGACCCAGTCCTGAATGCCGAATCTGCGGCCCTCCAAAAAGGTGAGCACTCTGCAACCACCACAGAAGAGACCCCCTTGTCCTTGGAGACGGGGCTATCCGCTGATGCATCTGAAGATGCGATCCGGACCATTCGTCCAGCAGATTCCACTGAAAAGTTCTTGCGTGGAATCTGCCGAATGGAATCGCTTCGTAAGAAGCCATCATTTACCCAGGACTCTTGTGCATTGATGCACTGACACTTTTCCTGGTTTTAGGAGGTTCCTGACTAGCTCGGATAACTCCCTGGTTTTCTCCTCCGGGAGAAAAACCTTTTTCTGAACTGTGTCCAGAATCATCCCTAGGAACAGCAGACGTGTCGTCGGGCTCAGCTGGGATTTTGGAAAATTTAGAATCCACCCGTGCTGTTGCAGCACTACTTGGGTTAGTGCTACACCGGCCTCTAACTGTTCTCTGGATCTTGCCCTTATCAGGAGATCGTCCAAGTAAGGGATAATTAATACGCCTTTTCTTCGAAGAAGAATCATCATTTCGGCCATTACCTTGGTAAAGACCCGGGGTGCCGTGGACAATCCAAACGGCAACGTCTGAAACTGATAGTGACAGTTTTGTACCACGAACCTGAGGTACCCTTGGTTTGAAGGGCAAATTGGGACATGGAGGTAAGCATCCTTGATGTCCAAGGACACCATAAAGTCCCCTTCTTCCAGATTCGCTATCACTGCTCTGAGTGATTTCATCTTGAACTTGAACCTTTGTATGTAAGTGTTCAAAAGATTTCAGACTTAGAATAGGTCTCACCGAGCCGTCCGGCTTCGGTACCACAAACAGCGTGGAATAATACCCCTTTCCTTGTTGTAGTAGGGGTACCTTGACTATTACTTGCTGGGAATACAGCTTGTGAATAGCTTCCAACACCGTCTCCCTGTCGGAGGGAGATGTTGGTAAAGCAGACTTCAGGAATCTGCGAGGAAGAGACGTCTCGAATTCCAATCTGTACCCCTGTGATACTACCTGCAGGATCCAGGGGTCGACTTGCGAGTGAGCCCACTGCGCGCTGAAATTCTTGAGACGACCCCCCCACCGGACCTGAGTCCGCTTGTAAGGCCCCAGCGACATGCTGAGGACTTTTCAGAAGCGGGGGAGTGCTTCTGCTCCTGGGAAGGAGCTGCTTGCTGCAGTCTCTTACCCTTTCCTTTGCCTCGGGCAGATATGAATGGCCTTTTGCCCGCTTGTTCTTATGAGAACGAAAGGACTGAGGCTGAAAAGACGGTGTCTTTTTCTGTTGGGAGGTGACCGGAGGTAAAAAAGATGGATTTTCCGGCTGTTGCCGTGGCCACCAAGTTCGATAGACCGACCCCAAATAATTCCTCCCCTTTATACGGCAAACTTCCATATGCCGCTTGGAATCCGCATCACCTGACCACTGTCGCGTCCATAAACTTCTTCTGGCAGAAATGGACAGCGCACTTACCCTTGATGCCAGAGTGCAAATATCCCTCTGTGCATCTCGCATATAAAGAAAATGCATCCTTTAAATGCTCTATAGTCAATAAAATATTGTCGCTATTCAGGGTATCAATATTTCCAGTCAGAGATTCCGACCAAACCCCCCCAGCACTGCACATCCATGCTGGGGCGATTGCTGGTCGCAGTATAACATCAGTATGTGTGTATATACTTTTTAGAGTATTTTCCAGCCTCCTATCAGCTGGATTTTGAGGGCGGCCGTATCAGGAGACGGTAACGCCACTTGTTTTGATAAGCGTGTGAGCGCCTTAACTACCCTAGAGGGTGTTTCCCAGCGCGCCCTAACCTCTGGCGGGAAAGGGTATAATGCCAATAACTTCTCTGAAATTAGCAACTTCCTATCGGGGGTAACCCACGCTTCATCACACACTTCAATCAATTCATCTGATTTCAGGAAAAACTACAGGTAGTTTTTTGACTTTTTTCACACCCCACATAATACCCATTTTTGTGGTACTTGTAGTATCAGAAATATGTAACGCCTCCTTGATTGCCGTGATTATGTAACGTGTGGCCCTACTGGAAAATACGTTTGTTTCTTCACCGTCGACACTGGAGTCAGTGTCCGTGTCTGTGTCTGTCGACCGACTGAGGTAATGGGCGTTTTAAAGCCCCTGACGGTGTTTGAGACGCCTGGACAGGTACTAATTGGTTTGCCGGCCGTCTCATATCGTCAACCGACCTTGTAGCGTGTTGACACTATCACGTAATTCCATAAATAAAGCCATCCATTCCGGTGTCGACTCCCTAGGGGGTGACATCCCATTACAGGCAATTGCTCCGCCTCCACACCAACATCGTCCTCATACCTGTCGACACACACGTACCGACACACAGCACACACACAGGGAATGCTCTGATAGAGGACAGGACCCCACTAGCCCTTTGGGGAGACAGAGGGAGAGTTTGCCAGCACACACCAAAGCGCTATAATTATACAGGGACCACCTTATAGTAAGTGTTTTCCCTTATAGCAGCTTAATATATAATAATATCGCCAAAAAAATGCCCCCCCAGGGGCAAACGCAGGATTTATAAGGGGGGGTTTCCGTGTGTGTGTTGCTATATTGTTGCTGTATATAGTAGCATTTAATAGCAGCACTGTGAGGCGTATGCATCAGTGTATGCCACGCTCAGTCGCTGATAATGGATAGCGGGAACATCCCATGTTATGAATGAAGCGTTGTGGCCACAATATAGGACACATCTATATACATATATACATGTACACAGTGTGTGTGTGTGTGTGTGTGTGTGTGTGTGTGTGTGTGTGTGTGTGTGTGTGTGTGTATATATATATATATATATATATATATATATATATATATATATATATATATAAAATAAGAATTTACTTACCGATAATTCTATTTCTCGTAGTCCGTAGTGGATGCTGGGAACTCCGTAAGGACCATGGGGATTAGCGGCTCCGCAGGAGACTGGGCACAAAAGTAAAGCTTTAGTACTACCTGGTGTGCACTGGCTCCTCCCCCCATGACCCTCCTCCAAGCCTCAGTTAGGATACTGTGCCCGGACGAGCGTACACAATTAGGAAGGATTTTGAATCCCGGGTAAGACTCATACCAGCCAC
The DNA here is from genome assembly GCF_028390025.1 of Pseudophryne corroboree. Lineage (NCBI taxonomy): Eukaryota > Metazoa > Chordata > Amphibia > Anura > Myobatrachidae > Pseudophryne > Pseudophryne corroboree. Next base: position 77,244,151 of record NC_086452.1, read on the forward strand.
ACCAATCACACCGTACAACCTGTGATCTGAACCCAGTTAACAGCATGATAACAGAGGAGCCTCTGAAAAGATGGCTCACAACAATAATAACCCGATTTTTGTAACAATAACTATGTACAAGTATTGCAGACAATCCGCACTTGGGATGGGCGCCCAGCATCCACTACGGACTATGAGAAATAGAATTATCGGTAAGTAAATTCTTATTTTCTCTGACGTCCTAGTGGATGCTGGGAACTCCGTAAGGACCATGGGGATTATACCAAAGCTCCCAAACGGGCGGGAGAGTGCGGATGACTCTGCAGCACCGAATGAGAGAACTCCAGGTCCTCCTCAGCCAGGGTATCAAATTTGTAGAATTTAGCAAACGTGTTTGCCCCTGACCAAGTAGCTGCTCGGCAAAGTTGTAACGCCGAGACCCCTCGGGCAGCCGCCCAAGATGAGCCCACCTTCCTTGTGGAATGGGCTTTTACAGATTTTGGCTGTGGCAGGCCTGCCACAGAATGTGCAAGCTGAATTGTACTACAAATCCAACGAGCAATAGTCTGCTTAGAAGCAGGAGCACCCAGCTTGTTGGGTGCATACAGGATAAACAGCGAGTCAGATTTCCTGACTCCAGCCGTCCTGGAAACATATATTTTCAAGGCCCTGACTACGTCCAACAACTTGGAGTCCTCCAAGTCACTAGTAGCCGTAGGTACCACAATAGGTTGGTTCAGATGAAACGCTGACACCACCTTAGGGAGAAACTGAGGACGAGTCCTCAATTCCGCCCTGTCTGAATGGAAGATCAGATAAGGGCTTTTACAGGATAAAGCCCGCCAATTCTGACACGTGCCTGGCCTAGGCCAGGGCCAATAACATGACCACTTTCCATGTGAGATATTTTAACTCCACAGAATCAAGTGGTTCAAACCAATGTGACTTTAGGAACCCCAAAACTACATTGAGATCCCAAAGTGCCACTGGAGGCACAAAAGGAGGCTGTATATGCAGTACCCCTTTTACAGACGTCTGAACTTCAGGTAGTGAAGCTAGTTCTTTCTGGAAGAAAATTGACAGGGCCGAAATTTGAACCTTAATGGACCCCAATTTTAGGCCCATAGACACTCCTGTTTACAGGAAATGCAGGAATCGACCTAGTTGAAATTCCTCCATCGGGGCCTTACTGGCCTCGCACCACGCAACATATTTTCGCCAAATGCGGTGATAATGCTTTGCGGTTACATCCTTCCTGGCTTGACCAGGGTAGGGATGACTTCATCCGGAATGCCTTTTTCCTTCAGGATCCGGCGTTCAACCGCCCTGCCGTCAAACGCAGCCGCGGTAAGTCTTGGAATAGACAGGGTCCTTGCTGGAGCAGGTCCCTTCTTAGAGGTAGAGGCCACGGGTCTCCGTGAGCATCTCTTGAAGTTCCGGGTACCAAGTCCTTCTTGGCCAATCCGGAGCCACGAGTATAGTTCTTACTCCCCTCCGTCTTATAATTCTCAGTACTTTTGGTATGAGAGGAAGAGGAGGGAACACATACACTGACTGGTACACCCACGGTGTTACCAGAGCGTCCACAGCTATTGCCTGAGGGTCCCTTGACCTGGCGCAATACCTGTCCAATTTTTTGTTTAGGCAGGACGCCATCATGTCCACCTTTGGTTTTTCCCAATGGTTTACAATCATGTGGAAGACTTCTGGGTGAAGTCCCCACTCTCCCGGGTGGAGGTCGTGCCTGCTGAGGAAGTCTGATTCCCAGTTGTCCACTCCCGGAATGAACACTGCTGACAGTGCTATCACATGATTTTCCGCCCAGCGAAAAATCCTTGCAGCTTCTGCCATTGCCCTCCTGCTTCTTGTGCCGCCCTGTCTGTTTACGTGGGCGACTGCCGTGATAATGTCCGACTGGATCAGCACCGGCTGACCTTGAAGCAGAGGTCTTGCTTGGCTTAGGGCATTGTAAATGGCCCTTAGCTCCAAAATATTTATGTGAAGTGATGTCTCCAGGCTTGACCACAAGCCCTGGACATTTTTTCCCTGTGTGACTGCTCCCCAGCCTCTCAGGCTGGCATCCGTGGTCACCAGGACCCAGTCCTGAATGCCGAATCTGCGGCCCTCTAGAAGATGAGCACTCTGCAACCACCACAGGAGAGACACCCTTGTCTTTGGTGACAGGGTTATCCGCTGATGCATCTGAAGATGCGATCCGGACCATTTGTCCAGCAGGTCCCACTGGAAAGTTCTTGCGTGGAATCTGCCGAATGGAATTTCTTCGTAGGAAGCCACCATTTTTCCCAGGACCCTTGTGCACTGCTGCACTGACACTTGGCCTGGTTTTAGGAGGTTTCTGACTAGTTCGGATAACTCCCTGGCTTTCTCCTCCGGGAGAAAACACCTTTTTCCGGACTGTGTCCAGGATCATCCCTAGGAATAGAAGGCGTGTCGTCGGGATCAGCTGCGATTTTGGAATATTGAGAATCCAACCGTGCTGCCGCAGCACTATCTGAGATAGTGCTACCCCGACTTCCAACTGTTCCCTGGATCTTGCCCTTATCAGGAGATCGTCCAAGTAAGGGATAACTAAAACTCCCTTCTTTCGAAGGAGTATCATCATTTCGGCCATTACCTTGGTAAAGACCCGGGGTGCCGTGGACAATCCAATCGGCAGCGTCTGAAACTGATAGTGACAGTTCTGTACCACAAACCTGAGGTACCCTTGGAGAAGGGTAAATTGGGACATGTAGGTAAGCATCTTTGATGTCCAGAGAGACCATATAGTCCCCTTCTTCCAGGTTTGCAATCACTGCTCTGAGTGACTCCATCTTGAATTTGAACCTTTGTATGTAAGTGTTCAAGGATTTTAGATTTAAAAATGGTCTCACCGAGCCGTCCGGCTTCGGTACCACAAATAGTGTGGAATAGTACCCCTTTCCCTGTTGCAGGAGGGGTACCTTGATTATCACCTGCTGGGAATACAGCCTGTGAATGGCTTGCAATACTGTCTCCCTGTCTGAGGGAGACGTCGGTAAAGCAGACTTTATGAAACGGCGAGGGGGAGACGTCTCGAATTTCTTGAGACGGGCCCCCACCGTGCCTGAGACCGCTTGTAAAGCCCCAGCGTCATGCTGAGGACTTTGCGGAGGCGGGAGAGGGCTTTTGTTCCTGGGAATTGGCTGTTTGTGTTAGACCTACCCCAAATAACTCCTCCCTTTTATAAGGCGATACTTCCATATGCCTTTTGGAATCATCATCACCTGACCACTGTCTTGTCCATAACCCTCTTCTGGCAGAAATGGACAGCGCACTTACTCTTGATGCCAGTCGGCAAATATTCCTCTGTGCATCACGCATATATAGAAATGCATCTTTTAAATGCTCTATAGTTAGTAATATACTGTCCCTATCTAGGGTATCAATATTGTCAGTCAGGGAATCCGACCAAGCCACCCCAGCACTGCACATCCAGGCTGAGGCGATTGCTGGTCGCAGTATCACACCCGTGTGAGTGTATACACATTTTAGGATATTTTACTGCTTTCTGTCAGCAGGTTCCTTAAGGGCGGCCGTATCCGGGGACGGTAGTGCCACCTGTTTAGACAAGCGTGTGAGCGCTTTATTCACCCTAAGGGGTGTTTTCCCAACGTGCCCTATCCTCTGGCGGGAAGGGGTATGATGCTAATAACTTTTTAGGAATTAACAGTTTTTAATCGGGGGAAACCCACGCATCATCACACACTTCATTTAATTCCTCAGATGCAGGAAAAACTACAGGCAGTTTTTTTTTTGTTTTGTTTTTCTCACCCAACCTAATACCCTTTTTAGTGGTACTGGTATTATCAGAAATGTGTAAAAACATTTTCCATAGCCTCAATCATGTAACGTGTGGCCCTACTGGAAGTCACATTCGTCTCTTAATCGTCGACACTGGAGTCAGTATCCGTGTCGGCGTCTGTATCTGCCATCTGCGGTAACGGGCGTTTTAGAGCCCCAGATGGCTTTTGAGACACCTGGACAGGCACAGGCTGAGTCGCCGGCTGTCTCATGTCAACAATCTTTTGTAAAGAGCTGACACTGTCACATAATTCCTTCCATAAGCTCATCCACTCAGGTGTCGACTCCCTAGGGGGTGACATCTCTGTTACAGGCAATTGCTCCGCCTCCACCTCATTTTCCTCCTCATACATGTCGACACAACGTACCGACACACAGCACACACACAGGGAATGCTCTGATAGAGGACAGGACCCCACTAGCCCTTTGGGGAGACAGAGGGAGAGTATGCCAGCACACACCAGAGCGCTATATATATATATATATATATATATATACAGGGATAACCTTATATAAGTGTTTTTCCCCTTATAGCTGCTGTATTGTTATACTGCGCCTAATTAGTGCCCCCCTCTCTTTTTTAACCCCTTTCTGTAGTGTAGTAACTGCAGGGGAGAGCCAGGGAGCTTCCCTCCAACGGAGCTGTGAGAGAAAATGGCGCCAGTGTGCTGAGGAGATAGGCTCCGCCCCCTTCTCGGCGGCCTTTTCTCCCGTTTTTCTGTGGAATCTGGCAGGGGTTAAAATTCATCCATATAGCCCTGGGGGCTATATGTGATGTATTTTCGCCAGCCAAGGTGTTTTTATTGCTGCTCAGGGCGCCCCCCCCTAGCGCCCTGCACCCTCAGTGACCGGAGTGTGAAGTGTGCTGAGGAGCAATGGCGCACAGCTGCAGTGCTGTGCGCTACCTTGGTGAAGACAGGATGTCTTCTGCCGCCGATTTTTCCGGACCTCTTCTTGCTTCTGGCTCTGTAAGGGGGCCGGCGGCGCGGCTCTGGGACCGAGCTCCGAGGCTGGGCCTGTGTTCGGTCCCTCTGGAGCTAATGGTGTCCAGTAGCCTAAGAAGCCCAATCCACTCTGCACGCAGGTGAGTTCGCTTCTTCTCCCCTTAGTCCCTCGATGCAGTGAGCCTGTTGCCAGCAGGTCTCACTGAAAATAAAAAACCTAAAACTAAACTTTCACTAAGAAGCTCAGGAGAGCCCCTAGTGTGCACCCTTCTCGGCCGGGCACAAAAATCTAACAGAGGCTTGGAGGAGGGTCATGGGGGGAGGAGCCAGTGCACACCAGGTAGTCCTAAAGCTTTACTTTTGTGCCCAGTCTCCTGCGGAGCCGCTAATCCCCATGGTCCTTACGGAGTTCCCAGCATCCACTAGGACGTCAGAGAAATATATATATATATATATATATATATATAAAATCACTCATATGGGGCAGTACTCCTTTTATAAATGGCATTGAAACGTTGACTTTTATAATGTCATCGTTTGTATGCTAGGAGTGCAGCACCATTTGAGTGACCTGTACTATGAACCCTATATGTGAGAGCACCTAGCAAAAAAAAAAAAAAATGAGAATATATATATATATATATATATATATATATATATATATACAGTATACATACACACACAAAACCAATTCAGCCGGCCCTCCTTAATATCAAACAGCTGGCCCCGGTGCCCATGTCCAACAAGTCATACTGATCCAAAGGAGGATCACAAGATGGCACTCGAGAGGCAATTAGAGATGAAGAAAAGCTGGTATTTGTTATATTGTCAACATTTCGAGGCCTCCGCCTCTTTGTCAAGACACACCAGTACAAACAAGTGAAACACACTTACCCACTTGAAATACCCGCGCCAGACATCCAATCCCATCGTCACTTCCCAAGCGCTTACAGGTTCCACGTCATGTCACATGACGTATTTCCTGCTCGCCACCACCGGGATCCACAGCAACCAAGACGCTTGTGTCTCACCATGGACTTCCGGGTTGACGATGTCCTGGGTTGCTATGGTGACCACACGCTGAGCAGCCCGAGTGCAGGATCACATGGTACAGCCCCTCCACTTGCAGCGCCTGTGGAATGATCAGGGATAGTGGCTGTTAATACATATAAAAGTCCACGAACATTAATACATTACAATGTGGGGAAGAATATAGCATATAACAAATCTATACAAACATAGAAATCACATAAACACTTAACATAATGTTAAAAACAGCTCTGAAATACACAGCACAATATCATTGGGTATTACTTATCAGAAAAGTGCTCAATGAAGTTAGTATACAAAACAATTAATATATTAGACATACCCATGGAGAGTGCATACAAACTGCACAAATCAGATTACCAGATTAATATACATAATAGAAACCAGTCCCCACATAGAGAGAGAGAGAGACAGACAGACAGAGAGAGACAGAGAGATGTAGAATACTGATAGAGAGAAAGATAAATGTAGAAACCCCTAGAGAGAGAAAGAGACACTATAGATAGATAGAAACCCCCTAGAGACAGAGGATGTAGATAGATAGATAGACAGACGGAAACAGAGGGTGAGATACTCTAGATCACAGGTTCTCAAACTCGGTCCTCAGGACCCCACACGGTTCATGTTTTGCAGGTCACCTGTAGATTTTTAAAATGTGACAGTTGGTGATACACAGTGCACCTGCTGGGTGACATGGAAAACGTGAACCGTGTGGGGTCCTGAGGACCGAATTTGAGAACCACTGCTCTAGATAGATCACACACATAGCTAAAACTTACTTCCTCTGTAGGATCCCAGCTCCTGAGTGTGATCTCTGGAATCCCCTGTCAGGTCTCTCCCCCACGCTTCTTCATGCTCCTCCTGCCTCTGAGCTGCATGACAGGCTCAGCTCAGCTCAGCTCAGCATTCAGTTTGTGCTCAGCAGGGACGGCCTCTGCACAAATGGAGATGGGGGCATCTAAAGGCTCCCGGCAGTACTGCACTCGGCAGTGACAGTGATAGGTGCCCTGCTCTCTCTCTGTCAGCGTCCGGCCGGCTCATAACAGCCGTCCTCTGGTCGGAGATGTACTGTAGACAGAGTGTCTGTCAGCCAGCACTGATCAGGGGGGGTTTCTGGGTACTCAGAAACCCCCTCTGCGTGCGCTACTGCCCCCCTCTCTGTTTTAACCTTGTTTCTGTAGTGCAGTGCAGGGGAGAGCCTGGGAGCCTTCCCACCAGCGGATCTGTGTGAGAAAAATGGCGCTGTGTGCTGAGGAGATAGGCCCCGCCCCCTTCACGGCGGGCTCTTCTCCCGTTTTTTTCTGTAATCCTGGCAGGGGTTAAATACATCCATATAGCCCAGGGGCTATATGTGATGTATTTTTAGCCAGTAAAGGTAATTACATTGCTGCCCAGGGCGCCCCCCCCCAGCGCCCTGCACCCTCAGTGACCGCGGTGTGAAGTGTGCTGAGAGCAATGGCGCACAGCTGCAGTGCTGTGCGCTACCTTAAGAAGACTGGGAAGTCTTCAGCCGCCGATTTCTGGACCTCTTCTCTCTTCAGCATCTGTAAGGGGGCCGGCGGCGCGGCTCCGGTGACCCATCCAGGCTGTACCTGTGATCGTCCCTCTGGAGCTAGTGTCCAGTAGCCTAAGAAGCCAATCCATCCTGCACGCAGGTGAGTTCGCTTCTTCTCCCCTTAGTCCCGCGTTGCAGTGAGCCTGTTGCCAGCAGGACTCACTGAAAATAAAAAACCTAACAAACTTTTATTCTAAGCAGCTCTTTAGGAGAGCCACCTAGATTGCACCCTTCTCGGCCGGGCACAAAAACCTAACTGAGGCTTGGAGGAGGGTCATAGGGGGAGGAGCCAGTGGTCAAACTTTTAATTTTGTGCCCTGTCTCCTGCGGAGCCGCTATTCCCCATGGTCCTGACGGAGTCCCCAGCATCCACTTAGGACGTCAGAGAAATGGTCATTTCCATGTGCTTTATAAGTCATTGTTATGTTCATTTTATTTAACAAATATTGGGGGTCATTCCGAGTTGTTAGCTCGTTGCCGATTTTCGCTATACTGCGATTATCCGCTAACTGTGCATGCGCAAGGTTCGCAGAGCGCATGCGCTTAGTTAATTTACACAAAAGTTAGGTATTTTACTCACGGCATAACAAAGCTTTTTCATCACTGTGCTGATCGTAGTGTGATTGACAGGATGTGAGTGTTTCTGGGCGGAAACTAGACGTTTTATGGGAGTGTGCGGAAAAACGCAGGCGTTCAAGTTCCAAAACGCGGGAGTGGCTGGAGAAACGGGGGAGTGGCTGAGCAAACGCTGGGTGTGTTTGTGACGTCAAACCAGGAACGAAAAGGACTGAGCTGGTCGCAATGGCTGAGTAAGTCTGGAGCTACTCAGAAACTGCGGGGTAATCGTTACGAGAAAATTAGCGAAGCTTTCGTTCGCAATTCTGCTATGCTAAGATACACTCCCAGTAGGCGGCGGCTTAGCGTGTGCAATGCTGCTAAAAGCAGCTAGCGAGCGAACAACTCGGAATCACCCCCATTATCCATACATTTGTTCAAAATGTTTGTACTTACTATCAAACTAGGTGATTCATCGCGCCCTATGGGAGCTCTTCACACCGTCGTAAGGGGCTACGCCCCCTTAACCCTAGCACACCCTTGTGGCGTGCAATGTTTTTATTACGTTACGTGTGTAAGCGGCACTGGTACAGGGGGTGTTACGTGTGTAAGCGGCACTGGTACAGGGGGGCGTTACATGTGAAAGCGTCACTGGTAGAGGGGGGCGTTACGTGTGTAAGCGTCACTGGTACATGGGGGGCGTTACGTGTGTAAGCGTTACTGGTACAGGGGGGCGTTACATGTGTAAGCGGCACTGGTACAGGGGGCATTACGTGTGTAAGCGGCACTGGTACAGGGTGCGTTACGTGTGTAAGCGGCACTGGTACAGGGGGCGTTACGTGTGTAAGCGGCACTGGTACAGGGGGCGTTACGTGTGTAAGCGGCACTGGTACAGGGGGCGTTACGTGTGAAAGCGTCACTGGTACAGGGGGCGTTACGTGTGTAAGCGTCACTGGTACAGGGGGGCGCTATGTGTGTAAGCGTCACTAGTACAGGGGGGCGTTACGTGTGTAAGCGTCACTGGTACAGGGGGTGTTACGTGTGTAAGCGTCACTGGTACAGGGGGTGTTACATGTGTAAGCGGCACTGGTACAGGGGGCGTTACATGTGTAAGCGGCACTGGTACAGGGGGCGTTACGTGTGTAAGCGGCACTGGTACAGGGGGCGTTACATGTGTAAGCGTCACTGGTACAGGGGGGCGTTACGTGTGTAAGCGTCACTGGTACAGGGGGGAGTTACATGTGTAAGCGGCACTGGTACAGGGGCGTAAAGTGTGTAAGCATCACTGGTACAGGGGGCGTTACGTGTGTAAGCGTCACTGGTACAGGGGGGCATTACGTGTGTAAGCGTCACTGGTACAGGGGGGCGTTACATGTGTAAGCGGCACTGGTACAGGGGGGCGTAAAGTGTGTAAGCATCACTGGTACAGGGGGCGTTACGTGTGTAAACGGCACTGGTACAGGGGGCGTTACGTGTGTCAGCGTCACTGGTACAGGGGGCGTTACGTAAGCGTCACTGGTACAGGGGGGAGTTACGTGTGTAAGCGTCATTGGTACAGGGGGCGTTACGTGTGTAAGCGTCACTGGTACAGGGGGCGTTACGTGTGTCAGCGTCACTGGTACAGGGGGCGTTACGTGAGTATGCGTCACTGGTACAGGGGGGTGTTACGTGTGTAAGCGTCATTGGTACAGGGGGCGTTACGTGTGTAAGCATCACTGGTACAGGGGGCGTTACGTATGTAAGCGGCACTGGTACAGGGGAGCGTTACATGTGTAAGTGGCACTGGTACAGGGGGCGTTACGTGTGTAAGCGGCACTGGTACAGGGGCGTGCTGTGATGAGGCTGGTTACCTGGTGTGGCTCAGTGGCAGGGGACGGAGCGTACGGGCTGTCCCTCGCGTTATTTCGCTGTCCCGTTGGCAGCAGCGTCTCCCTGTGTGAGTAGTGGGCCAGCAGGAGGCAGGTATTCCAGTGGCAGCTGCACGGGCTGCCAATCACAGCGCGTCCTGGCGGCGTCTGGCCAATGGTGGGCGGAGTGTGCCCGGGGGGCTCGACGGAGACTCAACCAATGGCTGGCAGAGGGGGGGTGGCCGCATCGGAGTCTTAACCAATGGGAGACTCAACCAATGGCTTGCGGAGGGGGGGGGGGCCACATCGGAGTTGGAACGCCGGGGGGGCGGAGACGTGACGGAGCCTTAAGCTGGTGCTGCTGTCTCTGGGGAGGGGGGGTGGAGCCGCGACGGAGGTTTATGCTGATACAACCTGTGGTCAGTTATGTATCCTGCTCACATATATTAGGGCAGATCTCCTATGGCTATCTCCTATCTCCTATATATTAGCCCAGATCTCTATGGCTTGACTCTGCCCAGCTATGTGACTCTGCCCAGCGTTAGCAAATGAGGCACAAAGTCACAGATCTGGGCTAATATATAGGAGATGGTCAGGTTCGTTTATGGCACAATAAAAAATATTTGTTAGTGTCCCAAAAAATTTAACATTTACAATCACGGGTATGTTCTGTGGCACAGGACTACATTGGAGTTCTGTGTCTTACCACACTGCCTTGGGCAAGTAGCTGGCACTATAGGTATGTGCCTCCTGCTTGGCCACATTCACTCTCCAATTCCACATATGTTCGGACACTACGCATGACTACTTATATAGTATTTTTACACATAGTCAGGATCATGCTTCCTGTGTCTCAATGTATTATGGATTAATGGAGGAAGACACTGCATGCACTATACATAGAAAAGGAAAAAAGAACTGTTCACCTATATGGCGCAATGCTGCCCGTCCACTATAAACACCTACGTAAAATCACCGTTTTACATACACAAATTAAACTGACAAAGAAGGCGGTGTTTAAATATGTCCAAAGCGCATAAGAAACAAATAATACACGAAATAAAGCAAAAACTGGTACATTCCTTCCTTTTACTGGAGATAACCGATATTCTTCATAGGAGTTTCACTGATGTAGCTTTCCTCCTCAAGGTGTCATATAGTAGTCATGCAAATGAAAGAAGAAGGATATATGTGTAGACCAATTTTCACACAAATTTCAAGGATAATCTTCTATAGCATTAAGACAAAGGGGCGTACCCAACTCACACAGAGGCAAGTGAGTGGAAACCCATAAAGGTATCTTTAAGAAATTTCTTTCAATATGGACGTGAAAATTTCAGGCGTACCCAGAACTCACACAAATGGTAAGATGGAAAATAATATAAAGGTATCTTTCAGGTCTGTCGAGAGCGTAACCCAACTCTCACGGAATGGAAGTGAAATGCATAAATATACCAATATCTTTCTCAGCAAACAATTAAATGCGTACCACAACTCACTCAGGGTTGGGGTAGATGACTCCTATCAAGGTATCTTTGGCTTTCCAACACTTGATCTTTGCAAGGGGATATTACCCCAGAAAAATTCAGGACAAAACCAGAGAAAAAATTCCTCTTTGATAGTATAAAAGGAGGATTTATTAACAGCAGTCCAGAATATATCAAAGTGCTTCCAAGTAAAAACAAGATGATAAAATCACAAACAGTAGATCCGCAAAAAAATAAAATATAAAGTTTAAAAAAAGTTTAAAAAATCCTGGTTAGGTCATCCAGACTACTCACAGTACAGCTGTTCTACGCGTTTCGGTCCTTCCTGGACCTTTGTCAAGAACTGTCTGAACTGTGAGGAGTCTCCATATTTATGTTACAGATATCCAATCAATGAGTAGCAGGAAATTGTATTGTCAATTAAATATGCAAATGTTCTCCGTTTTAAACAGAACAAAAAACCCAAAATACATCCATGTTTATTTAACCTAAATGCAAAACCCTAAGGGAAAACAGCTCCAAACAACTTTTATTATTTAAATGCCTAGTGTAAACTCGAAAATACTTAAACGTAGCCAAGAATTATGGGAAATGTAGTTCCAGCTCGGAACTACTAATGTCCATATATGGAGGTTCCGCCGGAAGTTACACGTGGTCCGCACCAGCCAAGTTTCCCCGTTTTTTTCCTTCGGCAGCTTGGTTCCATACAGAGACGTGTATCCGGAAGTGACGGGACGCTTCTTCCGTTTTCATCCCCGAGGATCATGGGATTTGTAGTTTCCCGTCTTTATCTCCCTGCATCTGCGTTCCATATAGAAACGAATAACCGGAAGTGACGTGACGCGACTTCCGTTTTCGTCCCAAAGGATCAAGGGATTTGTGGTTTTTGTTCATAGCGCTGGTATTGCTTCTTACAGCGCTATGCAGCATACATGGTTTTTGATAGAAGGCACCAGTTAGCATGTATGGAATTCAATCTTTCATTTCCCATGAGGAGTAACATATATAATGAAACACAAAAGAAACACAAAAATAAATAAATAAGAATAATATATAAGTTAGTCATTTTTAACAGGATAAAATCAGAGAAACCACTTAAGTTCGAAGTCACAATTTAACCCTTGTGGGTTTAGAGTACCAAGGGTAAAAATATATTGCATTTCAGTTCTAGCAAGTTGAGAGCTGAGGTCATTTGTTCGTTTGTTTCCCTTGATCTGTTTAATCCCGTAAAAACCTTTAATGTCAGAGATTAAACAGTTATGTTTAGACTTAAAATGTGCAGAGAGTGAATGGGTGAGCAGACCCTTTTTAATGTTTCTGACATGTTCGCCAAGGCGAACTTTCAGCGCCCTGGAGGTCCGCCCAATATAGAATAGGTTGCAACTGCACTTAATTGCATATATAACATTTTTACTGTCGCACGTTATAAAGTCTTTGATAGTATGTGTTTTGTTATTAATTTCAATGTTTACAATTTTATTTTTACCCTCACCCTTAATCGACCTACAGCCGATACAGTTACCACATCTATAGAACCCTTTTGAGGTTATCCTTGTAGTGGAATTTTCTGCTGATAAAGCGCTAGAGACTAACTTGTTTCTCAAGTTGGGGGCCTTACGGTAAATATGGACAGGTCTTATAGGGACAAGGGACCCAATGATAGGGTCCTTCCTTATCAGATCCCAATGTCTCTTAAGAATCCTTTCAACCTCTTTATGCTGTTGATTAAATTCCGTTATAAATGCCCATTCGTATTTGTTATTGGGTTTTTTTGGTGGTTTTTTATTTAGAAGTACACTCCGTTCCAGGGATTTTGCTTCCAAAAATGCTTTCTCAATAACGCCTTCCTTATACCCGCATGCCATAAATTTCTCACTCATTTCTTTCGCTTGAGATTCAAAAACATCTAACTCCGTACAATTTCTCCTGACCCTTTTTAATTGACTCATTGGAATAGAGTCCAGCCAGTTGTTATGGTGGCAACTACTGGCTGCTATATAGGACCCAGAGTCAGTAGGTTTGGAGTAAGTTTTCGTATGTAATTTATTTTCTTTCACATACACTGTTATGTCAAGAAAGTTTAGAGTCTCTGTGCTTTTCTCAAATGATAGGACAATGTTTTTGTTATTAGTATTTAGAGAGGTACAGAAAGTCTCAAGAGTAGCAATATCCCCTCTCCAAAGAAAGAAGATATCGTCAATGTACCGGGCATAGGACACCAGATTCGCTCCATATGGGTTATTCGCCCACACGTTTTCGATTTCCCATAGTCCTAGAAACAGATTGGCATAACTAGGAGCGAATCTGGTGCCCATAGCCGTCCCGGTCTTCTGGATGTAAAATTGATCCCGAAAAAGAAAAAAATTATTGTTAAGGATAAATTTAATTCCTTCTATTATCATTTCCTTAAGATCCTTTGTGTAATTTGTTATTTCCAAGAAGTAAGTAATTGCTGCTACACCATCATCATGGTTGATGATGGTGTAGAGAGAGCTTACGTCTGCAGTCACCAGAATGTCCCCTTCCTCCCACTGTATTGATTCCAAAAGTGTTAGGAAGTCTTTCGTATCTTTAAGGTGGGACTTATTCTGGATGACCATAGGTTGTAGTAAATGGTCAATAAATCTGGACAGATTCGATGATAGGGACTGTACACCCGATATGATAGGCCTACCCGGGGGATTATTCGCATTTTTATGAACCTTAGGTAGTACATATATGACTGGTACCATAGGTTCGTCAACCATGATGAACTTTGCCTCTCTAGAGCTGATGGTTCCCATTTTTTCATATTTCTCTATATAGTTTTTTAATTTTGCTAATATGGTACTCGTGGGATCAAGCCTTAATTTTTTATACGTTCCTACATCATTAAGCTGCCGTAAAACTTCATTTTCATAATTGACTAAATCCATCAGCACTACACCCCCCCCCTTTATCAGAGGGTTTGATAACAACTTCTTTCAGCTGCTTTAAATTCTGTAAGGCCTTTCTTTCTTTAAAGGAAAAATTTTGGTGCTTCTTTGGTTTCTTTTGCAGTTTTTCTAGGTCCTCCAGGACCATAGCACCAAAGGTTTCAATAAAGGGGCCTTGAACGTGTTTTGGAAAAAAGAGTGATCTTGGTTTAAAAGGAGTGACTGTAGATACGTCAGTTGCCTGATTATCTTCTTGATTTGCAAAAAACTTCTTTATGGTAAGCTTCCTTAAATAACGTTGAACATCTAGGTATATTTCAAAAGGGTTAATAGGGTTAGTGGGGGCATACTTTAAACCTTTTTGTAGGACAGATATTTCACTATCCGATAATACATGCGAACTTAGATTAAAAATCTTTGTTGCATGCGGACGTTCCATTAGATTATCTGAAGGAGTACTTTGGGCTTGATTATCACTACATGATTGAACCTTTTTGGTTCTACGTTTCCTTTTACATTTACCTCTATGGGATTTTTTTACCCCTCCCCTTTTTCCTCTCCTTACTTTCCTATACTTTCACCACCGTTAAAGTATAGGAAAGTAAGGAGAGGAAAAAGGGGAGGGGTAAAAAAATCCCATAGAGGTAAATGTAAAAGGAAACGTAGAACCAAAAAGGTTCAATCATGTAGTGATAATCAAGCCCAAAGTACTCCTTCAGATAATCTAATGGAACGTCCGCATGCAACAAAGATTTTTAATCTAAGTTCGCATGTATTATCGGATAGTGAAATATCTGTCCTACAAAAAGGTTTAAAGTATGCCCCCACTAACCCTATTAACCCTTTTGAAATATACCTAGATGTTCAACGTTATTTAAGGAAGCTTACCATAAAGAAGTTTTTTGCAAATCAAGAAGATAATCAGGCAACTGACGTATCTACAGTCACTCCTTTTAAACCAAGATCACTCTTTTTTCCAAAACACGTTCAAGGCCCCTTTATTGAAACCTTTGGTGCTATGGTCCTGGAGGACCTAGAAAAACTGCAAAAGAAACCAAAGAAGCACCAAAATTTTTCCTTTAAAGAAAGAAAGGCCTTACAGAATTTAAAGCAGCTGAAAGAAGTTGTTATCAAACCCTCTGATAAAGGGGGGGGGGTGTAGTGCTGATGGATTTAGTCAATTATGAAAATGAAGTTTTACGGCAGCTTAATGATGTAGGAACGTATAAAAAATTAAGGCTTGATCCCACGAGTACCATATTAGCAAAATTAAAAAACTATATAGAGAAATATGAAAAAATGGGAACCATCAGCTCTAGAGAGGCAAAGTTCATCATGGTTGACGAACCTATGGTACCAGTCATATATGTACTACCTAAGGTTCATAAAAATGCGAATAATCCCCCGGGTAGGCCTATCATATCGGGTGTACAGTCCCTATCATCGAATCTGTCCAGATTTATTGACCATTTACTACAACCTATGGTCATCCAGAATAAGTCCCACCTTAAAGATACGAAAGACTTCCTAACACTTTTGGAATCAATACAGTGGGAGGAAGGGGACATTCTGGTGACTGCAGACGTAAGCTCTCTCTACACCATCATCAACCATGATGATGGTGTAGCAGCAATTACTTACTTCTTGGAAATAACAAATTACACAAAGGATCTTAAGGAAATGATAATAGAAGGAATTAAATTTATCCTTAACAATAATTTTTTTCTTTTTCGGGATCAATTTTACATCCAGAAGACCGGGACGGCTATGGGCACCAGATTCGCTCCTAGTTATGCCAATCTGTTTCTAGGACTATGGGAAATCGACAACGTGTGGGCGAATAACCCATATGGAGCGAATCTGGTGTCCTATGCCCGGTACATTGACGATATCTTCTTTCTTTGGAGAGGGGATATTGCTACTCTTGAGACTTTCTGTACCTCTCTAAATACTAATAACAAAAACATTGTCCTATCATTTGAGAAAAGCACAGAGACTCTAAACTTTCTTGACATAACAGTGTATGTGAAAGAAAATAAATTACATACGAAAACTTACTCCAAACCTACTGACTCTGGGTCCTATATAGCAGCCAGTAGTTGCCACCATAACAACTGGCTGGACTCTATTCCAATGAGTCAATTAAAAAGGGTCAGGAGAAATTGTACGGAGTTAGATGTTTTTGAATCTCAAGCGAAAGAAATGAGTGAGAAATTTATGGCATGCGGGTATAAGGAAGGCGTTATTGAGAAAGCATTTTTGGAAGCAAAATCCCTGGAACGGAGTGTACTTCTAAATAAAAAACCACCAAAAAAACCCAATAACAAATACGAATGGGCATTTATAACGGAATTTAATCAACAGCATAAAGAGGTTGAAAGGATTCTTAAGAGACATTGGGATCTGATAAGGAAGGACCCTATCATTGGGTCCCTTGTCCCTATAAGACCTGTCCATATTTACCGTAAGGCCCCCAACTTGAGAAACAAGTTAGTCTCTAGCGCTTTATCAGCAGAAAATTCCACTACAAGGATAACCTCAAAAGGGTTCTATAGATGTGGTAACTGTATCGGCTGTAGGTCGATTAAGGGTGAGGGTAAAAATAAAATTGTAAACATTGAAATTAATAACAAAACACATACTATCAAAGACTTTATAACGTGTGACAGTAAAAATGTTATATATGCAATTAAGTGCAGTTGCAACCTATTCTATATTGGGCGGACCTCCAGGGCGCTGAAAGTTCGCCTTGGCGAACATGTCAGAAACATTAAAAAGGGTCTGCTCACCCATTCACTCTCTGCACATTTTAAGTCTAAACATAACTGTTTAATCTCTGACATTAAAGGTTTTTACGGGATTAAACAGATCAAGGGAAACAAACGAACAAATGACCTCAGCTCTCAACTTGCTAGAACTGAAATGCAATATATTTTTACCCTTGGTACTCTAAACCCACAAGGGTTAAATTGTGACTTCGAACTTAAGTGGTTTCTCTGATTTTATCCTGTTAAAAATGACTAACTTATATATTATTCTTATTTATTTATTTTTGTGTTTCTTTTGTGTTTCATTATATATGTTACTCCTCATGGGAAATGAAAGATTGAATTCCATACATGCTAACTGGTGCCTTCTATCAAAAACCATGTATGCTGCATAGCGCTGTAAGAAGCAATACCAGCGCTATGAATAAAAACCACAAATCCCTTGATCCTTTGGGACGAAAACGGAAGTCGCGTCACGTCACTTCCGGTTATTCGTTTCTATATGGAACGCAGATGCAGGGAGATAAAGACGGGAAACTACAAATCCCATGATCCTCGGGGATGAAAACGGAAGAAGCGTCCCGTCACTTCCGGATACACGTCTCTGTATGGAACCAAGCTGCCGAAGGAAAAAAACGGGGAAACTTGGCTGGTGCGGACCACGTGTAACTTCCGGCGGAACCTCCATATATGGACATTAGTAGTTCCGAGCTGGAACTACATTTCCCATAATTCTTGGCTACGTTTAAGTATTTTCGAGTTTACACTAGGCATTTAAATAATAAAAGTTGTTTGGAGCTGTTTTCCCTTAGGGTTTTGCATTTAGGTTAAATAAACATGGATGTATTTTGGGTTTTTTGTTCTGTTTAAAACGGAGAACATTTGCATATTTAATTGACAATACAATTTCCTGCTACTCATTGATTGGATATCTGTAACATAAATATGGAGACTCCTCACAGTTCAGACAGTTCTTGACAAAGGTCCAGGAAGGACCGAAACGCGTAGAACAGCTGTACTGTGAGTAGTCTGGATGACCTAACCAGGATTTTTTAAACTTTTTTTAAACTTTATATTTTATTTTTTTGCGGATCTACTGTTTGTGATTTTATCATCTTGTTTTTACTTGGAAGCACTTTGATATATTCTGGACTGCTGTTAATAAATCCTCCTTTTATACTATCAAAGAGGAATTTTTTCTCTGGTTTTGTCCTGAATTTTTCTGGGGTAATATCCCCTTGCAAAGATCAAGTGTTGGAAAGCCAAAGATACCTTGATAGGAGTCATCTACCCCAACCCTGAGTGAGTTGTGGTACGCATTTAATTGTTTGCTGAGAAAGATATTGGTATATTTATGCATTTCACTTCCATTCCGTGAGAGTTGGGTTACGCTCTCGACAGACCTGAAAGATACCTTTATATGATTTTCCATCTTACCATTTGTGTGAGTTCTGGGTACGCCTGAAATTTTCACGTCCATATTGAAAGAAATTTCTTAAAGATACCTTTATGGGTTTCCACTCACTTGCCTCTGTGTGAGTTGGGTACGCCCCTTTGTCTTAATGCTATAGAAGATTATCCTTGAAATTTGTGTGAAAATTGGTCTACACATATATCCTTCTTCTTTCATTTGCATGACTACTATATGACACCTTGAGGAGGAAAGCTACATCAGTGAAACTCCTATGAAGAATATCGGTTATCTCCAGTAAAAGGAAGGAATGTACCAGTTTTTGCTTTATTTCATGCACTATACATGTTTATGGCCCTCCAAAGTGCTTTATGTCTCCAGCCTACAGCCTGTCTGCTGACTAACCACACCCCTGCATATTATCCCCTAACCACTCTGGTCCTCAGTGTGTCCTGCAAGCCCTGAGCACACACAGTCTCTAAACTGACAAAGTTAGATATGTCATGTTTCAGTGCCATAACTAGGTATGTGCGCCTTGCACACAGCGCAGGATGACTTGGGGCGCAATCAGCTCTCCTCTCCCACACCAAGCCGATGTTTATAGTGCAGCAACCCCGGCCCCCCCTGTTTGAAAGGGCCCCCCGCCACAGTGGCACAGATCGGATCTCTTATAGATCCGATCTGCGGTGCACTGCTGCGCTCGAGTGTGCGACTCCTCACCGCATAGTACACACTGGCAGCACGGCGCCGAAGTTCACAGGACAGGACATTCCTCTGAAGAAACGACCAGGTGGCACGGTCGAGAAACGCGTCAGGAGTTTGGACCTTATCTTGTCTTGAGCCGCCCTGCATAGGTTTTCCTGCTACACTGAAAAGCTGCGGCATTAAACATAAGGCTGCCCGCTAGCACAGCTCCTTAACTAAGCGGCGCACGGACCATCGCATTGCCGCTTGCCCGGCGGCCCGGGAAGCGGCTAGCCGCGGCATGTCATTGTCCGCCAGCACAGCTCCCTCATTCAGCGGCTTCAGGGCCGGCAACAGACATCTTGGAGCCCGGTACAGTGATATCTCTGGGGCCCCGTCAGAGCAACGGAATTTGCTGCGCTATATAATAAACGTATTAAATAAATATATATATTTTTATTTATCTACAGTATACAGATATATAAATATGTATATCTCTCCTTCCTCCCCCCCCCCCTCCCCCAGACCACGCTCTGTCTCTCCCCAATAACTCCATGATGATTCCCTGCTCACATCTCTGCCGGACACTAAGTGGCATATACTTGGGGCCCCTCTGATCCTTGGGGCCCGGTACAGGTGTCCCCTTTGACCCCCCCTGTCGCCGGCCCTGAGCGGCTTACGGAATATCAATTTGCCTGCTGTACTTTGCAGGTCCTGACATTGTATGAGACAGAACAGTTGCCTGCATACCTTGCCGTTAAAGAACCTGGCCTATTGTTAAAATAACAAACTACACTGCAATCAATATTGCCTTTTCTCTAATTTTCATACTAAGCTGCGGCTTATATAAGCACTGATATCAGTCTACCGTTTTTCATCCCAACACTCACGTGAGTTAATTTAATCTATTTTTGGTCATTATATCATCCATTAATGTTGACGAAGACTGTATTATTTCTAATCATTAATTTCTATACTTGTTTCTGTGAAATAACAAAATCATACCTGGTATCACTATTCATTAACACAGAACTTTTAATACAATTTGGATAGCATCCACATCACAACGTGATCATCATCCTTTGAGGGATTTTCATCATTAATTAAGGGGACAGTATACCATCAGTGGTATTTTTTAAGGACCACAATCATTTATTTATTTATTTATTTATTCATTCATTTTATTGCGAATGGTCACTGTATTATCAATTCAGTCTGTATTAAGTGAATACCAAACATTAATTTAATATAATACATTTTTAAATTAAACATATTTTCTCTGACGTCCTAGTGGATGCTGGGACTCCGTAAGGACCATGGGGAATAGCGGCTCCGCAGGAGACAGGGCACAAAATAAAAGCTTAAGGATCAGGTGGTGTGCACTGGCTCCTCCCCCTATGACCCTCCTCCAAGCCTCAGTTAGATTTTTGTGCCCGGCCGAGAAGGGTGCAATCTAGGTGGCTCTCCTGAGCTGCTTAGAATAAAAGTTTAGTTAGGTTTTTTTATTTTCAGTGAGTCCTGCTGGCAACAGGCTCACTGCATCGTGGGACTAAGGGGAGAAGAAACGGACTCACCTGAGTGCAGAGTGGATCGGGTTTCTTAGGCTACTGGACACTAGCTCCAGAGGGACGATCACAGGTTCAGCCTGGATGGGTCACCGGAGCCGCGCCGCCGTCCCCCTTACAGAGCCAGAAGAGACGAAGAGGTCCGGTGAAATCGGCGGCAGAAGACATCCTGTCTTCAGACTAAGGTAGCGCACAGCACCGCAGCTGTGCGCCATTGCTCTCAGCACACTTCACACTCCGGTCACTGAGGGTGCAGGGCGCTGGGGGGGGAGCGCCCTGAGACGCAATATAACAGAATACCTTAGGTGGCAAAACAGAATACATCACATATAGCTCCTGGGCTATATGGATGTATTTTAATCCCCTGCCATTTTACACAAAAAAGCGGGAGATAAGGACGTCGTGAAGGGGCGGAGCCTATCTCCTCAGCACACAAGCGCCATTTTCCCTCACAGCTCCGCTGGAAGGACGGCTCCCTGACTCTCCCCTGCAGTCCTGCTTCAGAATCAGGGTAAAAAAGAGAAGGGGGGGCATTTTTGGCAGCAAATAACGATAATAACAGCAGCTATAAGGGAATAACACTTATATAAGGTTATCCCTATATATATATATATAGCGCTGGGTGTGTGCTGGCAGACTCTCCCTCTGTCTCTCCAAAGGGCTAAGTGGGGTCCTGTCCTCTATCAGAGCATTCCCGGTGTGTGTGCTGTGTGTCGGTACGCGTGTGTCGACATGTATGAGGAGGAAAATTATGTGGAGGCGGAGCAGTTGCCTGTGTTGGTGATGTCACCCCCTAGGGAGTCGACACCTGACTGGATGATTGTATTTAAACAATTAAGTGATAATGTCAGCAATTTGCAAAAAAATGTTGACGACATGAGACAGCCGGCAAATCAATTAGTGCCTGTCCAGGCGTCTCAGACACCGTCAGGGGCGCTAAAACGCCCGTTACCTCAGTGGGTCGACACAGACCCTGACACAGATACTGAGTCTAGTGTCGACGGTGACGAGACAAACGTAATGTCCAGTAGGGCCACACGTTACATGATCACGGCAATGAAAGAGGCATTGAACCTTTCTGACACTACAAGTACCACAAAGAAGGGTATTATGTGGGGTGAGAAAAAACTACCAATATTTTTTCCTGAGTCAGAGGAAATAAATGAGGTGTGTGAAAAAGCGTGGGTTTCCCCCGATAAAAAACAGCTAATTTCTAAAAAATTATTAGCATTATATCCTTTCCCGCCAGAGGTTAGGGCGCGTTGGGAAACACCCCCTAGGGTAGATAAGGCGCTCACACGTTTATCAAAACAAGTAGCGTTACCGTCTCCTGATACGGCTACCCTAAAAGAACCAGCTGATAGAAGGCTGGAAAATATCCTAAAAAGTATATACACACATACTGGTGTTATACTGCGACCAGCAATCGCCTCAGCCTGGATGTGCAGTGCTGGAGTCGCATGGTCGGATTCCCTGACCGAGAATATTGATACCCTGGATAGGGACAATATTTTGTTAACTATAGAACATTTAAAGGATGCATTACTATATATGCGTGATGCACAGAGGGATATTTGCACCCTGGCATCAAGAGTAAGTGCTATGTCCATCTCTGCCAGAAGAGCGTTATGGACGCGACAGTGGTCAGGGGATGCGGATTCCAAACGGCACATGGAAGTATTGCCGTATAAAGGGGAGGAGTTATTTGGGGCTGGTCTATCGGACCTGGTGGCCACGGCAACGGCTGGAAAATCCACCTTTTTACCCCAGGTCACTCCACACCAGCAGAAAAAGACACCGTCTTTTCAAACTCAGTCCTTTCGTTCCCATAAGTACAAGCGAGCAAAAGGCCACTCTTTCCTGCCCCGGGGCAGAGGAAGAGGAAAAAGACTGCACCATGCAGCCGCTTCACAGGAGCAGAAGCCCTCCCCTGCTTCTGCCAAGTCTTCAGCATGACGCTGGGGCTTTACAAGCAGACTCAGATATGGTGGGGGCCCGTCTCAAGAATTTAAACGCGCAGTGGGCTCACTCGCAAGTGGATCCCTGGATTCTACAGGTAGTATCGCAGGGGTACAAACTGGAATTCGAGGCGTTTCCCCCTCGTCGTTTCCTGAAGTCTGCTTTACCAAAGTCTCCCTCCGACAGGGAGGCAGTTTTGGAAGCCATTCACAAGCTGTATTCCCAGCAGGTGATAATCAAGGTACCCCTCCTGCAACAAGGGAAGGGGTATTATTCCACGCTGTTTGTGGTACCGAAGCCGGACGGCTCGGTGAGACCAATTTTAAATCTGAAATCCTTGAACACTTACATAAAAAGGTTCAAATTCAAGATGGAGTCACTCAGAGCAGTGATAGCAAACCTGGAAGAAGGGGACTATATGGTGTCTCTGGACATCAAAGATGCTTATCTCCACGTCCCGATATACCCTTCTCACCAAGGGTACCTCAGGTTTGTAGTACAAAACTGTCATTATCAGTTTCAGACGCTGCCGTTTGGATTGTCCACGGCACCTCGGGTCTTTACCAAGGTAATGGCCGAAATGATGATTCTTCTACGAAGAAAAGGCATTTTAATTATCCCTTACTTGGACGATCTCCTGATAAGGGCAAGATCCAGGGAACAGTTAGAAGTCGGAGTAGCACTATCTCAGGTAGTGTTACGTCAGCACGGGTGGATTCTAAATATTCCAAAATCTCAGCTGATTCCAACGACACGTCTACTGTTCCTAGGAATGATTCTGGACACAGTCCAGAAGAAGGTGTTTCTCCCGGAGGAGAAGGCCAGGGAGTTATCCGAGCTAGTCAGGAACCTCCTAAAACCAGGACAGGTCTCAGTGCATCAGTGCACGAGGGTCCTGGGGAAAATGGTGGCTTCTTACGAATCGATTCCATACGGAAGACTCCATGCAAGAACATTTCAGTGGGATCTACTGGACAAATGGTCCGGATCGCATCTGCAGATGCATCAGCGGATAACCCTGTCGCCAAGGACAAGGGTGTCTCTCCTGTGGTGGCTGCAGAGTGCTCATCTACTAGAGGGCCGCAGATTTGGCATTCAGGATTGGATCCTGGTAACCACGGATGCCAGCCTGAGAGGCTGGGGAGCAGTCACACAGGGAAGGAATTTCCAGGGCCTGTGGTCAAGCTTGGAAACGTCTCTTCATATAAACATTCTGGAACTAAGGGCCATTTACAATGCCCTAAGTCAAGCAAAACCTCTGCTTCAGGGTCAGGCGGTGTTGATCCAATCGGACAACATCACGTCAGTCGCCCACGTAAACAGACAGGGCGGCACGAGAAGCAGGAGGGCAATGGCAGAAGCTGCAAGGATTCTTCGCTGGGCGGAAAATCATGTGATAGCACTGTCAGCAGTATTCATTCCGGGAGTGGACAACTGGGAAGCAGACTTCCTCAGCAGACACGACCTTCACCCGGGAGAGTGGGGACTTCACCCAGAAGTCTTCCACCTGATTGTAAACCGTTGGGAAAAACCAAAGGTGGACATGATGGCGTCACGTCTAAACAAAAAACTGGACAGATATTGCGCCAGGTCAAGGGACCCTCAGGCAATAGCAGTGGACGCTCTGGTAACGCCGTGGGTGTACCAGTCAGTGTATGTGTTCCCTCCTCTGCCTCTCATACCAAAAGTCATAAGAAGGAGAGGAGTAAGAACTATACTCGTGGTTCCGGATTGGCCAAGACGGACTTGGTACCCGGAACTTCAAGAGATGCTCACGGACGAACCGTGGCCTCTACCTCTAAGAAAGGACCTGCTACTGCAGGGGCCTTGTCTGTTCCAGGACTTACCGCGGCTGCGTTTGACGGCATGGCGGTTGAACGCCGGATCCTGAGGGAAAAAGGCATTCCAGAAGAAGTCATCCCTACTCTGGTCAAAGCCAGGAAGGACGTAACCGCAAAACATTATCACCGCATTTGGCGTAAATATGTTGCGTGGTGTGAGGCCAAGAAGGCCCCTACAGAAGAATTTCAACTGGGTCGTTTCCTTCATTTCCTGCAAACAGGACTGTCTATGGGCCTAAAATTAGGGTCCATTAAGGTTCAAATTTCGGCCCTGTCGATTTTCTTCCAGAAAGAACTAGCTTCAGTACCTGAAGTTCAGACATTTGTAAAAGGGGTGCTGCACATACAGCCTCCTTTTGTGCCTCCAGTGGCACCTTGGGATCTCAATGTGGTGTTGAGTTTTCTAAAGTCACATTGGTTTGAACCACTTTCCACTGTGGACTTAAAATATCTCACATGGAAGGTGTCGATGCTGTTAGCCTTGGCTTCAGCCAGGCGTGTGTCAGAATTGGCGGCTTTATCATATAAAAGCCCTTACTTAATTTTTCATTCTGACAGGGCGGAATTGAGGACTCGTCCTCAATTTCTACCTAAGGTGGTTTCTGCATTTCACATGAACCAACCTATTGTGGTACCTGCGGCTACCAGGGACTTAGAGGACTCTAAGTTGCTTGACGTTGTCAGGGCCTTGAAAATATATGTTTCCAGGACGGCTGGAGTCAGAAAATCTGACTCGCTGTTTATCCTGTATGCACCCAACAAGCTGGGTGCTCCTGCTTCTAAGCAGACGATTGCTCGTTGGATTTGTAGTACAATTCAGCTTGCACATTCTGTGGCAGGATTGCCACAGCCAAAATCAGTAAAAGCCCATTCCACAAGGAAAGTGGGCTCATCTTGGGCGGCTGCCCGAGGGGTCTCGGCTTTACAACTTTGCCGAGCAGCTACTTGGTCAGGGGCAAACACGTTTGCTAAATTCTACAAATTTGATACCCTGGCTGAGGAGGACCTGGAGTTCTCTCATTCGGTGCTGCAGAGTCATCCGCACTCTCCCGCCCGTTTGGGAGCTTTGGTATAATCCCCATGGTCCTTACGGAGTCCCAGCATCCACTAGGACGTCAGAGAAAATAAGATTTTACTTACCGATAAATCTATTTCTCGTAGTCCGTAGTGGATGCTGGGCGCCCATCCCTAGTGCGGATTGTCTGCAGTACTTGTATATAGTTATTGTTACAAAGATTCGGGTTATTATTGTTGTGAGCCATCTTTTCAGAGGCTCCTTTGCGTTTATCATACTGTTAACTGGGTTCAGATCACAAGTTGTACGGTGTGATTGGTGTGGCTGGTATGAGTCTTACCCGGGATTCAATATCCTTCCTTATTATGTACGCTCGTCCGGGCACAGTATCCTAACTGAGGCTTGGAGGAGGGTCATAGGGGGAGGAGCCAGTGCACACCACCTGATCCTTAAGCTTTTATTTTGTGCCCTGTCTCCTGCGGAGCCGCTATTCCCCATGGTCCTTACGGAGTCCCAGCATCCACTACGGACTACGAGAAATAGATTTATCGGTAAGTAAAATCTTATTAGTTGTTCTGTTTGCGCTCCCTATTTTCTCTTCGTTCACATTGACCTGCAGACCTGCAAATATACCAGTTTTTTATTGCATTATACCTTATGCCTTGTGAGTTACGTTTGTATTCCGCCATTGGAGATATATATGTATAGACCCGTCAAAGACGACGGCATATCATTCATGTAATTCACCGGCCTTCCTCTTTATTAGGGGCCAGACGGGGGGATTCTACCTGCCGTAATGTGACAAAAGGAGCTCCACCTGTCGTACTGTGTCAGAGGGGTTTCTACCTGCTGTAATGTGTAACAGAGGTTCTACCTGGTGTAATGTGTGTAAGTGGCACTACTGTTTGGCGTAATTTGAATAATGGAGACTACTGTGTAACGCAGAGCCGGCCCTAACTAATATGATGCCCTAGGCAAGATTTTGGCTGGTGCCCCCTAGTACCACCGCTAGTTCCGCCTCTGATCCTGCACCCCTTTCCCAGCACCATCACCCCCCACCCATAGCAGACCTTTTTTTTGTTTTTCTACCCCCTGTAATTTATATAAGAACAGTGTGCACATTCGGCGCACAACCCAAAAAGGTATGTGTGTTTGCTGGCAAGGGGCATGGCCACACAATAGTACCTCCAATTCAACTTATGCCTCACAGTAGTTCAACTTTATTCACAATTTATAATGCGATAGTGTCCCTTATTCACATTACATCACACAGTAGTAACACTTTACCTTATATACGTTACTCCTCACAGTAGTGCCCCTCATTCACATAACATCATACTGAATTGCTCCTTATTCACATTACACCACACCATATTGCTCTTTATTCTCATTACCCCAAACCATATTGCGCCTTATTCACATTAGACCACACAGTAGTGCCCTTTCTATACGTTACGCCACACAGTAGAGCACCTTATACACATAATGCTACACATTGGTAATACATTTATACACATAATACCACACAGTAATGCCCCTTACACATATGACACACATTATTAATGTCCTTATAAACATAATGCGCCTTACACATTATGCCAACCCTTATAAATGCCCTTATGCACATAATTTCCCTTACACACATGCCGCATATTGTTAATGCCCATAATGACACACTTTGGGTGAGATTCAAATGACATATCACGCCCAATTTCCTTCTAAAATGATCTTCATTATTGTGCATATTGCGCCCATAGTGATCAGGTTTAGCTGTGTAAAGGGTTGGGTGCCTCCCTACTCCGGAGGTAGCAAGCTGAAATAATGATACTACGCCCCTGAGGGCAGAAACAGAATGGGTGTGAAAAGGGGTGAAAAGAATTGAATCTCCCCCATAATGTGCCTTACACATATGCCACACATTATTAGTTCCCTTATACACTTAATGACACACATAGTGCCCCTTACACATATGTTACACATTACTAATGCCCTTATACACATAATGACACATATAGTTCCGTGCGTGAGTCAACTGGCAGCTCTGCTAACGTCGGGTGCACATTTTTTAATGAAAATGCATCTTATTTGAATTTCTATGTGGCTAGGATGCACAAGCAGTTTCTGCTGATTAAAATGATATGTGGCATGCCTATTCTGTGTGCATCTGTAGCTGTATCTGCATACAAAATGCTACACACAGAATATAGGCATGCCACATATCATTTTAATCAGCAGAAGCTGCTTGTGCCCCTAGGCATACCAGATGCCCTAGGCAATTGCCTAGTTTGCCTATACCTAAGGCCGGCTCTGGTGTAACGTAATATGAATTGGTATTATTTTTTGGTCACGTCCCTTCCCCATGAAGCCACCCCTATATTTTTGGCGTACACCTACGACGCGCACTGGCCCTATTTTTAATATTGGGGGGGCGCCAATGCTGTTTCTTGCACACAGTGTTAATATGTCTAGTTACGGCACTGTCATGTTTTACCAACTTTATTAAGATGGAATGCTAATCATCTCACTTAATCTCACTCATGCAAACACACATTTAAATGCGTTTCACTGACGACGTCAGATTTGCGGGCGCAGCCGCGCCAGCAACCCAGGCTGCCGGCGGCGGAGGTCGAACCTCCGCCGCTCTAATTGCATGATGGACCCTCGCCTGCAGGATGTAGCGTACCTCCGCGTAGGCCGCACGCTTCACCCTATTTGGGACGTATGGTCCCGCGCGGCCTACGCAGCGGTCCATGACCGCGGTGAACACCCGCAACTCCCTGTGTGTGAAGGCGGATGCTCGCATGGTGCCTATGGCGTTTTCCTTACATGGGCATATATTTATAGTGTGTGCTAACATTTCATTGGTCCAAATGTTATGGTGTCATCTTTATTGATCAACTTTATTAATATGTGTACAGCATCATTTTTTGAACATTCTTTCATGTGCTCCTTTGAGGTCGCATAAGCGAATATTCCCATCTGTCCTCTCTCTCTATCTCTCTCTCTCTCTCTATATATATCTCACTATATATAGTATATCTAGACACACACACACACACACACACACACACACACACACACACACACACACACACACACACCCACACCCACACACACACACATAGAGAAAGAGATAATGCGAGAAACAGAGATAGAGTGAGACACTTAACTCACCACATTTGGCTGGACCAATCAGCTACACAAAGTCACAATGTTGAGTTTTGGTGGTCAGATGGTTTTGGATTTTGATTGTAAACATAGCAGATAAAATGGTGGAGAAAAAAAAAACAAGTTGAGAAGGGTGGTGCCAAAATTTACATTAAAAAATACTCACAAACCAAAAAAAGTATAGTTTAGTGACCAGAATTCATATAACCAAGCCTAATGTAACACAAATCACAAGGATCTGTAAATGCCCATCTAAATACAGATGTTAGTGGTAAAATTACAGACAATTCATCTTCACAGACACTTAGGAAACTACTCAAAACACACAAACCACACACTTTAATAAAAAACATGTTACTGAAATGATCGTCAATTTGAATTAGGAATTGTCTCACCTCTAAGCTACCCGTAAACACAGTTAACACAATATATGCAGAATGTTATCTATAGTGGTATCATACCATAAGCATATCTGAAATACTCCTGCACGATTCTTGTCCTTAATGCATGCCCTCACTGTGAATCCGTCCCGCCACAGAATCTCCACCCAACCCCTGGCTCCTCATCCTCACTTGGCAATTCCTCAGATTCTGGAAGCTCCAGGTGACTCCTTACAGCAATATTATGCAGGATGGCACACAGGACCACTATTTTACTCACATTTCCGGTGAATACATGATGTCGCCACCAGTGCGGTGGAGCACACGGAAGCGCCCTTTAAGAACAACAATCGTGCGCTCCACCAGCTGTCTAGTGGCAGTAAGCGCAGAATTAAACTCCGACTGTGGCCCTGGCCTGGGTTTGCTGTAAGGAGTCATGAGCCTGGGGGTGCAAGGATATCCACGATCTCCTGTATAAAAAAAACCCTCATCCAATAGCCACATGTCTTGTCCTTCCATCATTCTTAATCTTTGCCAGATCCCTGATTGCCAAATGACATGTGCATCATGCGCACTTCCAGGGAACTGAGCATTCAGGGACAGGATCTGGAGGGATGGGCCACAAACAACCATGACATTCAGAGAATGAAACAGTTTCCTGTCCCTATATATTTCCTCATTATGTTTTGGTGCAACAATCGCTACATGTGTCCCATCCACAACCCCAATAACGTGTGGGAAGCGACTACCCCCTTCCTGAAATTGCCGCTTCACCACAGCCAGGACACCAGCATCCAAAGGCGTTGAGATGAACTGCTTCACTCTGCTAAGGAATGCATTCAGGACTCGTCGCAGGACTTTGGAAAATTTGCCCTGCGACATTCCTACCAGATCACCCACTACATGCTGGTAGGAACCAGTGGCCAAGAAATGTAACACAGCAAGAAATTGTGTCAATGCTGGTATTGCTGTAGGATACCGAATTGATTGTTCTAGATCACTCTCTATTATGGAGAGAGTTTCTAGGATGATACGAGGGGGCAGCCTGTAATGCCGCAAAACCACATCATCTGGCATCCCAAAAAGGGTGACATGGGTTTGGTAAATAGGTGGCCTTGCACGCCTCCGTTGCCTTGGAGGATGAGGGGCAGGTTGGGGTTGGAGGGCTTCCGCAGCGAGATATCTGGCTACATGCATCTTAAAAGTAAGTGAAGAAAAAATGAAACACACAAACATTTTACCACACACATTGCAACATAGCAATCTCTGGGTATGGCAGTCCAAAAACTTACTTCAGGAGCGTATTCCATATCTACATGTGGAAATCCAGGAACAAACACAAAGAGAAATTGAGATGATAAAGCATTCACTAAGTACACCCAATACTGTTTATAAAAAAAGAAGAAGAAAATTTTGTGACACACAGGCACAAATATCCCATAACTACTAGTTTGACAACCTAACAATTATATGGTTAAGCACAAAAGTATTGACTACTACTAATTTAAATTAATAAAACGCACAAGCACTGCAAAGGCCATGCAACTTACCAGCTAAAAGAATAGGTCCTCAATAGGGTAGTAAAGAAAATAACCTACTTTGGCACAAAAGGAAAAAAACACAAAAGTAGCAACCTACAAAATAAAAGAAAATACTATGAGAATATGGCCAAACACACTGTAACCCAACCACCACCAGCCCTGCATTGGCCAGGCTACTTACCAGCTTAGAAAATAGGTCCTCAATAGGGTAGTAAAGAAAATAGTCTACTTTGGCACAAAAGGAAAAAACACAAAAAAAGCAACCTACAAAATAAAGGAAAATACTATGAGAATATGGCCAAACACACTGTAACCCCTCCACCACCAGGCCTGCATTGGCCAGGCTACCTACTAGCTTAGAAAATAGGTCCTCAATAGGATAGTAAAGAAAATAGTCTACTTTGGCACAAAAGGAAAAAACACAAAAAAAGCAACCTACAAAATAAAGGAAAATACTATGAGAATATGGCCAAACACACTGTAACCCATCCACCACCAGCCCTGCATTGGCCAGGCTACTTACTAGCTTAGAAAATAGGTCCTTACTAGGATAGTAAAGAAAATAGTCTACTTTGGCACAAAAGGAAAAAAACACAAAAGAAGTAACCTACAAAATAAAGGAAAATACTGTGAGAATATGGCCAAACACACTGTAACCCCTCCACCACCAGGCCTGCATTGGCCAGGCTACCTACTAGCTTAGAAAATAGGTCCTCAATAGGATAGTAAAGAAAATAGTCTACTTTGGCACAAAAGGAAAAAAACACAAAAGAAGTAACCTACAAAATAAAGGAAAATACTGTGAGAATATGGCCAAACACACTGTAACCCCTCCACCACCAGCCCTGCATTGGCCAGGCTACTTACCAGCTTAGAAAATAGGTCCTCAATAGGGTAGTAAAGAAAATAGTCTACTTTGGTACAAAAGGAAAAAAACACAAAAGAAGCAACCTACAAAATAAAGGAAAATACTATGAGAATATGGCCAAACACACTGTAACCCAACCACCACCAGCTCTGCATTGGCCAGGCTACTTACCAGTTTAGAAAATAGGTTCTCAATAGGGTAGAAAAGAAAATAGCCTACTTTGGCAGTAAAAAAAACAAAAAATCAAGATCACAACCTACAAAAGAATTAAAATAAAAAAAAGTTTATAAAAAAAACTTAACAAACACACTGTAACCCCTAGAACACAAACACTGCAAATTACATGTTAAGCAGTAATTTGTAGAACTATATATCTACAGATATATACTTGACCAAAGATGATATTACAAATAAAAACAAATAGCATAAATGTAGCAGCATTGTTCCCCCTAAATACTCTATTTTGTTTAGATAAAAATAAAAATACCTTTATAAAAATTAAAATAAAAAATGCACAGCGTACACTATATTTTATTTAACAAAATAGCAATATAGAGAACGCACAATTGTTAGCATTATAGACCTTAAAAACTAGACATGTGCACTGGAAATTTTTTGGGTTTTGTTTTTGTTTTTGGATTCGGTTCCACGGCCGTGTTTTGGATTCGGACGCGTTTTGGCAAAAACTCCCCGAAATTTTTTTGTCGGATTCGGGTGTATTTTGGATTCGGGTGTTTTTTTCAAAAACCCCTCAAAAACAGCTTAAATCATAGAATTTGGGGGTAATTTTGATCCTATAGTATTATTAACCTCAATAACCATAATTTCCACTCATTTCCAGTCTATTCTGAACACCTCACACTATTATTTTTAGTACTAAAATTTGCACCAAGGTCGCTGGATGACTAAGCTAAGTGACCCAAGTGGGCGGCACAAACACCTGGCCCATCTAGGAGTGGCACTGCAGTGTCAGACAGGATAGCACTTAAAAAAATAGTCCCCAAACAGCACATGATGCAAAGATAAAAAAAAAAAAAAAAGAGGTGCAAGATGGAATTGTCCTTGGGCCCTCCCACCCACCCTTATGTTGTATAAACAGGACATACACACTTTAACAACCCCATAATTTCAGCGACAGGGTCTGCCACACGACTGTGGCTAAAATGACTGGTTGGTTTTGTGCCCCCACCAAAAAAGAAGCAATCAATCTCTCCTTGCACAAACTGGCTCTACAGAGGCAGGATGTCCACCTCCTCCTCATCATCCGATTCCTCACCCCTTTCACTGTGTACATCCCCCTCCTCACAGAGTATTAATTCGTGCCCACTGGAATCCACCATCTCAGGTCCCTGTGTACTTTCTGGAGGCAATTGATGGTGAATGTCTCCACGGAGGAATTGATTATAATTCATTTTGATGAACATCATCCTCTCCACATTTTGTGGAAGTAACCTCATACGCCGATTGGTGACAAGGTGACCGGCTGCACTAAACAGTCTTTCGGAGTACACACTGGAGGGGGGGGGGCAACTTAGGTAAAATAAAGCCAGTTTGTGCAAGGGCCTCCAAATTGCCTTTTTCCTGCCAGTATACGTACGGACTGTCTGACATGCCTACTTGGATGCTGTCACTCATATAATCCTCCACCATTCTTTCAATGGTGACAGAATCATATGCAGTGACAGTAGACGACATGTCAGCAATCGTTGACAGGTCCTTCAGTACGGACCAGATGTGAGCACTCGCTCCAGACTGCCCTGCATCACCGCCAGCGGGTGGGCTCGGAATTCTTAGCCTTTTCCTCGCAGCCCCAGTTGTGGGAGAATGTGAAGGAGGTGCTGTTGACGGGTCACGTTCCGCTTGAGTTTACAAGTGTCTCACCAGCAGGTCTTTGAACCTCTGCAGACTTATGTCTGCCGGAAAGAGAGATACAACGTAGGCTTTAAACCTAGGATCGAGCACGGTGGCCAAAATGTAGTGCTCTGATTTCCACAGATTGACCACCTGTGAATCCTGGTTAAGCGAATTAAGGGCTCCATCCACAAGTCCCACATGCCTTGCGGAATCGCTCCGTTTTAGCTCCTCCTTCAATCTCTCCAGCTGCTTCTGCAAAAGCCTGATGAGGGGAATGACCTGACTCAGGCTGGCAGTGTTTGAACTGACTTCACGTGTGGCAACTTCAAAGGGTTGCAGAACCTTGCACAACGTTGAAATCATTCTCCACTGCGCTTGAGTCAGGTGCATTCCCCCTCCTTTGCCTATATCGTAGGTGTCATCGTCCGGAGTCTTTCCGGTACGCTGCGGCCGCGGGGCTGGCTTCCTTGGCGATGTGCGGGCAGCGGCGGAGGTGGGCTGCTGCGCCGGATCCGTGGGCAGCAGTAGCGGTGGTGATGGGGTCCGCTCGTGGCGGCGGGACGCCGCTACAGTGGGTCGCTATTGCTGAGCTGTTGCTAGGAGACCAGGGGCAGTGAGCAATGTGGCTTTGCAAAAAGGTCTGCATTACTGGGTGCCGCCATGTTGGAGACCAAATTTTAAGGATAGTTCCTGTTTCCTGTTTCTTCCAGCCAATCCAGGGGAACCTCTCCCTATAAAAGGGGTCTGGTTTAGGACAGGGACGCCAGTGCTTAGAGTTACAACCCTGTTGTAGGTGCTTTAGCCTGTGCTCCCAGGATTCCTGCTGTATTCTGGTTCCTCCTGATCCTGCTTGGTCGGTTCTCTGTTGCTGCTGCAGCCCTGACGTTTCTAGCCTGCTACTGCCTGTGGAAGCGCTCCTGGAAAACTCGGTCACAGTCAGCCCCGGGTCTTCTGCCTCGTCTTTCAAGCCACACTCCACAGATCTCCTTCACCAGCCACGCCTTTGTACCACCGACCACATCCTGCAGATTATTATCTTCAGCTTCGTTTTCCAAACCACAGTCCACAGTCCTTGTCTCCAGCCACGTCTTCAACCACCATCCACAGTTCCACAGTTCATCATCTACAGTCTCGTCTTTCAAACCACAGTCCACAGTTCTTCGCCTCCAGCCATGTCTTTAACCACTATCCACAGTTCCGCAGTTCATTAATCACAACCTCGTCTTTCAAGCCACAACCCGCAGTTCTTTATCCGCAATTAAGTTCCTTAACCATCGTGCTCCAGCCTCAGTTCTCTACCTCAGCCCTGTACATAATAAATACTTTCTATTGACTCTCAAACCCCGCCTACATTCTTCATTGCTCTGTGTCCCATGCGAAGGAACTATATCCAACCCCCTCATCTTGTTCATCCACAGCCTGCTACCTCCTCGGGCAAATCTCAGCTGCCGGATCCTCAAACTTTGCTAGACATGACAGTAGGCAGATGTATAGGCTTGAATGGCCTTTTGCTGCTCCTCCATCCTCTGAAACATATAGAGGGTTGAATTCCACCTCGTTACCACCTCTTGCTTCAGATGATGGCGGGGCAAGTTCAGGAGTGTTTGCTGGTGCTCCAGTCTTCGGCACGCGGTGGCTGAATGCCGAAAATGGCCGGCAATTCTTCGGGCCACCGACAGCATCTCTTGCACTCCCCTGTCGTTTTTAAAAAAAATTCTGCACCACCAAATTCAATGTATGTGCAAAACATGGGACGTGCTGGAATTTGCCACATGTAATGCACGCACAATATTGGTGGCGTTATCCGATGCCACAAATCCCCAGGAGAATCCAATTGGGGTAAGCCAATCTGCAATGATGTTCCTCAGTTTCCATAAGAGGTTGTCAGCTGTGTGCCTCTTCTGGAAAGCGGTGATACAAAGCGTAGCCTGCCTAGGAACGAGTTGGCGTTTGCGAGATGCTGCTACTTAAGCCGCTGCTGCTGTTCTTGCTGCAGGAGGCAATACATCTACCCAGTGGGCTGTCACAGTCATATAGTCCTGAGTCTGCCCTGCTCCACTTGTCCACATGTCCGTGGTTAAGTGGACATTAGGTACAACTGCATTTTTTAGGACACTGGTGAGTCTTTTTCTGATGTCTGTGTACATTCTTGGTATCGCCTGCCTAGAGATGTGGAACCTAGTAACCCTGGTATTTGGTAACGGGGACACACTACCTCAAGAAATTCTCTAAGTCCCTGTGAAATAATGCTGGATACCGGACTCACGTCTAACACCAACACAGCTGCCAAGGCCTGAGTTATCCGCTTTGCACAGTCAATTGCTTACTGGAAGTAGTACAAGTGGTCTTCCGACTTCCCCTCTGGGATGATGATCGACTCCCAGCAGCAACAACAGCAGCGCCAGCAGCAGTAGGCATTACACTCAAGGATCCATTGGAGGAATCTCAGTCAGGAGAGGACTCGTCAGACTTGCCAGTGACATGGCCTGCAGGACTATTGGCATTCCTGTCTAAGGAGGAATTTGACACTGAGGGAGTTGGTGGTGTGGTTTGCACTGGGAGCTTGGGTACAAGAGGAAGAAGGGATTTAGTTGTCAGTGGACTGCTTCCGCTGTCACCCAAAGTTTTTAAACTTGTCAATGACTTCTGATGAATGCGCTCCAGGTGACGTATAAGGGAGGATGTTCCTAGGTGGTTAATGTCCTTACCCCTACTTATTACAGCTTGACAAAGGCAACACACGGCTTGACACCAGTTGTCCGCATTTCTGTTGAAATAATTCCACACCAAAGAGGTGATTTTTTTGGTATTTTGACCAGGCATGTCAATGGCCTTATTCATCCCACGGACAACAGGTGTCTCCCCGGGTGCCTGACTTAAACAAACCACCTCACCATCAGAATCCTCCTTGTCAATTTCCTCCTCAGCGCCAGCAACACCCATATCCTCATCCTGGTGTACTTCAACAGTGACATCTTCAATTTGACTATCAGGAACTGGACTGTGGGTGCTCCTTCCAGCACTTCCAGTGGGCGTGTAAATGGTGGAAGGAGCCACCTCTTCCCATCCAGTGTTGGGAAGGTCAGGCATCGCAACCGACACAATTGGACTCTCCTTGGGGATTTGTGATTTAGAAGAACGCACAGTTCTTTGCTGTGCTTTTGCCATCTTAAATCTTTTCAGTTTTCTAGCGGGAGGATGAGTGCTTCCATCCTCATGTGAAGCTGAACCACTAGCCATGAACATAGGCCAGGGCCTCAGCCATTCCTTGCCACGCCGTGTCGTAAATGGCATATTGGCAGGTTTACGCTTCTCCTCAGACGCTTTTAATTTAGATTTTTGGGTCATTTTACTGAACATTAGTTTTTTTAACTTTACATGCTTTCTACTATGACATTGGGCATCGGCCTTGGCAGACGACGTTGATGACATTGAATCGTCTCGGCCATGACTAGTGGCAGCAGCTTCAGCACTAGGTGGAAGTGGATCTTGATCTTTCCCTATTTCACCCTCCACATTTTTGTTCTCCATTTTTTAATGTGTGGAATTATATGCCAGTAATATTATTATATCAATAGCAATGGCCTACTGTACTGTACAACAATATATACTGTTGGTCAACAAAATGCTGCACTGTACTACTATATATACTGCTCACAAAAATGCAGCACAGATATGGAATGGATACTTGCAGTGACACAGAGCTGCAAGATACAGCAATGGCCTACTGTACTGTAAAACTATATACTGTTGGTCACCAAAATGCTGCACTGTACTACTATATATACTGCTCACAAAAATGCAGCACAGATATGGAATGGATACTTGCAGTGACACAGAGCTGCAAGAAACAGCAATGGCCTACTGTACTGTACAACTATATACGGTTGGTCACCAAAATGCAGCACACTGAGCACAGATATTTGCAGCACACTGAGCACAGATATGGAGCTTTTCAGGCAGAGAACGTAAATATTTGCAGCACACTGAGCACAGATATTTGCAGCACACTGAGCACAGATATGGAGCTTTTCAGGCAGAGAACGTAGCCATGTCCTCTCCGTTCAGTCTCCAATGCACGAGTGAAAATGGCGGCGATGCGCGGCTCTTTATATAAAATACGAATTTCGCGAGAATCCGACAGCGGGATGATGATGACGTTCGGCCGCGTTCGGGTTAACCGAGCAAGGCGGGAAGATCCGAGGCTGCCTCGGACCCGTGTAAAATAGGTGAAGTTCGGGGGGTTCAGATCTCGACGAACCGAACCCGCTCATCTCTAATAAAAACTTACACAAATTACTATATCACTTCTCCCACAGACGTCTCTCCTGCTCTCTGCCATACACCAACAAACACAGGCCGCATGCAGACTCTTTAAATAGCCAGTACTCCAGTTACTGGAAAACTTAGTGTATGCAGCACCTGTGGAATTTCCCACACAAACATACACACGCAGCTATAAAACACTAGACAGCCTTGCCAACGCACATGCCATCACCAATATGGCGACTCTTCAGGAAATAGATGTGGAGATAGCTTTGTTGCAGCAGCAGATGGTCGCAATAACAGAGAGGAAGATGGTGCTGCGCCAGCAACAACAGCAGCAGTTGAAAACACCTGCCAGTGGTGATGGTGAAGTTGCAGGAACCAGTACTGCACCACCCCCATCTTCTGGCCAACAACACACACAGGAGGTTGCTGTGAGTCCCCAGCCAGAGACAGATGCTGGTGAAACTGAGGTAGATTCGGGGCTACAGACACAAACCCAAACCAGCCACCCACCAAGTGAAGAGGAAGATGGTGATCAGGTACAGGACGAGGGCTCACATGCTACAAACAAAAAGAAAAGGTGCCAGCCCCATTTACAAAGAGGGAGCTGTGAATTCTGGTCCCACAAGCCATGGAAAAAATACATAGAGGCAATAAAAACATGGGTGCTGCGGCAAAAGACCGCATCTGCCGAGACATTACGGATCGCATAAATGAAGTCGGCCCAATTGTCCGGAACCCACAGGAAGTTCGTAGATGGTAAGTGCATATTGCCACACAATTGCTGTTTGCTTTTCCAAACAAAGCTTTGCTATATGTGCTGTTGCCTATAGCAACCAAATACATAACATGTGTACAACAAGCAGAGCCGTAACTAGGGGGGGGGGCTAGGGGGTCACGCGCCCTGGGTGCTGGAACGAGGGGGCGCTAGGGAGGCTGTTTCCGCAGCCAAAATTATATGAGGGAACCGTGCGCGATCACGCATCGAGGGAGGAGAGGGAGAGAGGACGGAGAGTCTGGCAGCGGCTGGCAGGTTTGAACCCTTGCGCGTGGGACTGATGAGGGCATGCTGGCTGCAGTCAGTGACTGTGAATAAGTCACTGTTACTCACGCTGCAGCACTGCAGTCTCCTCTGACAGGGGAACGTTCACAGCAGTCTCCGGCAGCCCTGAGCAGTGCACACAGCCCTCCCCCATGCCTGGGAACAGGGGGAGGGACACAGTAGGGATGGACATCGAAAGCAAACCATCATATGATGGCAATGCTCCACCATTGAATCTTTCGATGCGATGGTTACTAACCATCGCATCAAAAGTATTCAATGGTGAAAACTATTGATATGACTAGTGCATGCGCAAAAGCCTGCATTTCCATTGGCAAGGTGGGAATTGTGATCGTGGGCAGGACCAGACACTTAGCAACATATTACTTTATCAATGGACATTGTGTGTATAATATACATATATAATATACACAAACAATGCCCAATGATGAAGTAATATATAGAAAGGGTGCTGCTGCAGCGACTCTCACCATCAAAGCCAGATGGCGGTAACCTGGGACCCTTTTTGGAGTTTGGTACATAAGGTTCAGACTCAGTACCTATTCACAATAATGTGGATGGCAACTGGCTCAGTGCACGTTTTGCTCTGCTGTCTCACATGGGACCAATTCCGATGATTATGGTGTGGGGTTTGTATGTTCTTTCCATGTTTTTTTGTGTTTTCTCTTGGTTCTTCCCACAGTCCAAAAACATAAGCAAGGACTTTGTCCATATCCCTCCTAAATGATGCCCCCTGATCAGTGGTGGTGTATAGCTGGGGTGATGTGGACACACACATTGACAACAGTATTGGAGATGTACACGTGTTTAAGCCCCGTACACACAGGGGAGATGTGTGCTGAACGATCTAGCACAGACCGCTCAGCACACCTCTCCCCCCACTCAGCACACAGCGTGATGTGTGCTGAGCGAGGGGGGCACCTATTTCACCCAGCGCTGAAATGAGTGATCACTAGATTTGGCATGCATGCCAAATCTAGAGTCGGCGATAGCGCCGCACATCGCTATCGCTGGGGGTCATACACATTGAGAGATCTGTGCTTAATTTCTAAGCAATCTAGTCAGATTGCTTAGATTTTAAACAGCGATCGCTCCGGGAGTACCCCCCTTTAGATGTACTTACCAAAAGTCCTCGCATGCAAATTTTCACTCTTCCTCCCAACTATCCTGCACTCAACCTCCTCTCTTCTATGCCATAGGTTCTCAAACTTATGGGCCCTACACACTTAGTGATTACACTGAAAGATATGAACGATCTCATTCATTAATGAACGAGATAGCGTACATATCTCTCAGTGTGCATGCACCATGTATATAATTGACTGCGTCAGTTTTCTGTTGTCATCACCACCTAGCTTAAATGACGCTACTTTTTTAAAGGCGTGCATTATTGGATTTTGAGGTGGCATCTGATTTTGTTGACGTGTCTCTGGCTGCTGTGCGGAGTGTGATGATGATGGTACTACTACTGGCTGTGCCTGTTCTGTTACACTTGTAGAAGCTTCGTCATCTGAGAGGCAGATTGGTGTTGAACTCCCTAAGAGTGGGGCCGTGACAGTGGTGCTGGTGCTAGTGCAACTAACAAGTCTGATTTTGCCAGGAGATGAGCCAGGAACAGGCGTCCGACTCTGTGGCAGCACATGGGGATGCTTACTTTCAAGATGGCACTTTAAATTGGAAGTGTTGCCACTAGTTTTTATTTTTTTCCCACAAAAACGACAAGTACCTGATTTGTCAGGATGTTTATCAAAATACTTCCAAAGGTTACTTTTTGGCGGAGCCATTATAAACAAAAAAATAGTTCACTATATATAAAAACCGTTAGCTTGTTTCATTCCACTGGTACCCCGGGACTGTATATATTCTTTCTCACTGTATATTCACAGAAACAGACAGAAAATGATGATGATGATTATTATTATTATTACCAGTTATTTATATATCGCACACATATTCTGCAGCGCTTTACAGAGAATACTTGGCCATTCACATCAGTCCCTGCCCCAGTGGAGTTTACATGTACACACACATGCACGCTAGGGTTATTTTTGCTGGGAGACAATTAACCTACCAGTATATTTTTGGATTGTGGGAGGAAACCGGAGTACCCGGAGGAAACCCACGCATGACCTCAGTGCTGTGAGGCAGTAATGCTAACCACTACATCATCTATGCTGATGATATGGTAGTCACTGCCTGGGTGTGGTGGTAATACTAAAGGCCCATACACACTGGATGATGTTGAGCTGAGAGCAGGTCACTTTTGGTGTGTTGAGCTACTTTCAGGGTAGATGCTAGAATCAAGTGGGCTAAGGGACCTTTTCTGTAAGGGGGAGGAGTTACAACGCAAGGGGGAGGAGCTAGGCCAGCGGGATAGTTCCGCTACTATCCACGCCACCAACTATTACCTTTAGTAATTAGGTGGTGAGCGAAGCGGAGCGGAGCGAGCCACCGTGCCCGAAGCGTGGCGAGCGAAGCGAGCCCGCGAGGGTACTTTTCGGGTACCCTGTTCGCCCGTAGCTCCTCCCCCTGGTGACTTAGCTCCTCCCCTCAATACGTCACAAGGTCCCTTCAGCCCCTCCGATATAGAACCAACCCTACTTTCAGCTCAAAGCCGCCCAGTGTGTTTGCACAAGCGGTGAGTGCTGATGCGCGCTCCCGCTTCATCGCTGGCAGCCGCCGTTCATCTACTGGTATTACCAGTAGATGAACGGTGGGGTGAGAGGCTTTCCATAACGTCCTGCTATGGAAAGCTGATCACCACCGCTGACATCGCTGGGCAGGGGGGAAAAGCGCTCAGTGTGTATGCACTAAGCGCTTTTCAGCCCAACTATGTCAGCGATCATCGCTGGGCAAAAAAGCCCAGTGTGTATGCACCTTTATGCAGTTTATTAATTAGTGTTGTTGTATCTGACATTCACAACTGTATGTTGCTAGTTGTATTGTGTACTACTTATTATTATTATTATTATTATTATTATTATTATTATTGCTTGCCTGAGCTGATATAAAGTTCAGTGACGTCACTCTGTCTCCTCCTCTGAATCCTCCTGAGCTCCGTGTGTCTGTGGCTTTTGCTGCTGCTGCAGGGTGAGGTCTGTGCTCTGATTGGCTCTCTGAGTCAGTGAGAGCC
Source organism: Pseudophryne corroboree (assembly GCF_028390025.1). Classification (NCBI taxonomy): domain Eukaryota; kingdom Metazoa; phylum Chordata; class Amphibia; order Anura; family Myobatrachidae; genus Pseudophryne; species Pseudophryne corroboree. Next base: position 77,285,842 of record NC_086452.1, read on the forward strand.
AATCACAGCTAGCAGTGTTCCCTGTTGCCTAGCAGCAGCCTAGAGAGGGGAGGGGGTGAGAGGACTGGCTGAGCAGGCTCATATGAAGCAGAGAGAGTGTCAGACAGCCTCTGGATGAACTTAGGAGCAGCAAGGGGAGGCATAGTTATTAGGAAATAGAAAAAACAAGACACCATCGGAACACCATCGAATGACTATCATTCGATGGTGAAAAACATCGGGAGGCCACCATTTAATGCTTAAAACACTACCATCGAAAGGAAAACATCGATGGTTCGGAAACATCGACCATCGATGTCCATCCCTAGGACACAGTGCAGCAGTGTGGACTCTGAAGGAGGGGGAACTGGAGCCGACCTGTGACAGAGAGAGGAGATTTACGAGGTATGTTTCTCTGCCAGACAGCTCCCCCTCTACAACGTGTGTGTGTGTGTGTGTGTGTCAGTGTGCATCTGGTCCCTATACAGTGTGTGTGTGTCAGTGTGCATCTGGTCCCTATACCGTGTGTGTGTCAATGTGTTCATATACAATCTGTTTTTGTGTCAGTGTCCTGGTCTGTGTGTGGGTGTCAGCAGTGCCGTAACTAGGTGTGTGCGAATCGGGCATTGCACACAGCGCAGTTGGCCTGTGGGCGCACCATCCGCACACACTGATTGCTCCCCACCAGCTGCAGCGCTGCCTGCTGTAGTGTAGTGTAATATTAGTAGCGCTGCGCCCGGCACCTTCCCTGCCGAAGGCAGCGCTGCTAATATACATTACATTACAGTCACAACAGGCAGCGGCGCGCTGTCTGTGAATGTAGACTCTCTCCCCACGATCATTCCCCCTCTGCTCAGTCCGCCCCCCTCCTCCTGCTCATCTCAGCACTGTGTGTGCACACACTTCCGGGTTACGGCTGCTGCTGCTGCCTTCACACGAGTGAAGTTTCTCTCTCCTCTCCCTCCCCTCCTGCAGTCTCTATGCTCGTGCAGACTCCATGACATGTACGTACTGTACACCAGTATGTGTATACAGGTTGAGTATCCCTTATCCAAAATGCTTGGGACCAGAGGTACTTTGGATATGGGATTTTTCCGTATTTTGGAATAATTGCATACCATAATGAGATATCATGGTGATGGGACCTAAGTCTAAGCACAGAATACATTTATGTTACATATACACCTTATACACACAGCCTGAAGGTAATTTTAGCCAATATTTTTTATAACTTTGTGTATTAAACAAAGTGTGTCTACATTCACACAATTCATTTATGTTTCATATACACCTTATACACACAGCCTGAGGGTCATTTAATACAATATTTTTAATATCTTTGTGTATTAAACAAAGTTTGTGTACATTGAGCCATCAAAAAACAAAGGTTTCACTCTCACTCAAAAAAGTCCGTATTTCGGAATATTTGGATATGGGATACTCAACCTGTATTCATGTTTTGGCAAGTAAACTAAATAAGATTAAGATAGACTGGCCTTAGTGGTTGCTCATCCTGAACTGTATCTCAGTGACTTTTAAAACAAATCACTGTGTAAAATAAAAATAAAAAAAAAACCCTCCAAAAACTGCACATATAAACAAGTACTAATGTCTGTGACTATCGGACGCTGCCATGCTGTGTAATGTGACTGATGGACACTACCATGCTGTGTAATGTGCCCGACTGATGCTACCGTGCTGTGTAATGTGACCAACTGACACTACCGTGCTGTGTAATGTGCCCGACGGACGCTGCCGTGCTGTGTAATGTGCCCGACGGACGCTGCCGTGCTGTGTAATGTGACTGATGGACGCTACTGCGCTGTGTAATGTGATTGACCGAAGCTATCGCACTGTGTATTGCGACTAATGGACACTACCATGCTGCGTAATGTGACTAATGGACGCTACTGTGTGATGTAATGTGACTAATGGACGCCACCGTGTGGTGTAATGTGACTAATGGGCGCCATCGTGTGGTGTAATGTGACTAATGGGCGCCATCGTGTGGTGTAATGTGACTAATGGGCGCCACCGTGTGGTGTAATGTGACTAATGGGCACCACCGTGTGGTGTAATGTGACTAGTGGGCGCTACCGTGCAGAGTAATGTGAGTAACAGACCCTACTGTGCGGTGTAGTGTGAGTAACGGGTGCTACCGTATGGTGATATGTAACTAATAGATGCTCCATGAAGCCACACCCCTATTTTTTTATTTCCGTAACTAACAGTGTGTGATTGATTTGGGCGGGGGGGGGCACTGATGCTATTTCTTGCACACAGCGCTAAAATTTCTAGTTACGACACTGGGTGTCAGTGTTCCCCCGGGACCTGCACCATATTTAGCTCAATTTCTAAATAACTACTCTCATATACTGTATTTCTCTTATAACAACTATGCTGCGCAGTGAACTATGGCCCTCATTCCCAGTTGTTCGCTCGCTAGCTGCTTTTAGTAGCATTGCACACGCTAAGCCGCCGCCCTCTGGAGTGTATCTTAGCTTAGCAGAATTGCGATCGAAAGATTAGCAGAATTGCGAATAGAAATTTCTTAGCAGTTTCTGAGTAGCTCGAGACTTACTCAGCCATTGCGATCAGTTCAGTCAGTTTCGTTTCTGGTTTGACGTCACAAACACACCCAGCGTTCGCCCAGACACTCCCCCGTTTCTTCAGACACTCTCGCGTTTTTCACAGAAACGCCAGCATTTTTTCGCACACTCCCAGAAAACGGCCAGTTTCCGCCCAGAAACACCCACTTCCTGTCAATCACATTACGATCACCAGAACGATGAAAAAAACTTGTTATGCCGTGAGTAAAATACCTAACTTTTGTGTAAAATAACTACGCGCATGCGCTCTGCGAACCTTGCGCATGCGCAGTAAGCGACTAATCGCAATATAGCAAAAATCGGCAACGAGCGAACAACTAGGAATTATCCCCTATGGCCATTCCGTTGGTGCACATGAAGCATACTTGCCTACCTGACCCTCTCCATGAGGGAGAAAATGCTCTGTTCCTGGACTTTCCTGGTAATGTATGATTGCCATCACCTGTGGTGAGCTAGTTAATTGATAAGAAAGGTGTTTCACCACAGGTGATGGCAATCATACATTACCAGGAAAGTCCAGGAACAGAGCATTTTCTCCCTCATGGAGAGGGTCAGGTAGGCAACTATGACAAGAAGTCTATAAGGGTCAATATCCTCCAGACGAAATGTATGGGAATAATATAGTTATCTCTTGCAGGGCTGGTGGGAAATAAATATTTCTCTAACGTCCTAGAGGATGTTGGGACTCCGTAAGGACCATAGGGGTAGACGGGCTCCGCAGGAGACACGGGCACTTTAAGAAAGACTTTGACTCTGGGTGTGCACTGGCTCCTCCCTCTATGCCCCTCCTCCAGACCTCAGTTTGATACTGTGCCCATTGGAGACTGGGTGCATTTCAGGAGCTCTCCTGAGTTTCCTGTAAGAAAGCATTTTTGTTAGGTTTTTTATTTTCAGGGAGCCTGCTGGCAACAGACTCCCTGCATCGAGGGACTGAGGAGAGAGAAACAGACCCACTTCTCTGAGTTTCAGGGCTCTGTTTCTTAGGCTACTGGACACCATTAGCTCCAGAGGGATCGGTACGCAGGTCTCACCCTCGCCGTCCGTCCCAGAGCCGCGCCGCCGTCCTCCTCGCAGAGCCAGAAGAAAGAAGCCGGGTGAGTATGTGAGGAAAAGACCATCTGAGGCGGCAGAAGACACTTGGATCTTCACTGAGGTAACGCACAGCACTGCAGCTGTGCGCCATTGCTCCCCTTCACCTCACACACTTCGGTCACTGTAAGGGTGCAGGGAGCAGGGGGGGGGGGGGGCGCCCTGGGCAGCAATATAAACCTCTCTTATGGCAAAGATATATATCTACATGTACAGCTGGGCACTGTACATGTATATAAAGAGCCCCCGCCATGTACCGAGGGGGCGGAGCTTCTCCCTCAGCACTCACCAGCGCCATTTTTCTCCACAGCACCGCTGAGAGGAAGCTCCCCAGACTCTCCCCTGCTTGACACACGGTGACAGAGGGTTTTAAAGTAGAGGGGGGGGGGGGGCACATAATTGGCACATATACACAAAACAGCGCTACTGGGTAAACATACTGTGTTTTTTCCAGGGTCTTATAGCGCTGGGGTGTGTGCTGGCATACTCTCTCTCTCTGTCTCTCCAAAGGGCCTGGTGGGAACCTGTCTTCAGAAAAGAGCTTCCCTGTGTATGTGTGGTGTGTCGTTACGTGTGTGACGACATGTCTGAGGTTGAGGGCTCACCTAAGGAGGCGGGGGAGTTTACGAATGTTAAGTCTCCGTCGGGGTTGCCGACGCCGGACTGGATGGATATGTGGAATGTTTTAAGTGCAAATGTTAATTTATTGCACAAAAGGCTAGACAAAGCCGAAGCTGGGGCACAGTCAGGGAGTCAACCCATGCCTGTCCCTATGTCGCCGGGACCTTAGGGGTCTCAGAAGCGCCCACTATCCCAAATAGTTGACACAGATACCGACACGGATTCAGACTCCAGTGTCGATTACGATGATACAAAATTACAGCCAAGGGTGGCTAAATGTATTCAATATATGATTATCGCAATAAAAGATGTGTTGCATATCACTGAGGAACCCCCTGTCCCTGACACGAGGGTACACATGTGTAAGGGAAAGAAACCTGAGGTTTTCTTTCCCTCCTCACATGAGCTGAACGATTTATGCGAAAAGGCGTGGGAAACTCCAGACACAAAACTGCAGATTCCCAAAAGGATCCTAACAGCGTATCCTTTCCCGTCGCAGGACAGGATACGGTGGGAATCCTCCCCTAGGGTGGACAAGGCATTGACGCGCTTATCAAAAAAGATAGCGCTTCCATCCCAGGATACGGCTACCCTCAAGGATCCTGCTGACCACAAGCAGGAGGTTACCTTGAAGTCCATTTACACACATTCTGGTATGTTACTCAGACCGGCTATTGCGTCGGCCTGGGTTTGTAGTGCTGTAGCAGCATGGACAGATTCCTTATCAACGGATATTGAGACTCTTGATAAAGAAACCATTTTACTGACCCTAGGGCATATAAAAGATGCTGTCTTGTATATGAGGGATGCTCAAAAAGACATTAGTTTACTGGGTTCCAGGATAAACGCTATGTCTATTTCTGCTAGGCGTGTCTTATGGACCCGACAGTGGACTGGTGATGCCGACTCCAAGAGAAATATGGAGTTGTTGCCTTACAAGGGTGAGGAATTGTTTGGAGAGGGACTCTCGGACCTTGTCTCCACGGCTACGGCAGGTAAATCAAATTTTTTGCCATATATTCCCTCACAATCTAAGAAAGCGCCTCAGTATCAAATGCAGTCCTTTTCGTTCCAATAAAAGCAAGAGAGCACGAGGATCGTCCTTTCTTGCCAGAGGTAATGGCAGAGGGAAAAAGCTGCACAACACAGCTAGTTCCCAGGAACAGAAGTCCTCCCCGGCCTCTGCAAAATCCACCGCATGACGCTGGGGCTCCCCTGAGGGAGTCCGCTCCTGTGGGGGCACGTCTTCGACTGTTCAGCCACGTCTGGGTCCACTCACAGGTGGATCCATGGGCAATAGAAATTGTTTCCCAGGGTTACAAGCTGGAATTCGAAGAGGTGCCTCCTCGCCGGTTTTTCAAATCGGCCCTACCGAAACACCCCCTGGAAAGGGAGATAGTGTTACATACGATTCACAAATTGTGTCTTCAACAAGTGGTGGTAGAGGTTCCCCTGCTTCAAAGAGGGCAGGGGTACTACTCAACTCTGTTTGTGGTCCCGAATCCGGACGGTTCGGTCAGACCCATTTTAAATTTAAAATCCCTGAACCTTTACTTAAAAAGGTTCAAGTTCAAGATGGAATCGCTCAGGGCGGTCATCGCCAGCCTAGAAGGGGGAGATTTTTTTTGTATCTCTGGACATAAAGGATGCATACCTGCATGTTCCCATATATCCTCCTCATTAGGCGTACCTGAGATTTGTGGTACAGGATTGTCATTACCAATTTCAGACGTTGCCGTTTGGGCTGTCCACGGCCCCGAGAATTTTCACCAAGGTAATGACGGAAATGATGGTGCTCCTACGCAAGCAGGGTGTCACAATTATCCCATACTTGGACGATCTCCTCATAAAAGCGAGATCACGGGAGAAGTTGCTGAACAGCGTATCACTTTCACTGAATGTGTTACAGCGACACGGCTGGATTCTCAATATTCCAAAGTCGCAGCTGAATCCTACAACTCGTCTGCCCTTCTTGGGCATGATTCTGGACACAGACCAGAAGAGGGTTTTTCTTCCGATGGAAAAAGCGCAGGAACTCATGACTCTAGTCATGAACCTGTTGAAACCAAAACAAGTGCCAGTACATCATTGCACTCAAGTTCTGGGAAAGATGGTGGCAACATACGAAGCCATTCCATATGGCAGATTCCATGCAAGGACCTTCCAATAGGACCTATTGGACAAATAGTCCGGGTCGCATCTGCACCTGCATCAGCGGATCACCCTGTCCCCCAGGGCCAGAGTATCTCTCCTGTGGTGGCTAAACAGTGCTCACCTTCTAGAGGGCCGCAGGTTCGGCATTCAGGACTGGATCCTGTTATGATTCCTGTACTCCAGACCGGAGGAGATCTTATGGCAGGGATCTGAGTACAGGAAAATAAGCTGGTTGTGGGAGCTGGATAGCCTAGTAACCCCTGGCGCCCTAACTCCGTTGTCTCGCCCGTGTTATCAGAAATCCCCTGCGAGACTATGGTTGCTTGAGCCCATGGCAGCCGCGTTCGAAGGGCGGATTATGTCTGCCCAACCCCGATGCCCCCGCAGGTCTTAATGGGAGACAAGGGGAAGTCCGAGACAGGGTGATAACAAGGGGCCCTCTGACTAAGCAACCAGGCCAGGGGTTACAAGCTAACTAACTAAATCAAAAGGTATGTGCGGACTAGCCGCCAGGAAAAAGGACAACCAAGGATCCACTGATCCGACACTCCTATCCGGCACCGCCGGACACCAGAGTGGATCTGTGGAAGCGGAATCCTCCGCAAAGCTCCAGAACACAATTAAACAAAATAATAAACAGAAGCGGACAAGCCGCAACACACGGCTGCGCCGCGACTCACGAACACCACCAGATGTTAAAGGTGCTCGGTCAGACTCCAGGAACAGATGGTAACTTCCGAGTACAGGATCTCTGAGGACAGGAACAACCGAAAAGACCGGGACTGGGAACTCTCTGCAGCAGACACAGGCAAACAGGAAGCTATCACCGGCGTCTGTAAGAAGTCCTGAGGGTGCCTTTATTCAGGCACCCTCCAATCAAGATCCAGACAGGACAATCAAATAGAAATGCCGTGCAGCTTGCATGCTGCACGGCCAGCACATAATCAGGGTAATGAGAATAGACCCAGCAACGGGGAACGCGGCTGAACGTGGCGTCCCCGTTGCTAAGGTCAGAGCGGCTCCGTGCGCCCGGCGTCTTAGCGTTGCCAGGGAGCCGGCGGCTGAACGCGCACGGCGTCCCTGGTTGCTAGGCGCCGGGCCGCACGGCCGAGCGGACCCCGGCGCCTAACAGTACCCCCCCCTTGAGGAGGGGTCAAGGAACCCCTAAAGCCAGGTTTCCGAGGAAATTCACGAAAAAATGCCCTTTTGAGCTTTGGGGCATGAAGGTCTTCATCCAGGACCCACGACCTTTCCTCTGGCCCATAACCTCTCCAATGCACCAAAAAATAAATCCGACCCCGGGACAACTTGGAATCGAGAACCTTCTCAACTAAGAACTCTTGCTGACCCTGTACATTAACTGGTGATCTCCCCTGAGATTTTTTACGAGGAAATCTGCTGGACGAAACATATGGTTTAAGCAATGAGCAATGGAAGGTATTTCCGATCCGTAAAGTTTTTGGTAAACGTAACCGGAAAGCAACTGGATTGACTTTTTTGATAATGAGAAATGGTCCAATAAATCTAGGACCCAATCTGGCTGAGGTTTGTCGAAGTTTGATGTTGCGAGTCGACAACCACACCCTGTCTCCTACTTTAAAAGTGCACGGCCGCCGGAGCCTGTCAGAAATTTTTTTTTTCCCGGAAAGCTGCTTTTCTGAGAGCCAGGTGCACTTTTTTCCAAATAAGTTTAAGATGAGAGGTCAGGGCCAGAGAGGAGACAGAGGAATGTTGAAAAAATGAATTAGCTCTGGGGTGGAAACCAAAAACTGCAAAAAATGGAGACACATTGGTGGAAGAATGACAGGCATTGTTATAAGCAAACTCCGCCAATGGAAGAAACTCAGACCAGTCATTTTGGAGTTTGGCCGAGTACAAACGCAAATATTGTTTTAGAGATTGGTTAACTCGCTCAGTCTGTCCATTGGATTGTGGATGATAGCCGGAGGTTAATGATAATTTCATCTTTAACGAAGCACAAAAAGACTTCCAAAATTGTGCAATGAATTGTGGACCTCTGTCAGAAACAATATCGGTGGGTAACCCATGGAGTCTGAAAACATGACGGAGGAACAAGACTGCCAATCCCTGGGCAGATGGCAATCGGGGGAGAGCAATAAAATGGGCCATCTTGCTAAAACGGTCCACTACCACCCATATGACTCGGCATCCGGCCGACAGAGGGAGATCCACCACAAAATCCATGGAGATATGCGACCATGGCCTAAGAGGAACCTTCAAGGGCATAAGTTGACCAATAGGCAAAGAACGGGGAACTTTATGCTGTGCACAGACCTGACACGAAAAAACAAACTCTTTAATGTCTTTGGAAAGACCAGGCCACCATACTGAGCGGGATACTAATTCCAAAGTCTTAGCGATTCCCGGATGCCCTGCAACTTTGCTATCATGAAATTCCGCCAAAACAGTTGCTCTCAAAAACTCAGGAACAAAAAGACGACCAGCAGGAGTATTTCCCGGAGCTTGATGTTGAAGCAGCTTTAATTGGGAAAAAACATCCTGTGTGAGACCTGCCTGAATGACTGAAGGCGGAAGTATGGGAGTAACAGGACTGTTGTCTTGAACCGGAAGGAAACTGCGTGACAGGGCATCTGCCTTGGTATTCTTGGAACCTGGTCTGAAGGTGATAATGAATTTGAAACGAGTAAAAAATAAAGCCCAACGAGCCTGTCGGGCATTCAGTCGTTTAGCCGATTCAATGTATTGAAGATTTTTGTGATCAGTCAAAACTGAAATGGTATGGGTCGCTCCTTCAAGCCAATGTCTCCACTCCTCGAAAGCCCATTTAATAGCCAGCAATTCCCGGTTACCAACATCGTAGTTGGATTCTGCAGATGAGAATTTCCTGGACATAAAGGCACAAGGATGTAACTCAAGGGAATCTGGATCCTTCTGAGAAAGGATAGCCCCTACTCCAACTTCCGAGGCATCCACCTCAACAATGAAAGGTAATTCTGGGTTGGGATGTCTAAGGACAGGGGCTGAGACAAAGGCTTGTTTTAAGGCCTGAAAAGATAACTCAGCTTCACATGACCAATTGGTAGGATCCGCTCCCTTCTTAGTGAGTGCCACAATGGGAGCAACTAGGTCAGAGAAAGAGTGAATAAATCTTCTATAGTAGTTTGCAAACCCTAAAAAGCGCTGAATTGCTTTTAAATTGGTGGGTTGCGCCCAACTAAGGATGGCTTGGAGCTTTTTTGGTTCCATACGGAATCCCCGAGGGGAAATAATGTACCCTAAAAAGGATACCTCCGTGACATGAAATTCACACTTCTCCAGCTTGGCATATAGGTGATTTTCACGTAATTTCTTTAGCACCTGACGCACCTGGGTGACATGTTGTTCTACGGAGTCAGAATATATCAAAATATCGTCTAAATAGACCACGACGAATCTTCCCAGAAACTCACGGAGCACATCATTAATGAGATCCTGGAAAACTGCCGGGGCATTAGATAGGCCGAATGGCATGACCAGATACTCATAGTGGCCTGACTGAGTACTAAATGCCGTTTTCCACTCATCCCCTGACTTGATTCTGATGAGGTTATATGCTCCTCTCAGATCAATCTTAGAAAAAATAACAGCCGAACGTAGCTGATCAAAGAGGACAGAGATCAGCGGCAGAGGGTAAGTATTCTTTACTGAGATTTTATTCAAAGCTCTAAAGTCAATACAGGGTCTGAGTGAACCATCCTTCTTCTCTACGAAGAAAAAACCTGCACTTAAAGGGGATTTAGATGGCCTGATAAACCCTTTTCCAAGGCTTTCTTTCACATACTCATTCATGGCCACAGTTTCAGGACCAGACAATGCATATAACCTTCCTTTAGGCAACGTGGCACCAGGAATTAACTCAATGGCACAATCATAAGGCCTATGGGGAGGCAAAATATCCGCATTGCCCTTGGAAAACACATCAACAAAATCTTGGTATTCCCCAGGAATATGTGCGGAACTGGCGGCAGCTACTCGGATAGGAAGCGTAATACATTCTTTATCACAGATGGTACCCCATTGTAGGATCTCCCCAGACTGCCAATCTATGATGGGATTATGAAAGGCCAGCCAAGGGTGACCCAGAACCACAGGAACTGCTGGACAATGGGTAAGGAAAAACTCAATCTTTTCCGAATGTAGAGCTCCCACCGAGAGCAAAACAGGAGGCGTACATAGAGAAATAACCCCATTGGATAAAGGACTCCCATCTAAACCATGCATGGTGATACACCTACCCAAGGTTAGCTGAGGAATACCTAAGGCCTTGGCCCATGTTAAATCCATAAAGTTTCCTGCAGCTCCACTGTCCACAAAAGCAGAGACCGAGGAACAGAGGCTGCCATAGGAAACTTTAGCAGGAACCAACAGTGAATTATTTGAGGAGATGAGCTGCAGACCAAAGTGAACCCCCTCACAATTCACTTGGTCAGGAAGTTTCCCAACTTGTTTGGACAACTACGGGCAAAATGTCCCTTACCTCCGCAGTATAAACACAGACCATAATTTTGCCTCCTGGTTCTTTCTTCCGGAGACAATTTGGAGAGACCAATCTGCATAGGCTCCTCTATGTCTACAGGAATGGAAGGAACCCAGGGAGAGGACCCGGCAGAGGCCCCTTTTTCAGCCCTCCGCTCTCTGAGCCGACGATCTATTTTAATAGATAGGTCCATGAGGTTATCGAGGGTCTCAGGAGCGGGATACTGGAGGAGACTGTCTTTTATAGATTCAGATAAGCCGAGGCGAAACTGACTGCGCAGGGCTGGGTCATTCCAGCCACAGTCGTTCGACCAACGGCGAAACTCCGTACAAAAATTCTCTGCGGGATTCCTACCCTGTCTAAGAGCACGCAACTGACTTTCTGCGGACGCCTCTCTATCAGGATCGTCATACAATAGCCCTAAAGATTTTAAAAAGGCGTCTACAGACGATAAGGCCGGATCGTCTGTCTTTAAACCAAAAGCCCAGGTCTGAGGATCCCCCTGAAGTAGAGAAATAATAATCCCAACCCGCTGAGCCTCTGTACCTGAGGTAACTGGTCTTAAACGAAAATACAGTTTGCAAGATTCTTTAAAATTAAAAAACTGTTTTCTATCCCCAGAAAAACGGTCAGGCAGATGCATTTTTGGTTCAGGGATGACCCTCGGGGAAGTCCGTAACAGATCTTCCTGTGACCTCACCCGGAGGGACAGATCCTGAACCATCTGAGTAAGTTCCTGAATCTGACTAACAAGAAGCTGGCCAGGGTTTGGCCCAACACCGGTGGGATTCATAAGGCCGACAAAAATCTCCCAACTAAAAAGTGAAAAAATTTACTGTAAGTTAAATCTTTTCTTTTGGGCCGGTGATAATGTTATGATTCCTGTACTCCAGACCGGAGGAGATCTTATGGCAGGGATCTGAGTACAGGAAAATAAGCTGGTTGTGGGAGCTGGATAGCCTAGTAACCCCTGGCGCCCTAACTCCGTTGTCTCGCCCGTGTTATCAGAAATCCCCTGCGAGACTATGGTTGCTTGAGCCCATGGCAGCCGCGTTCGAAGGGCGGATTATGTCTGCCCAACCCCGATGCCCCCGCAGGTCTTAATGGGAGACAAGGGGAAGTCCGAGACAGGGTGATAACAAGGGGCCCTCTGACTAAGCAACCAGGCCAGGGGTTACAAGCTAACTAACTAAATCAAAAGGTATGTGCGGACTAGCCGCCAGGAAAAAGGACAACCAAGGATCCACTGATCCGACACTCCTATCCGGCACCGCCGGACACCAGAGTGGATCTGTGGAAGCGGAATCCTCCGCAAAGCTCCAGAACACAATTAAACAAAATAATAAACAGAAGCGGACAAGCCGCAACACACGGCTGCGCCGCGACTCACGAACACCACCAGATGTTAAAGGTGCTCGGTCAGACTCCAGGAACAGATGGTAACTTCCGAGTACAGGATCTCTGAGGACAGGAACAACCGAAAAGACCGGGACTGGGAACTCTCTGCAGCAGACACAGGCAAACAGGAAGCTATCACCGGCGTCTGTAAGAAGTCCTGAGGGTGCCTTTATTCAGGCACCCTCCAATCAAGATCCAGACAGGACAATCAAATAGAAATGCCGTGCAGCTTGCATGCTGCACGGCCAGCACATAATCAGGGTAATGAGAATAGACCCAGCAACGGGGAACGCGGCTGAACGTGGCGTCCCCGTTGCTAAGGTCAGAGCGGCTCCGTGCGCCCGGCGTCTTAGCGTTGCCAGGGAGCCGGCGGCTGAACGCGCACGGCGTCCCTGGTTGCTAGGCGCCGGGCCGCACGGCCGAGCGGACCCCGGCGCCTAACAGATCCTGGTGACCACGGACGCGAGCCTCCGAGGTTGGGGAGCAGTCACACAGGGAAGAAATTTCCAAGGACTTTGGTCAAGTCAAGAGACTTGTCTTCACATCAACATCCTGGAACTAAGGGCCATATACAACGCCCTACGTCAATCGACCAGTTCTGATCCAGTCAGACAACATCACCGCAGTTGCTCATGTAAACCGCCAAGGCGGCACAAGGAGCAGAGTGGCAATGGCGGAAGCCACCAGAATTCTTCGCTGGGCGGAGAATCATGTAAGCGCTCTGTCAGCAGTGTTCATTCCGGGAGTGGACAACTGGGAAGCAGACTTCCTCAGCAGACACAATCTGCATCCGGGAGAGTGGGGACTTCATCAGGAAGTCTTCGTGCAGATTGCAAGTCGTGGGGACTACCCCAAATAGACATGATGGCATCCCGTCTCAACAAAAAGCTACAAAGGTATTGCGCCAGGTCAGGCGACCCTCAGGCGGTAGCTGTTGACGCCCTAGTGACACCGTGGGTGTTCCAGTCGGTATATGTGTTTCCTCCTCTTCCTCTCATACCCAAGGTGTTGAGGATAATAAGAAAAAGAGGAGTGAGAACAATTCTCATTGTTCCAGATTGGCCACGAAGGACCTTGTATCCGGATCTGCAAGAAATGCTCACGGAAGATCCGTGGCCTCTTCCTCTAAGGCAGGACCTGTTACAACAGGGTCCCTGTCTGTTCCAAGACTTACCGCGGCTGCGTTTGACGGCATGGCGGTTGAACGCCGGATCCTAACGGAAAAGGGTATTTCGGATGAGGTCATTCCTACGCTAATAAAGGCTAGGAAGGCAGTGACGTCTAAACATTATCACCGAATATGGCGAAAAAAATGTTTCTTGGTGTGAGGCCAGGAATGCTCCTACGGAGGAATTCCATCTAGGTTGTTTTCTTCACTTCCTACAAATTGGAGTGAATTTGGGCCTAAAATTAGGCTCCATTAAAGTTCAAATTTTGGCCTTATCCATTTTCTTTCAAAAGGAATTGGCCTCTTTATCTGAAGTACAGACTTTTGTGAAGGGAGTACTGCATATTCAGCCTCCTTTTGTACCTCCGGTGGCGCCTTGGGACCTTAACGTGGTCTTTAGTTTCCTTAAGTCTCATTGGTGTGAACCACTGAAGACAGTGGAGTTGAAATATCTCACTTGGAAGGTAGTCATGTTGTTGGCCTTGGCTTTGGCTAGGCGAGTTTCGGAATTGGCGGCTTTATCACATAAAAGACCCTATCTGGTTTTCCATATGGATAGAGCGGAGTTGCGGACCTGTCCTCAATTCCTACCTAAGGTGGTCTCATCCTTTCATATGAACCAACCTATTGTTGTGCCTGTGGCTACTCGTGACTTGGAGGATTCCGAGTCCCTTGATGTGGTCAGGGCTTTGAAAATTTACGTGGCCACAACGGCTAGGATCAGAAAAACAGAAGCACGGTTTGTCCTGTATGCAGCCAACAAAGTTGGCGGCCCTGCTTCAAAGCAGACTATTGCTCGCTGGATCTGTAACACGATCCAGCAGGCGCATTGTACGGCAGGATTGCCGTTGCCAAAATCGGTTAAGGCCCATTCCACTAGGAAGGTGGGCTCGTTTTGGGCGGCTGCCCGAGGGGTCTCGGCACTACAGCTGTGTCGAGCTGCTAATTGGTCGGGGTCAAACACCTTTGCAAAGTTTTATAAGTTTGACACCCTGGCTGAGGAGGACCTCCTGTTTGCTCAATCGGTGCTGCAGAGTCATCCGCACTCTCCTGCCCGTTTGGGAGCTTTGGTATAATCCCCATGGTCCTTACGGAGTCCCAGCATCCTCTAGGACGTTAGAGAAAATAAGATTTTAAACCTACCGGTAAATCTTTTTCTCGTAGTCCGTAGAGGATGCTGGGCGCCCGTCCCAAGTGCGGACTACTTCTGCAAGACCTGTATATAGTTATTGCTTCCATAAGGGTTATGTTATAGTTTCATCGGTCTTGGACTGATGCTATGTTGTTTTTTCATACTGTTAACTGGGTAGTATATCACAAGTTATACGGTGTGATTGGTGTGGCTGGTATGAATCTTGCCCTTTGATTACAAAAATCCTTTTCTTGTACTGTCCGTCTCCTCTGGGCACAGTTTCTCTAACTGAGGTCTGGAGGAGGGGCATAGAGGGAGGAGCCAGTGCACACCCAGAGTCAAAGTCTTTCTTAAAGTGCCCATGTCTCCTGCAGAGCCTGTCTATGCCCATGGTCCTTACGGAGTCCCAGCATCCTCTACGGACTACGAGAAAAAGATTTACTGGTAGGTTTAAAATCTTATTTTTTGTAATCCTTGGTAGGTACTGTGTAGTTAAGTCTTGTATCCACTAAGGCTAAGCGAACTGGCTGTAACTCAAGATATAAATACACGTTCTTGGGAGCCGGAATATAACTAGATTTAATACATGTGTAGCTGTTTTGAGTTAACTGTAGTGCAGTGGTTCTCAAACTCGGTCCTCAGGACCCCACACAGTGCATGTTTTGCAGGTAACCCACCAAGTGCACAGGTGTATTAATTACTCACAGACACATTTTAAAAGGTCCGCAGGTGGAGCTAATTATTTCACTTTTGATTCTGTGAGGAGACCTGCAAAACATGCACTGTGTGGGGTCCTGAGGACCGAGTTTGAGAACCTGTGCTGTAGTCAGTGAGCTACCCTAGAGGGTACTGTAGTAATATTCTTTATTTGTATCAGAAAAACTGATATTGGTATACTTATTTGCTTTAGCTGTCTACTGGGAGAGAAGCTTTCTGACACTAACTCCAGCTGACACACTGACAGGATGAATGACGTCACTGTTCATCACTCTCTGTAGCTGCAGTAAGTATATCTCTGTGTGGAATTGAGTAACTGTACTCTGCTGATTTATCTTTTAGTTTAAATACAGTGTAATTTAGTCAGGCCTGACAAATATTCAATTCCTTAAGTGTTCTCTTATGCAGAGTGTCTGTAATATCCGGCGGTACTATATTTCAGTAAATTCCCTTCCGTATAAGGCCCTTATTCTGACTGCTTAGCCTTCAGTGTATGACAGTAATAAACTGCCTTCAGTTAGAGGCCCTTTCTCTGTCACTGTCTATTACGAGCCCACCCCTGACTTTATATGGGGTGTATGGAGCTTCCCACTGTTGGATCACTCACGGTTACTGTGATGCTTTAACTTGGATTGGTTAATTGGGGTGCTGTCACCTCCTGCAGGGCGTCGCTAGGGGAATCTCACCGCTCAGCTGCACTTCTCCGTCCCCACAGTCGCTCTTCCGGACTGTCCTCCACAACCGCACTGCAGACCCCGGACCTTCAGCTCTCCTCACCACCGCACCACAGGGAGACACCGGAGAGGGATCGAGGTAAGTATTACAGCTCTCTTTCTTTCTCTCACCCGCTGCCGCTATCAGTTCTCCCGGCGACTCCTGCTACTCTGGCAGCACAGCTCCGCCGTCAACTCTGCTCCCCTCAGAGACTGCCAACGGTCCTCCGCACTCCTCCTTTTCAAACCTCTGCCTTGGTTCCCGGATCAGTCCCGCCACCAGCTCTCCTGCACGCGCTGGCTCTCTCCACGCCAATAGCGCTCAGTGCTCCCCACAAGTCTCAAAGTGGCCCAGTCCTAGCTTCGCGAGCCCATATCACTTCTGGGCTATTACCAGTTCTGACTGTCCCATTTACCCTCCATGAGGGTCCCTTTTCTGTGAGGGTAATAACCATTTCCCTCTATGAGGGTAATATACATTGTACACAAGTATTTGTCCTCTGTGAGGATAAAATAAATTGGAATAATTACTCCCCCTTAAGTAATACTTCCACAATCTGAGAGCATATTCTTTCATGACAAATACACTATCTTGCCCTCCATTAACAACAGGGTATAACACATAAGTGTCTCCTCTGCGGTGTAACATGTATAAGCTGTTGTACTGTGGTGTAACATTTATAAGTGGCTGTACTGTGGTGTAATGTGTATAAGTAGCTCCTCTGTGGTGTACATGTGGGATTATATATTTCATTGTATTTTTAATTATAATTATCATTTTTTATTTTAATATTTAATTTAATTTAATTTATGTTTCTATTTTGTCCTAGAGAATGTTGGGCCGCTCAAAGAACCATGGGGTATAGACAGGATCCGCAGGATCCACTTTAAGACTTTCAAAGGGGCGTGACATGGCTCCCCCACCAGACTCAGTTTTAGAAATGTGCCCGGCCGAGACACAGGGCACTAGGGGGAGCTCCTAGAGTTTCTCTGAAAGACTTAATGTTAGGTTTTTTATTTTGGAGAGATCTGCTGGCTACAGACTCCCTGCTTCGTGGGCAAGAGGGGAGAGCAGTCTAGACCCACTTCTGATGAGTTCCAGGGCTCTGCTGCTGCTGACAGGATGCCTTCAGCTCCTGAGGGGAGACGAACGCCGGGCTCTCCTGGATGCTCCCTCCCACAGCTTGCCGTCCCCCCTCTTCAAGCCAGAAATCAGGTGAGTATAAGAAGAAAGAAGACTTCTCTTCATCACAGCCTGTCACTGGCCGTTAACCCCCGCCGGCATATAATTAAATAATAAAAGCGGGAAGAAGCGCGCCATGTTGGGGGCGGAGCTTCTTTCTCACTGCTCACTGGCGCCATTTCCTCCTCCACAAACTGAAGTCGCTGGTCCTTCCTCTCCGATGCAAGTACCAGGGGGCTAAAAAGACATAGAGGGGGCATATTTATTTATGTAAAACAAGCGCAGACAGCTCTGGGACATCTTTGGTGTTCACAGACCTGCTTATTTGGCGCTGGGGTGTGAGCTGGCTGTTTCCCTTTGTGTTCCCTCACTGCTTGGTGTGTGTGCTGTCTCTCAGGTGTTGACATGTCGGAGGCTGATTATTCCTCTCCGGGGGACAATTTGTTGGGGACACCAAATGTTTGGGAGTGGCCCTGTCGGCACCGCCGACTGCAGATTGGTTAACTACTTTGAATGCTTTGCATGCTAGTGTCACATCATTAAATCAAAAGTTTGATGAGTCTGCGTCCCAGGTGTGGAAGAGAACAGTAGAGGACGCTTTATTACAGTTGCAAGACCCTGCAGGGTCACACAAACGTAGTTTCTCTGACGTCCTAGTGGATGCTGGGAACTCCGTAAGGACCATGGGGAATAGACGGGCTCCGCAGGAGACTGGGCACTCTAAAAGAAAGATTAGGTACTATCTGGTGTGCACTGGCTCCTCCCTCTATGCCCCTCCTCCAGACCTCAGTTAGAATCTGTGCCCGGCCAGAGCTGGATGCACCTAGTGGGCTCTCCTGAGCTTGCTAGAAAAGAAAGTATTTGTTAGTTTTTTTATTTTCAGTGAGATCTGCTGGCAACAGACTCACTGCTACGTGGGACTGAGGGGAGAGAAGCAAACCTACCTGCTTGCAGCTAGCTTGTGCTTCTTAGGCTACTGGACACCATTAGCTCCAGAGGGTTCGAACACAGGGCCTGACCTCGATCGTCCGTTCCCGGAGCCGCGCCGCCGTCCCCCTTGCAGAGCCAGAAGACAGAAGAGAACGACAAAATCAGCGGCTGAAGACTCCTGTCTTCATTAAGGTAACGCACAGCACTGCAGCTGTGCGCCATTGCTCCCACAGCACACCACACACTCCGGTCACTGTAGGGTGCAGGGCGCTGGGGGGGGGCGCCCTGGGCAGCAATTATGAATACCTTTTGGGAAAAATACACATAATACAGGCTCCGGACTGTATATGTGTAAAAACCCCCGCCATTAAAGTACATAAAACGCGGGACAGAAGCCCGCCGCTTAGGGGGCGGGGCCTTCTTCCTCAGCACACCGGCGCCATTTTTTCTTCACAGCTCCGCTGGAAGGAAGCTCCCCAGGTTCTCCCCTGCAGTATCCTGGTACACAAAGGGTGAAAAGAGAGGGGGGGGCACATAAATTTAGGCGCAAAATTTGTATATACAGTAGCTACTGGGTAAACACTGAGTTGTAGTGTAATCCCAGGGTTATATAGCGCTGGGGTGTGTGCTGGCATACTCTCTCTCTGTCTCTCCAAAGGGCCTTGTGGGGGAACTATCTTCAAATAGAGCATCCCCTGTGTATGTGGTGTGTCGGTACGCGTGTGTCGACATGTCTGAGGTAAAAGGCTCCTCTAAGGAGGTGATAGAGCAGATATGTGTGTGGGAGGGTGTCTCCGTCGACAACGCCGACACCTGTTTGGATATGTGTAAGTGCTAAGGTGAATTTATTGCACAAAAGGTTAGGGAACAGAAAGGAAATCTACCCTTGTCTGTCCCTATGTCACAGAGACCTTCAGAGTCTCTCAATGCTCACTATCCAAAATAACAAACACTGGTATCGACATGGAGTTTAACTCCACTGTCGACTACGATAATGCAAAGTTACAGCCAAGACGGCTAAAAGATATTCAATATATGATTATTGGAATAAAAGATGATTTGCATATAACTGATGACTCATCTGTCCCTGACACGAGAGTACACATGTTAAGGGGAAGAATGCTGAGGTAAATTTCCCTCCTCTCATGAGGAAAAAGAGCGGGAATCTCCAGACAAGAGACGGCAGCTTCCCACAAGAGAATTCTCAGGCTGTATCCTTTCCCCACTAGGGCCAGGATGTGTTGAGAATCTTCCCCTAGGGTGTCCTGTTTGCACAGACGGTAGCAATAGCTATTCTCAGGGATCCTGCAGATAGTGTGCACATTCTAGTATACTACCCAGACCGGCGATTGTGTCGGCATGGGTTTATAGCGCTGTGGCAGCGTGGACAGGTACCTTATCAGCAGAGATTGAGACCCTAGTATGCATATAGATATAAATATATTAAATATGCTGTCTTAAGTGATAGATATATAATTATAAAGCATGCCCAAAGAGATATGAGTATACTGGGTCCTAGAGTCAAAGCTATGTCGATTTCTGCTTGACGTGTCCTGGAGAATATGCATTGGACAGATCATGCCGACTTAAGAGGCATATGGAAGGCTGAGGATTGTGTGGAGAAGGGTTCTCGGGCCTGGTCTCCACAGCTATAGCTGGTAATTCTGCTAGTTTGCCTTATATTCCTGCACAGCCTAGGAAAGCACAACATTATTAAATGCAGCTTTTCGAATAAAGAAACAAGAAAGTCTGAGGTGCGTCCTTTCTTGTCAGAGCCGGGGGCAGAGGAAAGAAGCTGCACAACACAGCTAGTTCCCAGGAACAGAAGTCCGCCCCGGCCTCTACAAAAATCCACCGCATGTCGCTGGGGCTCCACAGGCGGAGCTAGGCCCTGTGGGGACACGCCTTCGTAAGTTCAGCCACAAGTGGGTTCACTCCCTGTTAGATCCCTGGGTAATAGATATTGTGTCTCAGGGATACAAGCTGGACTGTGGGAAGATGCCCCCTCACCGACGGCCCTGCGGGCTTCCCCCCAAGAGAGGGAGCCAGTGTTAGCTGCAATTCACAAATTGTATCTTCAACAGGTGGTGGTCAAGGGTCCCCTCCTTCAACAAGAGGGTGTTATTATTCGACCATGTTGTAATCCCGAAACCAGACGGTTCGGTCAGACCCATATTGATTTAAAATCCCTGAACATATACCTGAGAAGGTTCAAGTTCAAGATGGAATCGCTAAGAGCGGTCATTGCAAGCCTGAAAAGGGGGAGACTTTATCGTGAATCGGGACATAAGGGATGCATACCTTCATGTCCCCATTTATCCACCTCATTAGGTGTACCTCAGAATTGCGGTACGGGATTGTCATTACCAATTTCAGACGTTGCCGTTTGGTCTCTCCACGGCCCTGAGAATATTCACCAAGGTAATGGCGGATATGATGGTGCTCCTGCGGAAGCAAGGTGTCACTATTATCACGTACTTGGACGATCTCCTCATAAAAGCGAGATCAAGAGAGCAGTTGCTGAACAGCGTATCACTTTCTCTGGAAGTGTAACGGCAACACGGCTGGATTCTATATATTCCAAAGTCGCAGTTGGTTCCTACAGCTCATCTGCCTCTCCTAGGCATGATCCTAGACACAGACCAGAAAAGGGTTTATCTCCCGATAGAAAGAGCTCAGGAGCTCATGACACTGATCAGGAATCTATTAAAACCAAAACAGGTGTCAGTGCATCACTGCACTCGAGTCCTGGGAAGGATGGTGGCATCATACGAGGCCATCCCCTTAGGCAGGTTCCATGCGAGGACCTTCCAATGGGACTTACTGGACAAGTGGTCCGGATCACATCTTCAGATGCATCGGTTAATCACCCTATCCCCCAGGGCCAGGGTGTCTCTCCTGTGGTGGCTGCAGAGTGCTCACTTTCTCGAGGGCCGCAGGTTCGGCATTCAAGACTGGGTCCTGGTGACCACGGATGCAAGCCTCCGAGGGTGGGGGGCAGTTACACAGGGAAGAAATTTCCAAGGTCTGTGGTCAAGTCAACAGACTTGCCTTCACATCAATATCCTGGAACTAAGGGCCATATACAACGCCCTAAGTCAAGCGGAGATCCTGCTTCGCGACCAACCGGTTCTGATCCAGTCAGACCGCAGGGGCTCATGTAAACCGCCAAGGTGGCACAAGGAGCAGGGTGGCGAGGGTAGAAGCCACCAGAATTCTTCGCTGGGCGGAGAATCAAGTAAGCGCACTGTCAGCAGTGTTCATTCCGGGAGTGGACAACTGGGAAGCAGACTTCCTCAGCAGGCACGACCTCCACCCGGGAGAGTGGGGACTTCATCAGGAAGTCTTCACGCAGTTTGCAAATTGATGGGAACTGCCTCAGGTGGACTAGATGGCGTCCCATCTCAATAAAAAGCTAAAAAAGGTTTTACGCCGGGTCAAGGGACCCTCAGGCGATAGCTGTGGTCGCACTAGTAACACCGTGGGTGTTCCAGTCGGTCTATGTATTCCCTCCTCTTCCTCTCATACCTGAGGGCTGAGAATTGTAATAAAAGGAGGAGTGAGAACAATATTCTTTGCTCCGGATTGGCCAAGAAGGACTCTGTACCCGGAACTGCAAGAAATGCTCTCAGAGGACCCATGGCCTCTGCCTCTCAGACAGGACATGTTGCAACAAGGGCCCTGTCTGTTCCAAGACTTACCGCGGCTGCATTTGACGGCATGGCGGTTGAACGCCGGATCCTATCGGAAAAGGGCATTCCGGATGCAGTTGTTCCTACGCTGATAAAGGCTAGGAAAGACGTGACAGCAAGACTTTTTCACTGTATATGGCGAAAATAGGTTGCTTGGTGTGAGGCCGGGAAGGCCCTACAGAGGAATTCCAGCGGGGTCGATTCCTGCACTTCCTACAGTCAGGAGTGACTATGGGCCTAAAATTAGGATCCATAAAGGTCAAGATTTCGGCCCTATCCATTTTCTCTCAAAAAGAACTGGCTTCACTGCCTGAAGTTCAGACGTTGTTACGGGGGTGCTGCATATTCAACCTCCTTTTGTGCTACCAGTGGCACCTTGGGGTCTTAACGTTGTGTTGGATTCCTGAAATCCCACTGGTTTGAGCCACTTAAGACCGTGGAGCTGAAATATCTCACGTGGAAAGTGGTCATGCTTTTGGCCTTAGCTTCGGCTAGGCGTGTGTCAGAATTGGCCGTTTTGTCATGTAAAAGCCCCTATCTGATCTTCCATATGGAAAGGGCAGAATAGAGGACTCGTCCCCAATTTCTCCCTAAGGTGGTATCATCGTTTCATTTGAACCAACCTATTGTGGTGCCTGCGGCTACTAGGGACTTGGAGGATTCCAAGTTGCTGGACGTAGTCCGGGCTTTGAAAATGTATGTTTCCAGAGCGGCGGGAGTCAGAAAGTCTGACTCGCTGTTTATTCTGTATGCAGCCAACAAGGTTGGCGCTCCTGCTTCGAAGCAGACTATTGCTCGCTGGATCTGTAGCACGATTCAGCTGGCTCACTCTGCGGCTGGATTGCCGCATCCAAAATCAGTAAAAGCCCTTTCCACAAGGAAGGTGGGCTCTTCTTGGGTGGCTGCCCGAGGGGTCTCGGCTTTACAGCTTTGCCGAGCTGCTACTTGGTCGGGTTCAAAACACGTTGGCTAAGTTCTACAAGTTTGATACCTTGGCTGAGGAGGACCTTGAGTTTGCTCATGCGGTGCTGCAGAGTCATCTGCACTCTCCTGCCCGTTTGGGAGCTTTGGTATAATCCCCATGGTCCTTACGGAGTTCCCAGCATCCACTAGGACGTCAGAGAAAATAAGAATTTACTCACCGGTAATTCTATTTCTCGTAGTCCGTAGTGGATGCTGGGCGCCCGTCCCAAGTGCGGACTCTCTGCAATACATGTACATAGTTATTGCTTAACTAAAGGGTTATTGTTATGAGCCATCCGTTAAATGAGGCTCAGTTGTTGTTCATACTGTTAACTGGGTATGGTTATCACAAGTTGTACAGTGTGATTGGTGTGGCTGGTATGAGTCTTACCCTGGATTCCAAATCCTTTCCTTGTAGTGTCAGCTCTTCCGGGCACAGTTTCCCTAACTGAGGTCTGGAGGAGGGGCATAGAGGGAGGAGCCAGTGCACACCAGATAGTACCTAATCTTTCTTTTAGAGTGCCCAGTCTCCTGCGGAGCCCGTCTATTCACCATGGTCCTTACGGAGTTCCCAGCATCCACTACGGACTACGAGAAATAGAATTACCGGTGAGTAAATTCTTATTTTTGACCAATTAGTTGACACAGGTACCGACACGGACTGTGATGCCGATGTCGATTATGCTGATTCCAGATTAGATCCAAGATTGGCTAAGAGTATTCAGTATATGATTGTAGCTGTTAAAGATATCTTGAATATTAATGAGGACCCTATTACACCTGAAACCAGGGTCCTGATTTACAAGGAGTAAAAGCGCTCGGTTACTTTTCCTCCTTGTTTTGAACTGAACGCTCTCTTTGATAGCATTAGAAATAACCCTGATAAAAAGTTTCAGATTCCTAAAAGAATCAATGTGGTATACCCTTTTACCGAGTCGGATAGGGACCCGTGGGAGAATCCCCCAACTGTAGACAAAGCCCTGGCGCGTTTGTCTAAACAGGTAGCCCTCCCTGTAGCTCAGTCGACGGCCCTTAAGGAGTCGGCGGACCATAAGCAGGAGGCTATCCTGAAGGCTATTTTCACTACTACAGGGACATTGCACAGGCCTCTTATTGCATCCGCGTGGGTCAGTAGTGCTATTGAAAAGTGGGCAGACATTTTGTCTTCTGATTGGGAGAATCTAGATAGAGATTCCATCCAGGTGACAGTGGGTTATATTAGAGATGCAGCTGCATACTTGAAAGAGGCTGTACGTGACGCTGGCCTCCTTAGTGCTAAGGCGAATGCTATGTCCATTGCGGCTAGACGTGCGCTTTGGATTCATCAGTGGAATGCTGACGCTGATTCCAAAAGGAATATGGAATCCCTTCCCTTTAAGGGAGGAGAACTTTTCGGTGAAGGCCTTACTGATTTAGTATCAGCGGCTACCGCGGGTAAATCTACCTTCTTGCCCTCGGTTCCTACGCAGCAAAAGAAACAGCCAAATTATTAAATGCATTCCTTTCGGCCCGACAAGTATAGAAGGGGCCGAGGCAACTTCTTTCTGGCTACCAGAGGTAGAGGTAGAGGAAAAAGGGCACCTGCCTCCTTGGGTGTCCAGGAGCAGAGGTCCTCCGCGACTCCTGCTAAACCCACCGCATGACGCCGGGTCCCTCTTACAGGGACCCGCTCCGGTGGGGGCACGTCTCAGGCTTTTCAGTCAGGGCTGGGTTCGCTCGGGTCTAGACCCTTGGATGTTGAAGATTGTATCCCAGGGGTACACACTGGAGTTTCAAGACGTGCCTCCTCGCCGGTTTTTCAGATCAGCCTTGCCAGCTTCACTGCAGGAAAGGGAACTTATCTGCGGTGCAGTACAAAAATTGTGTCTAAATCAGGTTGTGGTCCGGTACCCCTAGATCAGCAGGGGCAGGGCTTTTATTCAAGCCTGTTCATGGTGCCGAAGCCGGACGGCTCGGTGAGACCTATTCTCAACCTGAAATCTCTCAACTTATTCCTAGAGAAATTCTAATTCAAGATGGAGTCTCTCAGAGCGGTGATCTCCAGTCTGGAGGAAGGAGAATTCATGGTTTCCTTGGACATAAAGGACGCTTACCTTCATGTCCCCATTTATCCTCCTCACCAAAGTTTCCTGAGGTTTGCTATCCAGGATACGCACTACCAATTTCAGATGTTGCCGTTTGGTCTGTCCATGGCTCAGAGGATTTTACCAAAGTAATGGTAGAAATGATGGTTCTCCTGCGCAGGCAGAGAGTTACAATTATCCCGTACTTGGACGATCTCCTGATAAAGGCGAAGTCCAAAGACAAGTTGTGACAGGACATTGCACTGTCCATGTCAGTTCTGCAACAGCACGGCTGGCTCCTGAACTTGCCAAAATCACAGTTGATCCCGACAACCCGATTGGCGTTTTTGGGCATGATTCTGGACACGGTCCAGCTGAAGGTTTTTCTCCCTGTGGAGAAAGCTCTGGAAATTCAGAGTTTGGTAAAACTCTTATTGAAACCCAAAACGGTTTCCATTCATCAATGCATTCAATTGCTGGGAAAGATGGTGGCGGCATATGAGGCCCTCCAATTCGGGAGGTTCCATGCCAGAGTGTTTGAGTGGGATCTGTTGGAAAAGTGGTCCGGATCCCACCTACATATACACCGGAAGATAATTCTATCTCTCAACACCAGAATCTCCCTCCTGTGGTGGCTCAACGGCTCTCACCTCCTTGCAGGACGTCGGTTCGGGATCCAGGACTGGATCTTAGTGAGCACGGATGCAAGTCTCCGAGGTTGGGTAGCAGTCACTCTGGGGGTGACCTTCCAGGGAAGATGGTCAAGTCCAGAAACTCATCTTCACTTCAACGTTCTGGAACTGAGGGCCATTTACAACGGCCTTCTACAAGTGGAACATCTTCTTCGAAACCTGCCGGTTCTGATCCAATCGGACAATGTTACGGCAGACGCTTACATAAATGGCCAAGGCGGCACAAGAAGCAGAGCGGCAATGGCGGAAGCCACAAAGATTCTTCACTGGGCGGAGAGGCATACAAGCGCTCTGTCGGCAATATTCATTCCGGGAATGGACAACTGGGAAGCAGACTTCCTCAGCAGACACGACCTGAATCCAGGAGAGTGGAGCCTCCATCAGGAGGTCTTCACGCTGCTAACAAATTGATGGGGGGTTCCCCATATAGACATGATGGCGTCTCGCCTCAACAAGAAACTTCCGAGGTATTGTTCCTGGTCCACGGACCCTCAGGCGGACGCGGTGGATGCACTGACAACACCCTGGGTGTTCCCCTCAGTGTATGTGTTCCCTCCGGTTCCTCTCATCCCAAAGGTGCTGAGGCTTCTAAAAAGAACAAGCATACCGGCGATCCTTGTGGTATCGGATCTTGGTACCGGATCTTCTGACGTTACTGGTCGACGATCCCGGGCCTCTTCCTCTGCGCGAGGACCTGCTGCGGCAGGGGCCGTTCGTTTATCAAGACTTACAGCGGCTACGTTTGACGGCATGGCGGTAGAACCCCAGATTTTAGCCCAAAAGGGTATTCCCAGTGAAGTCATACCTACTCTTATCCTTGCCAGGAAGGGTGTGACGTTGAAGCACTATCACCGTATTTGGAGGAAATATATTTCCTGGTGCGAGTCCAAGAAAGCTCCTGTGGAGAAATTTGACCTTGGACGTTTTTGTGGATGCGGGCCTTAAATTGGGCTCCATTAAAGTGCAGATTTCTGCTTTGTCCATTTTCTTTCAGAAACAATTGGCCTCACTTCCTGAGGTGCAGACCTTTGTGAAAGGGGTGTTGCATATCCAACCTCCTTTTTGTGCCCCCTGTGGCACCTTGGGACCTTAATGTGGTGTTATCGTTCCTTCAGTCACATTGGTTTGAACCTTTACGTAAAGTGGAGTTGAAATTCCTCACTTGGAAGGTTGTCATTTTATTGGCATTGGCATCCGCTAGGCGGGTGTCAGAGTTGGCGGCCTTGTCTCACAAGAGCCCTTATTTGATCTTCCATGAAGATCGTGCTGAGTTAAGAACTCTGCAACAATTTCTTCCAAAGATGGTTTCCTCTTTTCCTATTAACCAACCTATTGTGGTGCCAGTGGCTACTGGCGCTTTGGCTGAGGATAAGTCTCTGGATGTGGTCAGAGCTTTGAAAATCTATGTAGCCAGAATGGCTCCATTGCGGAAAACAGAGTCAATGTTTATTTTATACGCTCCCAATAAGATTGGAGGTCCTGCTTCCAAGCAGACCATTGCCCGCTGGATTTGTCAAATAATTTAGCAGGCTCATTCCAAGGTAGGCTTGCCGTTACCGAAATCGGTGAATGCCCATCCCACTAGGAAGGTGGGCTCCTCCTGGGCGGCTGCCCGGGGTGTCTCGGCATTGCAACTTTGCCAAGCTGCTACTTGGTCGGGGTCAAACACGTTTGCTAAGTTTTACAAGTTTGATACCTTGGCCAATGAAGACCTTAGTTTTGGTCTATCGGTGCTGCAGAGTCATCCGCACTCTCCCGCCCGTTTTTAGAGCTTTGGTATAATCCCCATGGTTCTTTGAGCGTCCCAACATCCTCTAGGACGAAATAGAAAATAGGATTTTGAATACCTACCGGTAAATCCTTTTCTATGAGACCATAGAGGATGTTGGGCGCCCGTCCCAGTGCGTACTGTATCTGTAGTATAGTTCTGGTTAAACACAGTTGGTGTTAGGGTTTTTTCAGCTTCTTGCTGAATCTTGTTCATGTCCGTTGACATGTGTTCGGTTATCTGCCATGTTGTACGGCATGCTTATGGCGTGAGCTGGTGTTGTGCTCACCTTTGTTGTTAAATCCTTTCCTCGAAATGTCCATCTCGCCGGGCACAGTTCCAAACTGAGTCTGGTGTGGGATATAGAGGGAGGAGCTAGGTCACGCCCCTTTGAAAGTCTTAAAGTGCCCATGTCTCCTGCGGATCCCGTCTATACCCCATGGTTCTTTGAGCGGCCAATCATCCTCTACGGACTCATAGAAAAGGATTTACCGTTAGGTATTCAAAATCCTATTTTTTTATTTATTTAATTGTTGTTGTTTTTTTTTTTACTGTCTTGCCCGGGTGAGAACAATCCTAGTTTTGGCCCTGCAACAAGTAAGTGAAACATGTATTTCTCTATCGTCCTAAGTGGATGCTGGGGTTCCTGAAAGGACCATGGGGAATAGCGGCTCCGCAGGAGACATGGCACAAAAAAGTAAAGCTTTTACCAGATCAGGTGGTGTGCACTGGCTCCTCCCCCTATGACCCTCCTCCAGACTCCAGTTAGATTTTGTGCCCGAACGAGAAGGGTGCAATCTAGGTGGCTCTCCTAAAGAGCTGCTTAGAGAAAGTTTAGCTTAGGTTTTTTACTTTACAGTGAGTCCTGCTGGCAACAGGATCACTGCAACGAGGGACTTAGGGGAGAAGTAGTGAACTCACCTGCGTGCAGAGTGGATTTGCTGCTTGGCTACTGGACACTAGCTCCAGAGGGACGATCACAGGTACAGCCTGGATGGTTACCGGAGCCGCGCCGCCGGCCCCCTTGCAGACGCTGAAGAGAGAAGAGGTCCAAAATCGGCGGCTGAAGACTCCTGAGTCTTCATAAAGGTAGCGCACAGCACTGCAGCTGTGCGCCATTTTCCTCTCAGCACACTTCACACAACAGTCACTGAGGGTGCAGAGCGCTGGGGGGGGCGCTCTGAGAGGCAAATAAAAACCTTATTAGAGGCAAAAAATACCTCACATATAGCCCACAGAGGCTATATGGAGATATTTAACCCCTGCCTAACTTCAAAAATAGCGGGAGACGAGGCCGCCGAAAAAGGGGCGGGGCCTATCTCCTCAGCACACAGCGCCATTTTCTCTCACAGAAAAGCTGGAGAGAAGGCTCCCAGGCTCTCCCCTGCACTGCACTACAGAAACAGGGTTAAAACAGAGAGGGGGGGCACTGATTTTGGCGATATTGTATATATATAAAAGATGCTATAAGGGAGAAACACTTATATAAGGTTGTCCCTATATAATTATAGCGTTTTTGGTGTGTGCTGGCAGACTCTCCCTCTGTCTCCCCAAAGGGCTAGTGGGTCCTGTCCTCTGTCAGAGCATTCCCGGTGTGTGTGCTGTGTGTCGGTACGTGTGTGTCGACATGTATGAGGACGATGTTGGTGAGGAGGCGGAGAAATTGCCTGTAATGGTGATGTCACTCTCTAGGGAGTCGACACCGGAATGGATGGCTTATTTAGAGAATTACGTGAGAATGTCAACACGCTGCAAGGTCGGTTGACGACATGAGACGGCCGACAATCTATTAGGACCGGTCCAGGCGTCTCAGAAACACCGTCAGGGGTTTTTAAAAAACGCCCATTTACCTCAGTCGGTCGACACAGACACAGACACGGACACTGAATACAGTGTCGACGGTGAATAAACAAACGTATTTCTCATTAGGGCCACACGTTAAGGGCAATGAAGGAGGTGTTACGTGTTTCTGATACTACAAGTACCACAAGAAAGGGTATTATGTGGGAGTGAAAAAACTACCTGTAGTTTTTCCTGAATCAGATAAAATAAAATGAAGTGTGTGATGATGCGTAGGGTTACCCCGATAGCAAATATTGGCGTTATACCCTTTCCCGCCAGAAATTAGGGTACGTTGGGAAACACCCCTTAGGGTGATAAGGCGCTCACACGCTTATCAAGTGGCGTTACCGTCTCCAGATACGGCCGCCCTCAAGGAGCCAGCTGATAGGAAGCTGGAAAAATATCCTAAAAAGTATATACACACATACGGTGGTTATACTGCGACCAGCGATCGCCATCAGCCTGGAGATGCAGTGCTGGGTTGGCTTGGTCGGATTCCCTGACTGAAAATATTTTATTCATGTAGAGCATTTAATAGGATGCATTCTATATATATGTATGTGAGATGCACAGAGGGATATTTGCTCTCTGGCATCAAGATAAGTGCGTTGTCCATATCTCCCAGAAGATGTCAGGGACACGACAGTGGTCAGGTGATACAGATCCCATACGGCAGATGGAAGTATTGCTGTATAAAGGGAAGGAGTTATTTGGGGGTCGGTCCATCGGACCTGGGGACCACAGCAACAGCTGGGAAATCCAACCTTTTTTACCCCAAGTTACATCTCAGCTAAAAAAAGACACCGTCTTTTCA
Organism: Pseudophryne corroboree; assembly: GCF_028390025.1. NCBI lineage: Eukaryota > Metazoa > Chordata > Amphibia > Anura > Myobatrachidae > Pseudophryne > Pseudophryne corroboree. Next base: position 77,315,867 of record NC_086452.1, read on the forward strand.
GCCTCAATCTTTCCTTTCCCATGAGGGCATGCAGGCAAAAGGCCAGTCATATCTGCCCAGACATAGAGGTAAGGGAAGTAGACTGCAGCAGGCAGCCCTTTCCCAGGAAAAGAAGCCCTCCACCGCGTCTGCCAAGTCCTCAGCATGACGCTGGGGCCGTGCAAGCGGACTCAAGGTGGGGGGGTAGTCTCAAGAGTCTCAGGGCGCAGTGGGATCACTCGCAAGTTGACCCCTAGATCGTACGAGTATTATCCCAGGGGTAAAGATTGGAGAGTCGAGACATCTTCTCCTCGCAGCTTCCTGAAGTCTGCTTTACCAACGGCTCCCTCCGACAGGGAGGCAGCATTGGAAACAATTCACAAGCTGTATATCCAGCAGGTGATAATCAAAGTACCCCTCCTACGACAAGGAAAAGGGTATTATTTTTCCACACTATATTGTGGTACTGAAGCCAGACGGCTTGGTGACACATAGTCTAAATCTAAAATGTTTTGAACACTTACATAAAAGGTTCAAATCGAGATAAAGTCACTCAGAGCAGTGATAGCGAACCGGAAAAAAGGGGACTATATGGTGTCCCTGGACATCAAGGATTACCTCCATGTCCAAAATTTGTCCTTCTCATCAAGGGTACCTCTGGTTCGTGGTACAGAACTGTCAATATCAGTTTCAGACGATGCCGTTTGAATTATCCACGGCACCCCGGGCCTTTTTACCAAGGTAATGGCCGACAAGATGTTTCTTCAAAGAAAAAAGGCATCTAAATTATCCCTTACTTGCACGACCTAAAAAGGGCAAGTTCCAGAGAACAGTTGGAGGTCGGAAGAGCACTATCTAAAGTAGTTCTTCGACGGCACGACTGGATTCTAAATATTCCAAGAATCGCAGCTGTTTTCCGACGATACGTCTGCTGTTCCTAGGGATGATTCTGGACACGGTTCAGAAAAAGGTTTTTCTTCCCGAGGAAAAAGCCAAGGAGTTATCCGACCTGTCAGGAACCTCCTAAAACCAGGAAAGGTGTCTGTACATCAATGCACAAGAGTCCTGGGAAAAATGGTGGCTTTTTACGAAGCAATTCCATTCGGCAGATTCCATGCAAGAATTTTCCAAAGGGATCTGTTGGACAAATGGTCAGGGTCGCATCCTCAGATGCACCTGCGAATAACCCTGTCGCCAAGGACAAGGGTATATCTTCTGTGGTGGTTGCAAAAGGCTCATCTATTGGAGGGCCGCAGATTCGGCATACAGGATTTGATCCTGGTGACCACGGACGCCAGCCTGAGAGGTTGGGGAGCAGTCACACAAGGAAGAAACTTCCAGGGGGTATGGACGAACCTGGAAAAGTCTATTCACATAAACATTCTGGTACTAAGAGCAATCTAAAATGCTCTAAGCCAGGCGGAACCACTCCTGCAAGGAAAACCGGTGTTGATTCAGTCGGACAACATCACGGCGGTCGCCCATGTAAACAGACAGGGCGGCACAAGAAGCAGGAGTGCAATGGCAGAAGCTGCCAAGATTCTTCGCTGGGCGGAGAATCACGTAATAGCACTGTCAGCAGTGTTCTTCCCGGGCGTGGACAACTGGGAAGCAGACTTCCTCAGCAGACACGATATACACCCGGGAGAGGGGGGTCTTCATCCAGAAGTCTTCCACATGCTAATAAACTGTTGGGAAAGACCAATGGTAGACATGATGGCGTCTCGCCTCAACAAGAAACTGGACAAGTATTGCGCCAGGTCAAGAGATCCACAGGCAATAGCTGTGGACGCACTGGTAACACCTTGGGTGTACAAATCAGTATATGTGTTTCCTCCTCTGCCTCTCATACCAAAGGTATTGAAGATTATACGGTGATGAGGAGTAAGAAATACTAGTGGCTCCGGATTGGCCAAGAAGGACTTGGTACCCGGAACTTCAAGAGTTGGTCACGGACGACCCGTGCCCTCTACTTCTGAGAAGGGACCTGCTACAACAGGGTCCCTGTCTCTTTCAAGACTTACCGCGGCTGCGTTTGACGGCATGGCGATTGAACGCCAGATCCTAAAAGGGAAAGGCATTCCAGAAGAAGTCATTCCTACCTTGATTAAGGCAAGGAAGGAAGTCACCGCGAAACATTATCACCGCATTTGGCGAAAATATGTCGCGTGGTGCGAGGATCGGAGTGTTCCGACGGAGGAATTTCAACTGGGTCGTTTCCTACATTTCCTACAATCAGGATTGTCTAGGGGTCTCAAATTGAGATCTATTAAGGTTCAAATTTCGGCCCTGTCAATATTCTTCCAAAAAGAATTGGCCTCAGTTCCTGAGGTACAGACTTTTGTTAAAGGAGTACTGCATATACAGCCTCCTGTGGTGCCTCCGGTGGCACCGTGGGATCTAAATGTAGTTTTAGATTTCCTCAAATCCCATTGGTTTGAACCATTGAAAAAGGTGGATTTTAAATATCTCACATGGAAAGTGACTATGTTACTGGCCCTGGCTTCCGCCAGGAGAGTATCTGAATTGGCGGCTTTATCTTATAAAAGCCCTTATCTAATCTTCCATTCGGATAGGGCAGAACTGAGGACTCGTCCGCATTTTCTCCCTAAGGTGGTATCAGCGTTTCACCTGAACCAACCTATTGTGGTGCCTGCGGCCTCTGGCGACTTGGAGGACTCCAAGTTGTTGGACGTTGTCAGAGCCTTAAAAATATACATTTCAAGGACGGCTGAAGTCAGAAAATCTGACTCGCTGTTGATACTATATGCACCCAACAAGTTGGGTGCCCCTGCTTCTAAGCAGACGATTGCTCGTTGGATTTGTAACACAATTCAACTTGCTCATTCTGTGGCAGGCCTGCCACAGCCTAAATCTGTTAAGGCCCATTCCACAAGGAAGGTGGGCTCATCTTGGGCGGCTGCCCGAGGGGTCTCGGCATTACAATTCTGCCGAGCAGCTACGTGGTCGGGGGAAAACACGTTTGTAAAATTCTACAAATTTGATACCCTGGCAAAAGAGGACTTGGAATTCTCTCATTCGGTGCTGCAGAGTCATCCGCACTCTCCCGCCCGTTTGGGAGCTTTGGTATAATCCCCATGGTCCTTTCAGGAACCCCAGCATCCACTTAGGACGATAGAGAAAATAAGAATTTACTTACCGATAATTCTATTTCTCGGAGTCCGTAGTGGATGCTGGGCGCCCATCCCAAGTGCGGATTATCTGCAATACTGTACATAGTTATTGTTAACAAATTCGGGTTATATTGTTAAGGAGCCATCTTTAAGAGGCTCTTTCTGTTATCATACTGTTAACTGGGTTTAGATCACAAGTTGTACGGTGTGATTGGTGTGGCTGGTATGAGTCTTACCCGGGATTCAAATTGCCTCCCTTATTGTGTACGCTCGTCCGGGCACAGTACCTAACTGGAGTCTGGAGGAGGGTCATAGGGGGAGGAGCCAGTGCACACCACCTGATCTGGTAAAAGCTTTACTTTTTTGTGCCATGTCTCCTGCGGAGCCGCTATTCCCCATGGTCCTTTCAGGAACCCCAGCATCCACTACGGACTCCGAGAAATAGAATTATCGGTAAGTAAATTCTTATTTTATAATATTTCTCTTCCTTTCCCCAAACTCAAAACACATATGTAGTTGGGCCGACTTCAAGTCCCGAGGGCAACTGGGGGAGGACCCACTGCCACTGTGGAGTATACCGACCTAGAGGAGCTGGCGATGGACTGTGTGGGCTACGAGGAGGTGGGTGGGGTGTCAAGAATGGACACGGACCTGCCTGAGATTGTCAACCTACATGACTTGCCCGGTAAGTTTACAGACATATAGAGTGATCTGTTTTAATAGATGTTTTAGAATTTGTGACTAATTTGTTTTTACATTTTTTCTCTCCTTTTGTCTCACATTATATTGGATTTTTACATAACACAGCACAGGAAGGTGAGCTTGGTGAGTCAGAGGAGGGGCATCTGGCGGAGGCTGAGGTGGGGGTACCTAGTGAGTCCTCCAGTGTGGGTCCTCCAATTCCACCTGGCCAGACACACACTGGATCCCCCACCCAACCCTCTCTCTCGGCGATTCTCACTGAAATTGCCAGTCACGGTGAGAGGCTGAGTCAATTTCAGGATGTGATGACCCAGGAGGTAAGCAAGATATCTGTTCAGCTCACTGAGCAGATTACCAGTGTTGAGCAAGGTATGGCTCAACTCTGCCAAGGTGTGGCAGAACTCAGGCAAAGCCAATCCGAGCTCACCTCCTCTGTACAACAATTCTCTAGCTCAGTTGTACAAGCTCTACAGGACATCGCTGGCCTTCTTTCCCACAGTGGCAGGGAGCCTGCAACACCTGCTCCCTCCCCTACCCCTGCCCAGAAAAAAGATCCCACTGGGCAGGGCCCTCGAAGGGCACTTCGCAGACCTACCAGTGACCAACCACGTCAGGCAGGGCGAAAGAAGAAAAAGTAATTTCTCTCCAGATGCGGCAACATTGCCCAGCACCCATGTTTTCCATGTTGCCTTTATGTATTTTGTTTGGCTTGTGTGGCCAGAATGGGCAACTCCCTCATGCTGAAAGGGGATTGATGAGTTCTCTTTTTGTTAGTAGCCTGTGAGGTTTTTTTCCTGTACACTTGATCCATCTTCCTCTTCCTAGCCTGTTGTGGCAGTTTGGGTTTGTGTATTGTGGCCAGAATCTATCTCAGTTTGACCAACAGGATCCTCTGGCTGGGGGGTTCACACCAGTTTTTTTTGTTGGGTTTGTTTGGCCAGTAGATGGGGGACCTTGAGACATATGTAAATTTAGATTTATCATGCTTTAAAATTACAGCCATGTTGGCTTATTGTATTATTTTCATTTATTAAGTAAAAATTATAAAAAAAAAAAAAAAGTTGTGTTCGTGTGTATATTGTGTGTTTATTTGTAGTTTATGCATTATAGAAACGTGTACTCTAAACTTTTACATAGCATATTTCGTTTTGGGGACAAAGGGCACAAACATTGCATATTGATATATTAAAATTGGTTTGCATTGACAACAGTTGACTGTGCCTCTAACGTATACGCCGTCGGGCAGCTCGGCGGCGGATCGACCAATGTGTAGGGCCCATTACTCCTATGCTGCATTCGTCTTGCAAACACTTGTGTATCTGCTACCATCAGCTACGCATTACTGCAAAAAACACGCCTACTGCCCTTTGTACATTCCCACACTAGCCGCCCACTTTCACGCCCATTTCGTTAGCTAGCGAAGCCAAGCCTCTGCACCGCCTCCATCACACCCCTTTATCGTTAGACTAGTGCATTCTGGAAAAGCGTTTGTACTTCTGCACATTCATCGTACGGCTGTCTTTGCGCATGCGCATTATAGCTGTTGCACGTGTGCAGTTTGCAGTTTTCCGCGGCTTGCGATGCGATGATCTGCTGCGAACAACTCGGAATGAGGGCCCATGGGGGTAATTCCGAGTTGATCGCAGCAGCAAATTTGTTAGCAGTTGGGCAAAACCATTTGCACTGCAGGTGTGGCAGATATAACATGTGCAGAGAGAGTTAGATTTGGGTGGGGTGTATTCAAACTGAAATCTAAATTGCAGTGTAAAAATAAAGCAGCCATTATTTACCCTGCATAGAAACAAAATAACCCACCCAAATCTAACTCTCTCTGCAAATGTTATATCTGCCCCCCCTGCAGTGCACATGGTTATACCCAACTGCTAACAAATTTGATGCTGCGATCAACTCGGAATTACCCCCTATATCTCCAGAAGGAAATAAATACATTAGAGAGTGTACAAAGAAGGGCAGCTAAAATGGTGCATGGCCTACATCACAAAACTTACCCGGAAAGGCTAAAAGATCATAACATGTATAGTTTGGAGGAGAGAAGGGAAAGGGGGGAACGTGATAGAAACTTTCAAATATACCAAGGGTCTTAATAAAGGTCAGGAGGGAAACATTATTCAAAGGAAGAGAAGTATTAGAACTCAAGGACATGCACTGAGACTGGAGGGAGGGAGGTTCAGGGGAAATGTAAGGAAAAATTACTTCACAGAAAGGGTAGTGGATAAGTGGAATAGCCTCCCATCAAAGGTGGTAGAGGCTAAGACTGTAGAGCAATATAAACATACTTGAGATATACATATGTACATCCTTACAAAGTATTAAAGTTAAAAAAGGGTTGAGATTACCTAAAGGATAAAAAAAGGGGAAGACTAGATGGGCCAAGTGGTTCTTATCTGCTGTCAAATTCTATGTTTCTATGACAGGAAGAAGGCGTTTGTGGATGTCAACTGACTGTTTTCAGGGAGTGTCTGGAAAAATGCAGGCGTGTCCATGCGTTTGCAGGGAGGGTTACTGACGTCAATTCTGGTCCCGGACAGGCTGATGTGATCGCAGCCAGAGCCGGCCCTAACCAATATGATGCCCTAGGCAAGATTTTGGCTGGTGCCCCCTAGCACCACCGCTGGTTCTGCCTCTGACCTTGCACCTCTTTCCCAGGACCATCACCCCTCACCCATAGCAGTCCTTGTACCCCCTATATTTTAAATAGGAACAGTTCGCACATTTGACGCACAGCCCAAAAAGGGGCATCTACTTGCTGGGAAGGGACATGGCCACACAATAGTAACCCCAATTCCAATTACGCCACACAGTACTGCAACTTTATTCACATTTTATCTTGCGATAGTGTCCCTAATTCATATTACATCCCACAGTAGTATCACTTTACGTTATAAACGTTACTCCTCACAGTAGAGCCCCTTATTCACATTACATCACACTGAATTGCTCCTTATTCACATTACACCACACCTTATTGCTCTTTATTCACATTAGACGACACATTTGTGCCCTTTCTATATGCAACGCCACATAGTAGAGCACCTTATACACATAATGCCACACATTAGTAATGCATTTATACACAATTCCACACAGTAATGCCCCTTACACATATGAGACACATTAATGTCCTTATAAACATAATGCACCTTACACATTATGACAACCTTTATTAATGCCCTTTTACACATAATGTCCCTTACACATATGCCGCACATTATTAATGCCCTTATACACATAATGACACACATAGTGCCTCCTACACATTTGCTGCACATTATTAGTGCCCCTATACACATAATGACTAAAACATGATGATTAAACAGTAGTACTCTGTTACACATATGCTGCACATTATTAATGCCCTTATACACATAATGGCCCTTTACACATATGTTGCACATTATTAATGCATTTTTACATGACACACATAATGCTCCTTACACATATTCCGAACACTACTGCACAACCAACCCACTCACATGCACATAGCACTCACACTTCCACTAACACTGTGACCTCTGCCTCTGCTTAGATACAGATGTGTCCTCACAAATCTTGCATCAATACTAATGTCGGGCACCTTTTTTTTTTTTTTATGAAAATGCATCTTATTTGCATTGCTATGTGGCTAGGATGCACAAGCAGCTTTTGCTGATTAAACTGATATGCAGCATGCCAATATACTGTGTGAGACTGTGGCTGTATCTGCATATGAATGCTACATACAGAATATAGGCATGTCGCATATCATTTTTTTTTTATCATCAATCGTTTTTTATTGAATTTTTGTGATGCAAAACAGGGGTACAGAAGGAAAAAAGGGGGGGGGATAGGTACATGAATACAGGAGACAACATAATGGCAAACATGTACAAACAGTTCAAAGTCAATCAAACAAGTACATCAAAGAACTTGCAGTGAACCTAAAATAATGGAAGATGGTAAAAAAGGAGAAGAAAAACAGAAGAAAAAGGGAGAAAGAGGCGGCAATGGGCATATTATATATACAGCACTAGAGAGAAGGCCATCTCCGTCTTAGGGAGGGAGGGGGACCTCATCAGCCGAGAGGTCAGGAGAATGCAAGTCTGAGGAAGAGGAGCGTAGTATCAGTGTAGCGGCCCTCACCTTCCGTGATAAACAGATGTCAGGGCATCCAACGGACCAGAGGGGATTTAGCGGAGAAGGAGTATGGGATATACTCAGTCTCCATCAAAAAGTGCAGCTGTATTTTGTGTATAACCTACAATAGGGGAGGTGATGTGGGTTGCTTCCAGTTTTGGGCTAAGGCCGCACATGCAGCGAGGCAGATATGTCCTAAAACATAATGTAAATGGGCACCCACGGATCGAGGGTATACATTCAATAAAGCTATAAGGGGGGAAGGGGACAAATCAAGATTCAAAACTTTATTGATAAGCTCAAATACCTCCACCCAGTACACTTGAATATAGGAACATGTCCAAAAAATATGAAAGAGGTGGCCCACCTCTCCGCAGAGACGCCAACAAAACTTCGAACATGCAGGCCAAATCGTATGCAACCTATCAGGTGTGAGGTATAATCTATGTAGTAACTTGACATGCATTTCGGAGTGATTCAGACATTTAGACATAGTAAAAGACGACAAAAAGATGTGCTGCCATTGGGAATCATGGAGAGTACAGCCAATATCCGCCTCCCACCTGATTTGGGCTCTGGATTTAGAAACGGGGATTAGTGACAGTAATGCTCTATACCAGAAGGAAATTTCCCCCTTAGAAGTAGCAGTAAAAAGTCGGCCTATGGCATGTGCAATAACAGGGGGTGGTGGAGTGAGAGTAAGGTGGAGGCTATTCCACCAGTGCTGGATTTGGTAGTATTGAAGCCTCTCAGAGTTAGGCAAAGAGAAGTGTCCCTGAATATCAGAAAAGGAGGTGAGCACAGACCCATTAAACAAATCTCCCAGGACCCCTATCCCCCTGGAACTCCAGTTTGCCAGATTAAGATTAGGGACTAGGGCGGCCACCGCTCGTAATGATACTAAAGACATATTATGATAAGAGGGGGACATGGACATAGTCAACCTGTCCCAGGCCTGTAGCGTGGCTCGGGTAGAGGGAAGGAGGTTTAAGCCCTGTGGGCGCAGGGATTTGGGCAGCCAGAAGAGATCTTTCATGGGGAAACGGGGACAAGCCGTCTCCTCCAGACACGTCCACCCCGGACGCATATCTCTACAGAATTCCTTAATCTGAGCCAAAAGGCAGGCTTCCTGGTACAGTGAAAGATTAGGCATAGCCAGGCCGCCGGCACTCCTCGGCAGAGACATCCTCGCGCGAGCGAGTTTAGGCGGGTGCGAAGGCCATATATAATTGGTAAGAATTGCAGTGGCCTTATCTAGATATTTCTTTGGGAAGATAAAAGGGATAGTACAGAACAGGAACATTAAATTGGGGAGCAGCGACATTTTAAAAGCGGCCAGACGCCCCAGCCACGAAATTTCATAATTGAGCCATGATTTGGTGAACAGCTGAAGGGAGGACAACAGAGAGGGAAGATTAACCTCAAAAACAGAAGAGGTAGATGGGGGGATGAAAATACCTAAATATCGTATCGAGGATGTTTGCCAATTGTAAGGGTACTTAGCGCGTAAGAGGGTCAAGGAATGGGTGAGATTAATGGGCAAAGCATCGGTCTTAGAGGCGTTTAATTTATATCTAGGCGATTCATCGTGCCCTACAGGCACTCTTCACACCGTCGTTAGGGGCTTCGCCCCGTTAACCTCTGCACGGCTTTGCCGCGGGTGGGGGAGGGGGCAGTTAGCCGGGGTGGTGCGGTTGGGGGTGGGTGGGTGTGAGGGTGCTATGGTTGCAGGGGCGGGTGGGGGTGGTGCTGCAGGTAGGGGAGGGGTGGGGGTGCGGGAGCAGGGGTGCTGTGCGTAGTGGAGGGTCAGGGTGCCATGGGTGGGGAGTTGGGAGCAGGGGTGACGTGGGTTTGGGAGGGCTGTGGGAGAAGCTGGTGTGGGAGTGCCGTGGAGGGGGGGGGGGGTTTCTGGGCGTGGGGGCGTTGTGCCATGGGTGGGGGACAGGTGTGGGGGGCAGTGGTGGTGCGGATGGGGGGTGGAAGGTGGCTGCGGGGGTTCTGAGGGTTGGGGGTGTGGCGTGGGTGGGGGAGGGGGTGCAGGAGCAGGGGTGTGGCGGATGGGAGAGGGGTGGGTGCAGGAGGGGCAGATGCGGTGGTGGTGCGGGTGGAGTGGAGGATGCAGGGGTGTAGCGGGGGGAGAGGTGGGTATGGGGGTGGAGTAGGGGGGTGCCACGGGTGGGGGAGGGGGCGGTTTGCCGGTGTGGTGGGTTTGAGGGTGCCACGGTTGCAGGGGCGGGTGCTACAAGTAGGGGAGGGGTGGGGGTGCGGGAGCAGGGGTGCTGTGCGTAGGAGAGGGGCGGGGGTGCCATGGGTGGGGGGTTGGGAGCAGGGGTGATGTGGGTGTGGGAGAAGCTGGTGTGGGAGTGCCGTGGATGGGGGAGGGGGGGTGCTGGGGGTGGGGGCGTGGTGCCATAGGTGGGGGCTGGAGCAGTGGTGGTGCAGTTGGGTGGTGGGAGGCAGCTGCTGGGGTTCCGAGGGTTGGCGGGGGGTGCGGGTGGGGGAGGGGTGGGTGCAGGAGGGGCAGATGTGGTAATGGTGCGGGTTGGGTGAAGGGTGCAGCGGGGGGGAGAGGTGGGTATGGGGGATGGGTGCTGCAGGTGTGGGAGCTACGGGTGGGGGCGGGAGTGCCGCGGGTGGGAGCGGATGTGGGGGATGCGTTGGGTGCCGTAGGGGGTGGCAGCGGGTGTTGGTGCTGTGGGTGGAGGAGGGGGCAGAGTGTCACGGGTGGTGCGGGTGTTGGTGCTGCGGGTGGGGGAGGGGGTGGAGTGCCACGGGTGGTGGGTGGATGCATGGGTGCCGCGGGTAGGTGGCGCGGGTGTTGGTGCTGCGGGTGGGGGAGAGGGTGGGTATGGGGGAGGGGCAGGGTTGCAGCGGGTGGGGGAGGGGCGGGGGGTGCTGCAGGTGTGGGAGCTACGGGTGGGAGTGCCGCGGGTGGGAGCGGATGTGGGGGATGCGTTGGGTGCCGCAGGGGGGGCAGTGGGTGTTGGTGCTGTGGGTGGGGGAGGGGGCAGAGTGCCACGGGTGTTGGTGCTGTGGGTGGGGGAGGGGGAGTGCCACGGGTGGTGGGTGGATGCGGTGGGTGCCGCGGGTGTTGGTGCTGCGGGTGGGGGAGAGGGTGGGAGTGCCGCGGGTGGGGGGCGAATGCGGTTGGTTGGCGTGGGTGTTGGTGCTACGGGTTGGGGGCGGGAGTTCCGCGGGTGGGTGGCGCGGGTGTTTGTGCTCTGGGTGGGGGAGGGGACGGGAGTGCCGCAGGTGTTGGTGCAGCGGGTGGGGGAGGGGGGGTGCCACGGGTGGTGGGTGGATGCGGTGGCTGCCGCGGGTGTTGGTGCTGCGGGTGGGGGAGGGGGTGGAGTGCCACGGGTGGTGGGTGGATGCGGTGGGTGCCGCAGGTGTTGGTGCTGCGGGTGGGGGAGAGGGTGGGAGTGCCGCGGGTGGGGTGCGAATGCGGTTGGTTGCCGCGGGTGTTGGTGCTACGGGTTGGGGGCGGGAGTTCCGCGTATGGGTGGCGCGGGTGTTTGTGCTCTGGGTGGGGGAGGGGACGGGAGTGCCGCGGGTGGTGCGCGTGTTGGTGCAGCGGGTGGTGGAGGGGGGGGAGTGCCACGGGTGGTGGGTGGATGCGGTGGGTGCCGCGGGTGTTGGTGCTGCGGGTGGGGGAGGGGGTGGAGTGCCACGGGTGGTGGGTGAATGCGGTGGGTGCTGCGGGTAGGTGGCGCGGGTGTTGGTGCTGCGGGTGGGGGAGAGGGTGGGAGTGCAGCGGGTGGGGGGCAAATGCGGTTGGTTACCACGGGTGTTGGTGCTACGGGTTGGGGTCGGGAGTTCAGCCGGTGGGTGGCGCGGGTGTTTGTGCTCTGGGTGGGGGAGGGGACGGGAGTGCCGCGGGTGTTGGTGCAGCGGGTGGGGGAGGGGGGGGGGGGGTGCCACGGGTGGTGGGTGGATGCGGTGGGTGCCGCGGGTGTTGGTGCTGTGGGTGGGGGAGGGGGTGGAGTGCCACGGGTGGTGGGTGCCGCGGGTGTTGGTGCTGCGGGTGGGGGACAGGGTGGGAGTGCCGCGGGTGGGGGGCGAATGCAGTTGGTTACCGCGGGTGTTGGTGCTGTGGGTGGGGGAGGGGGCAGAGTGCCACGGGTGGTGCGGGTGTTGGTGCTGCGGGTGGGGGAGGGGGTGGAGTGCCACAGGTGGTGGGTGGATGCGGTGGGTGCTGCGGGTAGGTGGTGCGGGTGTTGGTGCTGCGGGTGGGGGAGAGGGTAGGTATGGGGGTGGGGCAAGGTTGCAGCGGGTGGGGGAGGGGCGGGGGGTGCTGCAGGTGTGGGAGCTGCGGGTGGGAGTGCCCCGGGTGGGAGCGGATGTGGGGGATGCGTTGGGTGCCGCTGGGGGGGGGGGCAGTGGTTGTTGGTGCTGTGGGTGGGGGAGGGGGCAGAGTGCCACGGGTGGTGCGGGTGTTGGTGCTGTGGGTGGGGGAGTGCCACGGGTGGTGGGTGGATGCGGTGGGTGCCGCGGGTGTTGGTGCTGCGGGTGGGAGAGAGGGTGGGAGTGCCGCGGGTGGGGTGCGAATGCGGTTGGTTGCCGCGGGTGTTGGTGCTACGGGTTGGGTGAGGGGGCGGGAGTTCCGCGGGTGGGTGGCGCGGGTGTTTGTGCTCTGGGTGGGGGAGGGGACGGGAGTGCCGCGGGTGGTGCGCGTGTTGGTGCAGCGGGTGGGGGAGGGGGGGGGGAGTGCCACGGGTGGTGGGGGGATGCGGTGGGTGCAGCGGGTAGGTGGCGCGGGTGTTGGTGCTGCGGGTGGGGGAGAGGGTGGGAGTGCAGCGGGTGGGGGGCGAATGCGGTTGGTTACCGCGGGTGTTGGTGCTACGGGTGGGGGAGGGGGCGGGAGTTCCGCGGGTGGGTTGCGTGGGTGTTTGTGCTCTGGGTGGGGGAGGGGACGGGAGTGCCGCGGGTGGTGGGTGGAGACGGTGGGTGTTTGTGCTACAGGTGGGGTAGGAGGCAGGAGCAGTGGCGCCACAACGTGGGTGCGGGGAGTGCGGCCCGCACCCGGGTGTTACCCTCTGAGGGGTGACACCAAAGTGCCGGCTCCTGTCACAGCGCAGAAGCCAGCACTGCAGATTCAGCAGTGTCCCCCGAACCACAACGTGCCGAAAACGGGGGTCGGGACGCGAAGCCACGCCCCCTTCCGCAAAGCCACGCTCCCTTTCGCCCGCGACCGCAGCGGGTGTTAGAAAAGTGAAGACTCTGGGCGGGAGTGCTGCGGATGTTGGTGCTGCGGGAGGGGGAGGGGACGGGAGTGCAGCGGGAGGGGGGCAGATGCGGGTGGTTGCCGCGGGTGGTTGCCGCGGGAGGGAGGGGGGGGGGGCGAGTCACTGTTCAGCATGTCTCCCTGACTCAGTGGCAGCCGCAAGACTGTGAGGCGGGTAATGTGAGTTCCGCTCACAGTCAGCGGCTGCGGTGTCACCACTCACCAGGGGCAGTACGGGGAGAAGGGAGACAGGGGACTGGGCGGAGATCGGGAGGGGACTGGGCGGAGAGAGGGAGGGGACTGTTCCTGGCCAGATCTGTGCCTGTGACTCCGCCCAGCGTTACGGCCAGCACAGAGTCACAGACTTGGGCAAATATATAGGAGATAGGATGCTGCAGAGTACATATCTAAAGTATTGTGTAGATGAGGGAGTGTAGTGTAAGGGTCAGTTACAAATAAAAGAACATCGTCCGCGAACAGACAGAGCTTGTGAAGAGAGGAGCCTAGTCGCAGTCCAGGGAACTGCGGGTCCGCTCGGAGCTTAGCTGCCAAAGGCTCAATGGCCAGGACAAAAATGAGAGGCGAGAGAGGACAGCCCTGGCGGGTGCCATTGGAAATTGGAAAAGAGGAGGATAAAAAACCATTACTGAAGACCCGGGCCGACGGGGAGCTATACAAGGCTAATATCGAAGAAAGGATGCAATCGCGTAGGCCAAATTTTAATAGAACGTCTCGCATGTAAGACCAGTTTAAGCAGTCAAAGGCCTTTTCTGCGTCCAAAGACAGCAGAAGGAGACCGTGCTTAGGGGACAGGGAATCTACAAGGTTAAAAACCCTGCGTGTATTAACAGACGCTTGTCTTCCCGGGATAAAGCCGACCTGATCCGGATGTATCAGGGAGGGGAGTAGGACATTCAAACGAGAGGCTATTAATTTAGCATATATTTTAATGTCCCCGTTCAATAGCGCAATGGGACGATAATTTTGATAAGAGGTCAAATCTTTGCCTGGTTTGGGGATCGTGACAATACGCGCCTCGAGCATCTCCTCAGGGAGGGTACCTTGAGAGGTAACGTCATTGTAAACTGTCACTAGAGAGGGAGCTAGGAGGTCTTGGAGCGAAACATAGAAGTCATTAATAAAGCCATCGGGGCCCAGCGCTTTACCCCGAGGTAGGGACTTGATCACCTGCAGGATTTCCGATAAGGACCAAGGGGCATTCAGTAATGCTAATTGATCATCTGAAATAGTTGGGAGGCTTATATCAGCTAAGAAGGGGTTGATAGAAGAGGGAGTGGGCTGAGGAGTAGAGGGATCAGTCGAGAGATTATAAAGTTGGGAGTAGAAGTTGGCAAACTGATTCGATATCTCCCTCAGGTTAGAAATGTTGGTGTCTGCAGGGGACACAATAAGCCTGATTCTATTCCGAGCGTGCTGCGCTCTGAGCTTGCGGGCAAGCATTTTCCCCGGCCTGTTCCCCGCTAGATAAAATTTCTGACGCATCCTATTTAGTGAGGCCTGGGTGCGCGCCATAAGTAATTTCTGAAGTTGGGACCTAGTGTCGGCTAGCTCCCTCTGTAGGGTTTTCGTAGGCCTAGATTGATTTTTGTCCTCTAAGTCCTTCAACTTAAGCTCCAAATCGGCCTGGCGTTGTCGATTAAGTTTTTTAAGCTGCGCTCCTGCCTGAATTGCTGCCTCCCTGATAACGGCCTTAAGTTTGCACCAAAAGTTCAGGGTGGACGTGTCCGAAGGGGAATTAAATTCCATATAGGACGAGATATTGTCAACTATGATTTTTTTTGAGACTGGATTAGACAGCAAGTGAGGAGAGAGTCTCTAAGGGTGGGGGGAAGAATGCTGGCTAGCAACATCCCATTTAAGAGTCAGCGGGGTGTGGTCTGACCAAGTTATAGGGGGAATGTCCATGGATCTGGCAAACTGAAGGGTCCATTTATCCGAAAACATAAAATCAATACGGGAGTAAGAATTGTGGACGGGGGAATAGTAAGTGTACTCCCGCCCTGTGGGGTTTTGCACTCGCCAAATATCACAGAGGTCAAATTCAGCTAAGAGATTACGAAAGGCTGAGGAGGCGGCGTTGGGGGAGGCTGAAGAGGAGGGAGAGGGCCTGGGAGACCTGTCCAATTTAGGGTCAAGGACTAAATTAAAATCCCCCGTGAGAAGAAGGGAGCCCTTACGAATCTTCTGAATGGCCACACACAATTTACGGATAAAAGCGACTTGGTTTGAATTCGGGGCATAAGCTGAGACTAGAGTAACCAGCCTATCGTTTAAAAGGCCGCTCAGTATGAGATACCGGCCATTTTTATCGGCTATCTGAGAATGCAAAGTAAAGGAGATGGAATTCCTAAACATTATGGCCACACCGTTCCTCTTAAAGGGGCCATTAGCAAAATAACCCAAAGGGACTCTGCGGTCTTTAAAAATAGGGGGCGCTGCAGATGAAAAGTGTGTCTCCTGCAACGTGACAATATCCGCTTTATACCTAGCAAAATAACCCAAAGCCAGCCTTCTCTTATTAGGGGAATTCAGCCCCTTGACATTCATGGATAGAACCTGAACCATCGGGGCAAACTAATGGATGTTGTGGGCAGTGAATGACCTTGACACATACACAGATAAACTTGTCTCAAACAGTGAATACCTACATCATAATATAGGGGGTGGGGAGGAAAAGGAAGGACAATGGGAGGGAAAAGGAAAGGAACAAACCAAAACGACCCAGTACATCGGGTCGGCATAACTACTGCAAGGAAAACAAAAAAATGCAGTAGTGTATTACCAGGGGGGAACATGTGGCCTAGCGCCACCACCCTTGAACCTGAACAGGAAGAGAGGGAAAAAAAATAGAAAGCAGGAACAAATATGCCTACCAACAGTACAAATTAGAACAGAAAACAGATACATATAGTCTAAGATATAAACAAGGAGATGGGACTCCATTAGCACAACTACGAGCAGGACAACTCACGTGACCTCAACATGGAGAATGACTGAGTCCCTTCTATGACAGCGGTAAAGGACAAAGTTCAAAGTGAAAGCCAAAGCTGAAGGAGTCGACATCAGGCTGTGGACCATTCCGATTGAAGAGTTGGCTGCTTCTTGGATCCAGGAGGCAGCGTGACAGAGATATCCCACTCCGCCAGCAATTTGACTCCAGCCTCCAATGAAGTCACTGTGTAGAACTTGTTTTCATACGAGATGACGAGCTTCACCGGAAAATCCCATCTATAAGTGATGTCTTGATCGCGAAGTGCCAAAGTTATAGGAAGGAATGATCGTCGTTTGGCCAAAGTCAGGGCAGAGAAATCCGGAAAAAGTTGTAATCCGCCAAGCACATTCGATTCGGAGTCACGCGCCTCCCTAGCTGCTTTCAGGATGCGTTCTTTAGTTGTGAAAAAATGCACTCTCATGAGCGTATCTCTCGGGAGTGAGGGAGCAACAGAGCGTGGTTTAGGCAGTCTATGAATCCTGTCTATAAGCAGCTCTCTGGTGTCGGCTCCAGGCAGAAGTTTCCGGAACTACGCGGTAGCATAATCCTCCAACTCGGAATTCCGCACTGAGTCTGGAATGCCTCGGATCTTTATATTATTGCGCCGGGATCTGTCCTCTATATCTGCCATCTTGAGTTTAAACGCCTCAAGGTCATTTTGCTGCTGATCGTGGGCCGCTATAAGGTCATTATGGGACGAGACCAGTTCCTCTACTTTCCGTTCTAAATGGTCCGTACGGTCTCCTATAGCGTGCAGCTCCGTCTTAACCTCCCGAACAGCGGCCGTGAGATCTTGAGTCAACTCAGACTTGAACGCTGAAAGGGCCTGGTACAGAGTTTTGACCGTGAGAGGGGCATCAGAGTCAGGATCAAACCCCGGCATAGAAGCAGGGCTGCAGGGGGTATCCTGTGCAGAAGCGGCACTCGGGGACTTCCATATAGAAGAGGCAGTAGGGGCCGCTTTCTGAGGTGGAAAAGATATTCTGGGAGGCAGCACCCCTTTAACCTTTTTCGGAGGCATTCTAATGGAATGAGATTCCGTAGGCAGGATGACGATGATAAAGGAGCGCAGGATCTCGTAGAATATATGACGGAGAGTTAGGTAAGCATAAAGAACAAGGGTGGTGGCGGACAAGCGGTCTGAACTACATCAGAAGATCGGTGTCACACAGGGCCAGGCAGAGGATCATCTACAGCCTGCAGCACCCAGTCGGTAGGCTCCCAGCCGGGAGAGAGGGGTGAGAGGTCAGACACACAGCCAGGATCCAGCAGCACTGCACCCGAGGTGATAGGAGACAAGGCTGCACCAATAAGGCAAGGCTTCCCTCCAGGGACTCCCCAGTAGCAGAGTGCAGGGGCCAGCAGGCAAGAGAGGGTCCAGTAGATGATGTTGGCCACCCAGGAGTGCAGGCAGGCCGGAGAAAGGCCAGCTCCGGGTTTCCACTCCAATAGGGCACTTCCGGCGGGGAGGAGGCACAATTCTAGGCCGCGGCTCCCGGTTCTCATGTAGGCCAAGGTCGGCCGGAGCATCCAGGAAGGCAGCAGGCCCCTCCGCTACTCCACGGGAGCGCGTCTAGGTGATCCGGGGTGGATACGGGTGCAGCCGGCACCCGCCGGAGCGGGACAGAGCAGCCGAAGAGGAGGTCGGGTGAAAGAAGATGGCCGCCGGGAGGAGAGGGGCAGACGGAGACACGCCGTAGCCGCGGCTCAGGAGGGCAGATGAGGGTCTCACCGCCGGTCCCGGAGCCTTAGAGCAGGTGAGAGACAGCTGGGGAACCTCGTCAGGGGCAGGAGGGAGCCACCGCAGATCCCGGTCCGGCTCCAGCACTTTCTCGGAGCTCACGGCCGGGGAGGCGACAAACTCAAGGCCCCGGTCTCAGCACGGATGGTAGGCCTCAGTCGGAAACAGTCACAGGGGGCCTCCCCGGGACCCACACGCCAAGCAGGGCCACGGGTGGGACAGCGCAGGGTAAGATAAGCCGCAGGGGCCAATTATTTAATATAAAACAGGCCTCTGGCAACAAGAGCTCAATAGTGCACGTCCACACAGAGCCAGATCCAGGCCACGCCCCCGTCGCATATCATTTTAATCAGCAGAAGCTGATGATGCCCCTAGACATATCAAATGCCCTAGGCCAGTGTAGACCTGTGCTCCTGCTGGGTTACCTGCAAATCATGCACTGTGTGGGCTCCCGAGAACCGAGTTTGAGAACCCCTGCCCTAGGCAATTGCCTAGTTTGCCTATGCCTATGGCCGGCTCTGATCGCAGCGGATGAGTAAGTCCTGGGCTGCGCAGAGACTGCACAAGATCTGTTTGTACAGCTCTCCTGCACATGCGTTCACACACTTGCACAGCTAAAATACACTCCCCTTGTAGGTGGCAACTATCTGATCGCAGGGCTGCAAAAATCGCCTGCTAGCGATCAGGTCTGAATTAGCCCCTATATTAGAATATTGAGTGTCACCAATTAATGGTTAGAACTATTGAATACGGCTGAGAAGAAAAGGAATATATTTCCTAAACAGCTAATGATTTCATGCTAATTACGAATCTGTAATAAAGGGAATATCATACAGAGGTGTATGAAGAATTTACCTGAATGGAAATAATATAATCCCCATTGACACTGATATACCGTACCAGTATGACATTTGTGTCTTATACTATTAAGAACCAAAGTGTGGGAATGTATAAATAATCCTTTACAACATGAACATTACTTATAAAGAAATCACACACTCCGTGTAGCATTACAATAAGACATTACACTATAAGGATAAAGATTTAGTAGGAAGGGATCAGTACTAAATGCCGCCGGCCGGAATACCGGCGGTCGAAATACCGACGCCGGAATCCCGACCACACAATCCCGACAGGGGTGGCTTCGCTCTCCACTCTGCGGGCCGGTGCCTCGCTACGCTCGGCACACTATTATATTCTCCCTCTATGGGTGTCGTGGACATCCACGGAGGGAGAATATGTCGGGGTTGTGGCGGTCGGGCTTGTGGCGGTCGGGATTCCGGCGTCGGTATTTCGACCGCCGGGTTTCCGGCCGGCGGCATCTTGACCGCATCCCAGTAGGAACACAGTGTCATAAGAACGGATATTTTGTTGCAACCTGTGAAGGCTACAGGGCCTGATTCAGACCTAATCCCTGTTGTGCAAATTCGGAAGACGGACGATTATTGATCGACTGCGCATGCGTACGGATCATAGTGCGAATGCGCAAGTCCAAACTGCGAAAAAATCCACTGACTTTTTTGATCGCTAGGCGTACACAAGTTGATTGACAGGAAGCGGTGTTTGAGGGTGGTAACTGGCAGTTTTCTGGGAGTGCCCAAACGTTTTCAGTGAGGGTGTGTGATGTCAGCTCCGGACCCAATCAGCCTGATTCTATAGCACTGTAGGAGTAGGTCCTGGGCTACGCACAGACTGCACAGACTGGCAAAATCATTTGATGGTGAGTTTCGAACGGATTTGCAGCTGACCGCTGAACACAGAGATTTTCGCAAAGCGTACGCAGACTTGCATGTGGCGGGTTTTCTCTCTGTCTGGGTGGCAGCTATATGCAAATCTCTGCAAATTCGCAGAGGAGCGATCAGGTCTGAATTACCCCCAATGTGTAGGATGATACAACTGCAACAACATTAAGCACAGAGTGTACAGGCAATCTAGCCTTTTATTAGGATATAAGGTTCACAGAAAGAACATCAGCCGGAGATTTTAATAGTCTTATTATCACATTCTTTTTTACTATCTCACCATTTTTCTGAAATACGTTTAATGCAAACCAATAAAAATAAGTAATTTTAACACTTTATTTGGTTCCAGACGTGTGCATCCTGAAAGATGTCTCTCTTACTCTTCTTTTCTTTTGTTTGAACCTGCTTTCCCTCCACTGCCGTTTTGGCAAGAGCGGCCACAATGGGGAGAGCAGTCTCAGACACAGCACACAGCACACCACTGGGGCTGACTGCGGCAAGTAGATGCCAATCCAACAGTCACCTCAGCAGCGCTGCTCAATTTCCTGCTCCTCACCTCCACCCAGCAACCCCCCCCCCCCCCCCCCCCCCCGTGTTGTGTTACGTGTGTATTAGTGTGAACCAGGGCCGGTGCATCTGGCGCCCCGGACGGCATTAGGGGACCTCTCCACGAAGGGAAACTAGACGCGTACGCGTCTAGTTTCCCTTCCCAGCGGCCAGCGGCTGCAGGGGGGCAGCGGGCAGCGGGGGGCACACTGCAGTAGCGGATCTTGCCCCGGTGCGGCGCCCTCCAAATGGCGGCGCTCCGGGCAAAAGTACTGCTTGCCCGTGGCAAGATCCGCTACTGGTGTGAGCTGCCTGTAACCATCCAGTCTCCAAGGTCCCACCCTAGGCAGTGAGTACTACAATTACCAGTCTCCCCTTCCACGCTGTGTGAGCTGCTTTACCCAGCTTCCTGCTCCCCTGCCTCCAGCTCGCAGTATGCACTCCTGTAGCCAGCCCCCAACCCCCCTCCATAGTGTATACCCCTGTTGCCAGGCTCCAGACACCCCACATAGTGTGCACCACTGTAGCCAGCCCCAAATGCCCCCATAGTGTGTACCCATGTTGCCAGGGTCCACCCCCCCCCATAGTGTGCAACACTGTAACCAGCCCTCAGACCCCCCTCATAGTGTGTACCCATTTAGCCAGCCTCCAGCTACCTCCCTTAATGTGCACCCCTGTAGCCAGTCCCCAGCCACCCTGCCATAGCTAGCCCACAAACCCCCCTCCCCGAAATGTACACCCCTGTTGCCAGCCTCCAAACCCCTCTCCCTGTAGTGCGTACCCTGCCCTGTGGTCAGGATGTCACATTGCACAGCAACGTTTTTATTGACACACTTGCTGCTGGCCTTCTCCCGCTCTGACTAGGTATAGTGCAATGTGGATATGTTACAGCTCTCTCTCTCTTTCTCTCTCTCTCTCCCGTTTCCTCTATTCCTTTCCTCCTGTCTGACTCTGCCATCACCCTCTATTCCTCCTCTTTTTCCCGTCTCCCCTTATTCTTTCTCTCTCTTTCCCCTATTCTTCCCCTTTTCCTCCTCTCTCCTGCTGTTCCTCCACTCTCACTACCTCACATCTCCCCCTGTTCTTCCTCTCTCTCCCTCCTACTCCCTCTATCCCGTCTCCCCATATTCCTCCTCTCTCTCCCTCCTACTCCCCCTATCCCGTCTCCCCCTATTCCTCCTCTCGCTCTCTGCCATCTCCCTCTATTCCTCCTCTCGCTCTCTGCCATCTCCCTCTATTCCTTCTTCTGCTGTCTGCCATCTCCCTCTATTCTTACTCTCTCTCTCTGCACCTATTCCTCCTCTCTCCCATCTCTCACTATTCCTCCTCTCTCTCATCTACCACTATTCCTCCTCTTTCTCCCGTCTCCCCTTATTCTTTCTCTCTCCTATCTCCCCCTATTCCTCCTCTCTCCTATTTCCCCTATTCTTCCCCTTTTTCTCCTCTCTCATGTCCCCTGCTGTTCCTTCACTCTCACTCTCTCCCATCTCCCCGTTTCTTCTCTCTCCCTCCTACTCCCTCTCCCTTCTCCCCCTATTCCTCCTCTCGCTCTCTGCTATCTCCCTCTATTCCTTCTTCCACTCTCTGTCATTTCCCTCTATTCTTACTCTCTCTCTGCACCTATTTCTCCTCTCTCCATACCCCCCTCTCTGCCATCTCTCACTATTCCTCCTCTCTCTCATCTCCCACTATTCCTCCTCTCTCTCATCTCCCACTATTCCTTGTCTCTTTTCCTATTTCTCCTCTCTCCATATTCCTCATTTCACCCTCCTGTTTGCCCCTATTCCTCATCTTTCTCTCTCTCTCTCTCTCTCTCTCTCTCTCTCTCTCTCTCTCACACACACACACACTCTCTCTCTCTCTCTCTCTCTCTCTCACACACACACACACACACACACACTCTCTCTCTCTCTCCCCCCCCATCTCCCTCTATTCCTCTCTCTCCTGTCTCCCCCTATTCCTCCTCTATCCCTGTTTCTCCTCTCTTTCTCCAATCTCTCCATGTTCCTTCTTTCTCATGCCCCCCCTCCCCCCCACCCTATTCCTTCTCTCTCTCAGGCCCCCTTCAGCACCCAGAGTCCCTAATTTGGAGGGGGGCGCTCAGCAGAGTGTGAACAGAACATATTTTTATTATCAAACATCCTATTTTGCCCAAAAAAGACATAGCAAGCTGTACACAATTTAGGAATGTGGAGTAGGGGGTCACATAAACACTAACCCCTACTGGTTACACTAGTAACGGAGTATCGACTGAAATAAGTGAGTAGAGGGATAACAGAACTGACAATATGAAACTTGGAAAGTAATGGGAATAATTGAATCACTTGGGGCGGGATGTAACAAAGTCTGAGTACAGCGGCCGTGTGGTATACCGGCTTAACGCTGGCGTTTTTTTAAAGGGGCAATCATTTACAAGGCATGGTTAAGCCTGGTTAATGATTGCCCCTTTAATAAAACATCAAAGTTCAGCCAGCATCCTGTATGGACGCTGAACTCGAACTTAGTATATCCTGCCCTTGGAATGACGTGATGTGGGAAGGAAATTTGTTAAGTGTATTAAAGCCTGGGTGGATTGAATCCAGGCTGAACTGATTGGGATGGGGCTGTATAACAGGAAGATTTAACATTCTAGGAGAATTGCTACTCTCCGATTTAGAAGTAATGCCGGGTACACATTGGACGATTTCCCTGGAGCCTGATTGGCGGTACACACTACACGAATGAATGAACAACTGAACGATATATCGTTCCGTCCTTCGTTAGCATACACTAGGTCTTACGTGACTGCGGCAGAGCGCAAATCACACATACTGACTAGGTGATGTGGACGATTTGTTGTTAAGAAACCGCAAATCGACCCGGAATCACTCCAGTGTGTACCCGGCTTAAGAAGACAGCACACATAAAAGATTGGACTCGATAACATCACACTGGTGTTCCACAGTTCCACTATAGGGAATTACCCAGTTTATTATCTTGAGTCATTTTACAACGGCTAAAACAATTACTGCGCTATTCGCTGAGCATTTTTCTGGCAGCTTTGAGGCTCTGCAGGCAGAGGAAAGAGATGTGACATTGCTCTGTCTGCTGGGTAATTGCCACGGCATCTGGTCTTTAGGTCGACTGCACTTAGGTTGACACTCATTAGGTCAACCGATATTGGTCGACATGCATTAGGTCGATTTGGTCTATAGGTTGACATTGTCACTAGGCCGACATGTACAAGGTCGACATAGAGAAAGGTCGACATTAGTTTTTCACATTTTTTTTTATTTTTGAACTTTTTCATACTTTACGATCCACGCGGACCATGATTGAGAATAGCAACCTGTACCGAGCGCAGCGGTAGCGGAGTGAGGCACCATGCCGCCATGCGAGGGGACACGGTACACTAATTGGGGTTCCCGGTCACTTTACGAAAAAACGACACCCCAAAAAATGAAAACTCATGTCTACCGTTTTCCATGTCGACCAATGATCCACACCCAATTGCCACATGTCTATTTTATGTTCATTTTCGTTAATGAGCTGAACGCACTGTGGCAAGTTTGCTGGGTAAGAAGGTGGCAAATTAGGGTTAAATTGGTCTGTGGGAGATAGCTGGCAGGCAGGGAGCTACTCGGCAGGTGCAAAAGCATCACCACCGTGCGATGCTTTCGCACCCGTGGGGGGGAGGGGGGGGGAGGGGGGCAGGGCCTGACATGCAGACGGACTAGCCCTGTGCTGGGAGTCTGAGAATCATGTCTGCATGTCTGAGAATCTGCTTGTAGATGTGCTAAATTTAGCACATCTGCCATCAGATTTGAATCACTCCCTTTGTTTCAGGAAAAAAGATATCTGCTTTTCTTTATTGTCCACTAGGGGGCACAGGAGCATTACGCTGGGTACAGGCTGGATGGGACTGAGGGCCTGATTCATACCTGATGGCAAAAGCACACTCTTCCTCTAATGGACAAAAGCATGTGCACTGCAGGTGGGGCAGATATAACATGTGCAGAGAGAGTTAGATTTGGATGGGTTATATTGTTTCTGTGCAGGGTAAATAGGAGTTGCTTTACACATGGTTTTGTCCATTAGAGAAAAAGTTTGCTGTTGTGATCAGGTCTGAATTAGACCCTAAGTTTGGACACCAAAGGGTTACATTTTTGTACCCAGCAGTCCTCCTGTCCTCTATACTTCGCCTCCTTGCCTCAGTCTGCCACCTCTACAGAGAAGGATAGCCCCGGGTTACTTCTATGAGCGCCGATGCAAGCGTCCAATGCGCCAATACAGCCACTCCATCACCTGGCACCGGCGACTGGGTTGGCGACTTATGCCACGGGACTCCATACCTGCACTCACCTCGAGAAGCCCGCAGCTGCGTCCTTGTTCAGGAGCCGTGATGCTCCGGTTTCCCACCCTGCTTGTGGGAGACGGAGGGGCGTGGGTGCAGTGGCAGCACCGGGTCTGTGCTTGTCCACTAGCCCACCAGGGCATACGCAACAGGCTCAAGTGCGGGGTCCTTGGGGGTTTAGCACCTAAGGGGGTGGTAGGCATAGCCTCTCCTTTGCCCCTGAAGCTTGTTTTTACTGCCTGCTTCAGGGTAACTTCTTCCTCATAATGCTGGGCAGCCATTTTAAGCACATTGTTGCATCAGCTTTGCCCAGAGAGGGAGGCTTGGGCTGTGTCTCCCCTCACGGTACCAGGCTCCATTCAGGAGATCAAAGCCTACCCGATGTCCAGCTCCCAAGCAGACAGACAAGCCAGCTGTTGACAGCGTGGGCCTTCTCCTGCAGGACACCAGGGTGGGAGGCCGTCTTCTGTCTTTTGCACCTCAGTTGGCAGAGACCACAATGGGCGCTTTGGTCAGAGATGTTATCTCTCAGGGATACGCTCTTGCATTTCGAAAGCATCCACCTCAGCAGTTTTTCACCACAGGTCTTCCAGGAGATCCAGGAAAGGCAGAAGCACTAACGGAGTCAGTAATCTCCCTTCTAGCCTCCAATGTAATTATCCTGGTTCCCTCATCTAAAAGGGGTCAGGGTTTCTATACCACCCTTTTTCTGGTACAGAAGTCAGATGGCTCGTACCATCCTATTCTTAATTTCAAGTTGTTCAACAAGTATCTTCTGATCCCCAGGTTTCATATGGAGCCTCTGTGTTCCATCAATCTGGCCCCAAATCCGGAAGACTTCATGGCATCCCTGGACATTCGAGATGCTTAGCTACACATACCTATTCGGCCCAACCACCAATGCTTCCTCAGATTTGTCATTCAGTCAGACCACTATCAATTTCGGTTTGTCAATGGCTCTGAGATTGTTTACAAAAATTATTGCGGTCATGACAGCTCACCTGCGTCACAGGGGTGTCAGAATATTGCCTTATTTGGATGACCGTCTTCTGATGACAAAGTCGCCGGAAGTTTTGGAACACCACATTCAGGTGACGGTAGATTTCCTACAATCTCACAGTTGGAGGAAATGTTGCACTTGGGGGCCCTGCTAGATTTTCGCTCTCAGCAAGTCTTCCTCCCACAGGAGAGGATTTTGGACCTGCAGTCCAAAGTTCGAGCCTTTTAACGACATCGCAGGGTGTCCATTCATGCATGCATAAGGATTCTAGGTTCAGTGGTGGCCACATTCAACATGGTGGAGTTTGCTCAATTTCACTCCGGCCCTCTACAACTGCAGGTTATGGCCGAGTGGAACGGTCGTATCTACACCTCAATCTCAGACAATTGTCCTCTTCAGAGAGGTTTGTCATTCTCTCATGTGGTGGCTACTCTGGGTAAACCTCAATCAGGGTCGTCCCTTCTGGTTTCCAGAGTGAATTCTGATCACCACCGAAGTCAATACACTGGTTAGTTCTGGACAGCCATCCAGGGCCGGATTAAGCCTTGGGGTTTGCCTGGGGCACTTAACAGGGGGGCCCTGATGGAAGGCGGGGGATGTAGATTAAATTGTGCATACCTCCCAACATGTCCCATTCCAGGAGGGACAAAATGCTCTCTAGCTGGACTTCCCACTTAGTTAATATATGATTGCAATCACCTGTGTTTAACAATTTAATTGATAAGAAAGGTACTTCAACACAGGTGATTGCAATCATAAATTATGAAGGAAGTCCAGGTAGAAAGCATTTTGTGCATCATGGAATGGGTCATGGTGGGAGGTATAGATTGTGCATGTTAAATTTAAACCAATAGTGTATATTAGTTTTAACTAGTTTAATAATGCCTGGTAATGTTTCTAGCTCCACCTAATTGAAAGACAACTATTTTATAAAATGTTCTTGTAGTGGAACAAAGACAACTTAACCTTACAATACACAGAGAAAAATAAAATTATTTATCTTGTCACATGCAAGAATAGCAGCAGCCTCTGTACTACCTACACACTGGGTCAGGACTCAGGAGGACTCCCTGTGTGTGTCTTTATCTCTAGACCCAAATGGTTTAGTTGCATTACAGTTTACACAGGACTTAGACATCGAGGTGGGGAGGAGGGGAAGCTGGAATCCCTGTGTCACTTACATCTCTCTCCACCCTCCTGTCTCTCCTCTGGTCAAAAAGCTCTGTCCTGAAAGCTCATGAAACCTGATACTCCTGTGTCTCTGCCTGCACTGCATACTGTCCTGCTCGCATTCTGGCTGCTGGTTCTGCTGCTTCTTAAGAGGGAAAGCTAGTGATGTCAGTGTGCCCTGGCCGGGGGGCTCCCTGCCAAAGGGGGCCCTGGGGTACAGTATGCCCTGCATCCCCCTTTAATCTGGCCATGCAGCCATCAATGTCTATCCTCCAATCAAAAGTACAATCTGACAATGTGACGGCCATAAACTATCAAGGAGGCACACCGCTGTCACGGAGCCATGAGAGAGTTGAGAAACATTTTCCAGTGGGCGGAGTGTCATCTACTGGGAAGCAGACTTCCTAAGCAGAACGTACTTTCGGGCGAAGGGGCCCTGCATGTTTCAGCTGCTAGTCAGACGTTGGGGCCTTCTGGATATAGATATGACAGTGGCGCACACAGGGGGGGTTTCCGAGTACCTGGAAACCCCCCCTGATGACCCAAAAAAATGTTTTGAGACGGAGACACAGCTGTCTCCGTCTCAACAAAAGCAAAAGCCGCGACCGCGATCGCGGACGGAGCTGCAGCAAGAGCAGAGAGCTATGCAGCTCTCTGCTTAGAGAATGTCCCGGGTACCGGGGGAGCTGCTGGCTGCGTATGCTCAGCCACAGCAGCTCCCTCCGTCCTCACTCTGCCTCACGCTGCCGTGGCCGCCCGTCTGTATGTAAGTTTGAAATCATTGTTTAAGTGTGTTTTTGTATGATATGAATGCATGTATGTATGTATGTATGTATGTATGTGGGTTTGTGTGTGTGCTTGTATGTACAGTATGTATGTATGTATGTATGTATGTGTGTTTACATGTGTGAGTGTATGTATGTGTGTTTACATGTGTGAGTTTGTGAATATATATATATATATATATATATATATAAATGTGAGATATATATATATATATATATATATATGTGTATAAAACCGGTAATCCTCCTCGGGTCCTGTGATAGGACCTCTATTGAAGAAAAATAGGCGGCACTCCAGGGACTTAAATAAAGTCAAACTGTATTCAAAAAATAAACGTTTCAAGGCTCTACGGCCTTTTCATCTGGTTATGCATTATAGGTGAGATCAATAAACAAAATACCTCTGTTTTTTTTCACCTCACCTATAATGCATAACCTGAAGGAAAGGCTGTAGAGCCTTGAAACGTTGTTTTTTGATCCATGAAATTATTATTTTTGAATACAGTTTGACTTTATTTAAGTCCTTGGAGTGCCGCCTATTTTTCTTCAATAGAGGTCCTATCACAGGACCCAAGGAGGATTACCAGATATATTAATTTCAGGAGGCCACCCTGGCATCTTTGCTTTTTATCATCCAGAGTGCCAGACGACCACACAAATATATATATATATATATATATATATATATCTGCAAATGATGAATGGCACGTCAGAATCAGATAAAATGTCCGGAAGCAGGATAGCACTCATAGAGACTAGTAAACCATAGAAAATCAGCACAGAACGCTGTAGCTGTATGTCAACGTTTCAGAGTTAGACTCTTTTAAAGGAGTCTAACTCTGAAACGTTGACAAACAGCTTCAGCGTCCTGTGCTGATTTTCTATGGTTTACCAGTCTCAATGAGTGCCGTCCTGCCTCCGTACATATATATGTATGTATGTTTGTGTGTGTGTGTATATATCTATATATATATTTATTACACATACCTGCGCATATACATACACACCCACCCACAGAAACCCCCCTCGCTAAATCCTGCGTTTGCCACTGTATGATGGCGTCTTGTCACAACCATCAGATACCAAAGTACTGCTCTCGCACAAGGGATCCAGCAGCCTCTCAGGTGGACGCACTGATGGCTGCAAGGATGTTCCCACTAATGTACGTCTTCCCTCCAGTCCAGATGTTGCTGCGAGTTCAAGCGGGAAAGTGGCACGTAAATGGCGGCTCTGGATTGGCCTTGTTGTAGGGGTGTGGGGCATAGGGCTGGTTGTTGACGAGGTGGAGGGACCCCATTTTTCAAGGAATTCCAGCCCTGGGCTGACTGGTTTGGAGTGTCCTACCTGCTATGGCATTATCCCCGTGACTGGTTCAGCTTGGTGTGGGTTGCTGTTGTATAAGGGGAATGCTGTTATATAAGGGGGCGGGGGTTTATCAGCTAGAGCCTCCCCGGCCATTGACGTAACGACATGTCACTAATACAGAAATCCTCAAAACATGACCTGGTGGGAAAACTTTAGGGTTGAGGTTTAGATCCACTGCTATAGAAACTTATGATTGGCATATTTTTTAAAAATCTTTTTATTTACTGAAATAGTTAACAAGCAGTTGTGCAATTCTTTGCTGTGAGGGCAGGCATTGAGAATATACATGTGTGCTTGTATATGCTTCTAACATGCAGAAATAAAAGGTGTCATCACACATGATAAACTATCTCCCTTGAAAAAGAGCCTTGCCCAGCGGGAAACGCGCCGGAGGCCACCAGTGTGCATGCAGTAACTTTACTTACCGGAACTCTGTATCATCTTCCCGGTTACAAGAATTGGAGCCCAGCAAGGTGTTATTCCGGAGAACACTCTGCTCCACACCATCAGTGGCTCCACATCTCTACACCGGGTATGATCATTTCCCTATACCGCTGTTATATTATATGGACACTCACATTTCAGTTGGAACATTTCCTAGGATGCAGTAAGCTGCACAATAGTTTCAGCCTTACACAATTATTGGAACCACACGGAACCTATATTTAAACTTGTTTTTGTACTTTTTATTCTTCTATGTGGTTTTGTCACTATATGTTTTTATACTATTATATGTTTTTCTCTCTCCCTCATATAAAGTGTTATATACCATGGCCATTTAGTTCTTTATTCTACTAATGTGGAAAGAAACACCCATCGCCCACTGGTTTAACACCAATCACTTTTACCAAATTGATCACATTTATATGAGTATACATAAAAAAAAGCACATAGACTAATCAGCTACAATCATGATACGCCAAGCTATACTGTAACGGTGCAGGGTATATTTCCCTGGCGCTCTGGCCACCACGCCTCCTCTGGTGCCTGCCGCTCTATAGGGCCAGGTTAAGGACTGTGGATGCCCCTAGATTGAAAAGCTGTGGGTGCCCTCCATAGCGGGGCATAGGGTAGGGATTGGTATTGAAGAACGATCTTTTAAACGGATCAATCTTCATGCTTGATACATCGCAGGGATGTTGTTTTGTTTTTGTTTTTTTCATTTAATTAATCCTGGCGGCCAGG
The DNA here is from genome assembly GCF_028390025.1 of Pseudophryne corroboree. Lineage (NCBI taxonomy): Eukaryota > Metazoa > Chordata > Amphibia > Anura > Myobatrachidae > Pseudophryne > Pseudophryne corroboree. The sequence continues at coordinate 77,345,920 of NC_086452.1, forward strand.
GCCGCCACTAAGGGTTTACTCTTGGGACAACTGTCCTGGGCCCGGACACTCTAACAGAGGGGAGGGCCCAGGCTGCTCATATTGTCCGCCTGCTTGCTGCTGCTAATGCTGCATGCTGCCACTGCCAGTACAGTAAGGTGATAGTGATGGTGCCCCCCCCCCCCCACACACACACACAAAAGTTCTTCTGCCGCCGTATAGCAAACTGAAGGGCCCTGATGCTGTACAATAAAGTTTATTGTACGGCGCGCATGATGTCTTGGCATCAGGCCACGACTCTGAAATGTGGAGAGGATCCGTGGCATCTGAGGAGCAGTGTGGACCCTAAGCAGAAAAAAAAAGGGTAAGTTTAAAATGACAGCAAGAAGGTGCGCAGGAGAAGGTGCTGGGCTGCGGGGTCTGGCTGGCTGGAGAGACAGAAGGGGAACTGGATGGCTGGAGAAAAGAGAAGTGCGATTGGCTGGAGAGTACCAGCCAATCGCACTAATCAATGGTATTATTGGTCCAAATCACTGGAAGAAAATGACAAAATCACAGGAATTATTCGTTCTAATCAATAGTATTATTGGTCCGAATCGCTGGAAGAAGATGACAAAATCACTGGATTTAAATGGCAGTAATGTCGGAAATTATATCAAATGGCAGTACCACTGGACATATACAAAAGTGTCAGACAGGATGGCACTGAAATAAATAGTCCCCAAACAGCATATGATGCAAAGAAAAGAGAAAAAGAGGTGCACTGTGGTCGCTGGATGGCTAAGCTAAGCGATACAAACACCTCAATATCACATGAATTATTTGTTCTAATCAATGGTATTATTGGTCCAAATCACTGGAAGAAAATGACAAAATCACTGGAATTATTCGTTATAATTAATGGTATTATTGGTCCAAATCACTGGAAGAAAATGACAAAATCACTGGAATTATTTGGCAAGATCACTGTAATTAATAATTATAAATCACTGACATTAATTGGTAAAATCTCGCTATCGCCTGCCTAGTGAAGTGGAATCTAGATGGGATTTTGTACCGGGGACACAATAACTTCATCAATTGTCTAACTCCCAATGCACTAATGGCGGAAAATGGGCACACGTCTAACAGCGCACTGATTATACTGATCACTGATGATACTACGGAGAACTGACACTGAGCAGCGAGAACAGCACTGGACTATTGTACTGTAGTATACTGGTCACCACAATGCAGCACTGACACTGAGCACAGATATTACCAGGTGTATCTCACACATCGCTCAGTACAGATTACATATACAGGATGTATAATCACCAGGTGTATAACACACGTCGCACAGTACAGTATACAGGGTGTATAATTAATTACCAGGTGTATAACACACATCGCACAGTACAGTATATAGGGTGTATAATCCCCAGGTGTATCTCACACATCACACAGTACAGTATATAGGGTGTATATTCCCCAGGTGTATCTCACACATCGCTCAGTACAGATTACAGGATGTATAAAATCACCAGGTGCATAACACATGTCGCACAGTACAGTATACATAGAAACATAGAATTTGACGGCAGATAAGAACCACTTGGCCCATCTAGTCTGCCCCTTTTTTTTATCCTTTAGGTAATCTCAACCCTTTTTGAATCTTAATTCTTTGTAAGGATATTCATATGCCTATCCCAAGCATGTTTAAATTGCTCTACAGTCTTAGCCTCTACCACCTCTGATGGGAGACTATTCCACTTATCCACTACCCTTTCTGTGAAGTAATTTTTCCTTAAATTTCCCCTGAACCTCCCCCTTTCCAGTCTCAGTGTATGTCCTCGAGTTCTAATACTTCTCTTCCTTTGAAGAATGTTTCCCTCCTGAACTTTGTTAAGACCCTTGATATATTTGAAAGTTTCTATCATGTCTCCCCTTTCCCTTCTCTCCTCCAAACTATACATGTTAAGAGCTTTTAGCCTTTCCGGGTACGTTTTGTGATGTAGGCCATGCACCATTTTAGTTGCCCTTCTCTTTGTACACTCTCTAATGTATTTATATCCTTCTGGAGATATGGTCTCCAGAACTGGACACAGTATTCCAGATGGGGCCGCACCAATGACCTATACAGTGGCATTATCACTTCTTTTTTCCTGCTACTGATTCCTCTCCCTATGCAACCAAGCATCTGACTTGCCTTTCGCATTGCTTTGTTGCATTGCTTTCCTGCCTTCAAGTCACTTGAAATAGTGACTCCTAAATCCCTTTCCTCCTCAGTAGTTTCCATTATAGTACCCTTGATACTATATTTAGCCTTTGGGTTTTTGAGACCCAAGTGCATGATTTTGCATTTTTTAGCATTAAACTGTAGTTGTCACGTTCTTGATCATTTCTCAAGCCTAGCTAGGTCATCAATCATTTGTTTTACCCCTCCCGGTGTGTCTACCCTGTTGCATATCTTTGTATCATCTGCAAAAAGGCATACCTTCCCTTCAATACCATCTGCAATGTCACCAACAAAGATATTAAAGAGAACTGGACCAAGTACAGATCCCTGGGGTACTCCACTGGTAACATTTCCCTCCATAGATTGCACTCCATTAACTACAACTGTCTGTTTCCTATCCTGCAACCAGGTTCTTATCCATTTAACTGTTTTATAATCTACCCCCACGCTTTCAAGTTTATTTAGCAGTCTGCGATGTGGGACAGTGTCAAATGCCTTACTAAAGTCTAGATATGCTACATCTACAGCTCCCCCTTGATCTATTATTTTCGTCACAGAGTCAAAAAAGTCAATAAGATTTGTTTGGCATGATGTACCACCAGTAAATCCATGCTGTTTTGGATCCTGTAAGTGGTTTGATTTAAGATATTCCACAACTCTTTCTTTTAATAGTTTTTCCATTACTTTCCCCACTACTGATGTAAGGCTTACTGGTCTGTAGTTACTTGCTTCTTCCTTGCTTCCACTTTTGTGCAGTGGAACTACATTTGCTCTTTTCCAGTCCTCTGGAATGGCACCTGTATTTAGTGACTGGTTAAATAATTCTGTTAACGGTGTAACCAGCACATCTTTTAGCTCTTTGAGTATCCTTGGGTGTATCCCATCTGGTCCCATTGATTTATCCACTTTTAGTTGTGAAAGTTCTGTTAGGACCTTCTCCTCTGTAAATGTACTTTCATCTACCTTATTTTTATGAATGTCCTTGCAACTTAACTGTGGCCCCATCCCTTCTCCTGTAGTAAATACTGAGCAAAAATAATTATTTAGGTGATCTGCTATTGCCTTGTCTCCCTCCACCAAATTCTCACTCTGTCTTAAGTCTTATTATTCCTCCATTTGATTTTCTCCTTTCACTTATATACTTAAAAAAAGTTTTGCCCCCTTTATTTACTGACTGGGCCATTTTTTCCTCAGCTTCTGCCTTTGCACGTCTGATCACTTTCTTAGCATCCTTCCGTCTGTCAAGATACACCTCTTTGTCATTATTATTTTGAGTCTGTTTGTATTTCCTAAAAGCCATCTTTTTTGCTTTCACACTAGTTGATACTTCTTTTGTGAACCACACTGGCTTCCTTTTCCTGGTGCTTTTCCTAACCCTTTTGATACAAAGATCAGTTGCATTTAGTATTGCACTTTTCATTTTTTCCCACCTCTCCTGCACTCCTTCCAAGTTCCACCATACATACTGGTCACAACAATGCAGCAGATATTGAGCACTGATCACGATACTAGAAGTGACACAGAGCTGCAAGATACAGCAATGGCCTACTGTACTGTACTATATGTATACTGCTGGTCACCAAAATGCTGCACTGTCCAACTATATACTGCTCACAATAATGCAGCACAGATATGGATACTATACTTGACACAGAGCTGCAAGGTACAGCAATGGCCCACTGTACTGTACTATATGTATACTGCTGGTCACCAAAATGCTGCACTGTCCTACTATATACTGCTTACAATAATGCAGCACAGATATGGATAGTATACTTGACACAGAGCTGCAAGATACAGCAATGGCCTACTGTACTGTACTATATGTATACTGCTGGTCACCAAAATACTATATACTGCTCACAATAATGCAGCACAGAGATAGTATACTTGACACAGAGCTGCAAGATACAGCAATGGCCTACTGTACTGTACTATATGTATACTGCTCGTCACCAAAATGCTGCACTGTCCTACTATATACTGCAGTGCTCACAATAATGCAGCACAAAGATGGTATACTTGACACAGAGCTGCAAGATACAGCAATGGCCTAATGTACTGTACTATATGTATACTGCTAGTCACCAAAATGCTGCACTGTCCTACTATATACTGCTCACAATAATGCAGCACAGATATGGATAGTATACTTGACACAGAGCTGCAAGATACAGCAATGGCCTACTGTACTGTACTATGGCCCTCATTCCGAGTTGTTCGCTCGCAAGCTGCTTTTAGCAGCTTTGCACACGCTAAGCTGCCGCCTACTGGGAGTGAATCTTAGCATAGTAAAATTGCGAACGAAAGATTAGCAGAATTGCGAATAGACACTTCTTAGCAGTTTCTGAGTAGCTCCAGACTTACTCGGCAACTGCGATCAGTTCAGTCAGTTTCGTTCCTGGTTTGACGTCACAAACACTCCCAGCGTTCGCCCAGACACTCCCCCGTTTCTTCAGACACTCCCGCGTTTTTCCCAGAAACGGCAGCGTTTTTTCACACACACCCATAAAACGGCTAGTTTCCGCCCAGAAACACCCACTTCCTGTCAATCACATTACGATCACCAGAACGAAGAAGAAACCTAGTAATGCCGTGAGTAAAATACCTAACTGCATAGCAAATTTACTTGGCGCAGTCGCACTGCGGACATTGCGCATGCGCATTAGCGACTAATCGCTCCGTTGCGAAAAAAAAATAACGAGCGATCAACTCGGAATGACCACCTATATGTATACTGCTGGTCAACAAAATGCTGCACTGTCCTACTATGTACTGCTCACAATAATGCAGCACAGATATGGATAGTATACTTGACACAGAGCTGCAAGATACAGCAATGGCCTACTGTACTACTATAATTATATGCTGGTGGTCCCCAGTCCCCACAATGCAGCACACTAAGCACAGATATGGAGCGTTTTCAGGCAGAGAACGTAGATATTTTCAGCACACTGAGCACAGATATTTGCAGCACACTGAACACAGATTACGGAGCTTTTCAGGGAGAGAACGCAGTCACGTCCTCTCCGTTCAATCTCCAATGCACGTGAAAATGGCGGCAACGCGCGGCTCTTTATATAGAATACGAATCTCGCGAGAATCCAACAGTGGGATGATGACGTTCGGGCGCGTTCGGGTTAACCGAGCAAGGCGGGAAGATCCGAGACTGCCTCGGAACCGTGTAAAATAGGTGTAGTTCAGGGGGGTTCGGATCTCGGAGAACTGAACCCGCTCATCTCTAAAAAAAAACGGGCTCTAATTGAATAGCCCAAAGCAACAGAAAAAAAAAAAGCAAAAAAGACACAGTTTTTATGTTCGTTAAATTATTGGGGCTAATTTAATTCCCCCCTTGGGCTGAAAAGACGATGTGTACTGTGAAAATACAAATATGTGTACAACAAAAGTACTAATTGCAGTAAAGAAAAGCCAATCGTGTTTACGTCCAAATCTGAATAACGCCCACAGTGGCTGCTATGACTGAAGTTCCTTGAATAAAAGCTAAAAGCTGATATTTATGGGAAAACCGGGATACAACAACCTCATCGCCGGACCATAAGCTTTGTTCAGCTATAGTGTAAATGTGTTTGCAGATATTGAGGGTTATTCAGAGATGAACGCAGATCGCTACATACGCGGCCAGATAGAAGTTCAACTCTGCACATTGCAAGGCCCCGCACATTGCAAGGCTGCCCAGTATGTGTGAGCCCGCATCCCGATGCGTCCACAATTAGATTGCGGATCCATCGGATCTAAGGTTGACCCCTGGCAGTGCAGCCTGGCTGCGCTGTCAGGCAGTCAATGGGCATTTTTTTTCACAGTGGCTGCGCGTAGCGTCACGCAGCAACCCCGAAAATGGTCCCGCCCCGCCCCCGTTCATCTCACCTTCCCCCCCTGAAAATGCACGCTGGTGTTAATCACATTGCGGTCGTATCCATCGGGTATGTGGCCACAATGTGTGTGGTGGCGCAGCCGTGATGCAACCGCTGCACATGCGCAGTTTTCCGCCAACGGCGCTGATGCGGCCAGGTCTGAATGACCCCCATTATCTACTGTTTGTCTCGGGTAGACACATATTTATCCACTGACCTGGAATTGCCGCGAGGCTGACGAAAATCTTGGTGGTGCTCCTGCACCCCCCACCCCCGAGACATTGGGCATGTCTCCTGGTTATCTGTTTGCATGTTGTTTTATATTTTTTACTTTAAGTTTGATAATAATTTATTTTTATTCTACTTTTAGTCTTTATGAGGAATTACACATAGAAGTGATTTGTTGCAAGCATGATGACCACCCACTCCAATATGGCGATTCTTGGGATACTCCGGTCAATGCTTAAGAAGTGAGCAGTTATACCTACAAATTGCTTTAAATATAAAAACGGAAATAGAGGTCCGTCGAAGGAATGCATAGTGGAACGTGCATTAGTGGACGATGGGATTACATACTTACGCCATGGAATTGGGTGATGGAACACAAACGTCACCTCCAGCGGAAACCAGAAGTGACATGATTGCAATTGTAGGAGGACCGCGCCAACCAGCTTTGTCACTTTTAGATATGAATGGACACTAATGAGGGAGAACATTACTAAAATGGAGGGGAGTCAGAAATGCTTTCTTTTATATTGTGACATAGTGGATAGTTGATCCATGTCTGGAAATAGGTCATATGTATCGAAATGCGTCGGAAGGAGGGACTGCTCGGTTAAAACTGGAATTTATCCTGGATGGTGGCTGGTATTACCCGGGGACGCCTGGCTTGTTTGCTCACCCACTGCCTTTTTCTTTTTGTCTACTCTGCTTATAGTAGACCCTGTCTTCCGGTGAGAATCTGCTTTGAAACTGTTTCTCCATGTGCCTTTGTTACTGTACGTGTAGACCAGGCATTTCCAATCCAAAAATGTTTTGCATTTATTGGATGTTTGTATATAGTACAATACTGCCCTATGAGATGTCTTTTTATTTTTGAGGAGTATCACAGTCATTTTAAATCTACAGAGACACTGGAATCATAGGAGGGCTTGAGCCTTGCTTATTGGTGGGAACATTCCCAACGCCGAGCGGAACCCAATTGGTGATACTTTTGTCTTTACTAATGTCTCCCGGAGCCACCCACTTACCAGTTAAAATGGCAGACCAGGTGACCAATGGAACAGTTTGTGCTGAATCATGTCAGTGTAGCCAAATTTGCAACTATAGGTAGATATGTAAAGAAGGATGGGTTTTGTCTTGTCATAAATTGGCTGGTGTGCCAAGAGGATGGAGGTGGGTACAATTTAAAGTCTAGGGGGCGGGGCTTGTCAGGGAGGCCTTTCCTCTTTATTACAGTCCTGCTCCACTCAGCAAGTGCTGAGTGTAGCCTCAGTGGTCTATAATGTAGAGGGGATTAATAATTCATTTATTTGTTTGGGGTCAGCATACTGACGTCGGGATCCCGGCAGCATACCGACGCCTGGATCCTGGCGCGCGGGGGGGGGGGGGGGGGCGAGTGCAGCAAGCCCCTTGCGGGCTCGCTGCGCTCACCACGCTGCGGGCTCGGTGGCGACCTGTGGTCGCCACGGGTTCTAATCCCACTCTATGGGTGTCGTGGACACCCACAAGTGGATATAGTCCCTGTTGGTCAGTATGCCGACCATCGGGATAGTAAGGGGGCGGGATGTTGGTGGAGGTCATGTGACCGTCGGTCTCCCGACCGCTGGTCACATGAATACCACCCATTTGTACGTATACTGGAATGTCAGGTTAAGATTAAACTGTGCATGTACTTAATTCATCATCTCTAAAATGTGTTTATTTTATAATTATTGGTTCTTTAATTACCAGTTATGGAACTTTGTTTAATAAAGTTTTTGGTATGATGCTAATGCATTATAAGTCCCCAGTCTAACAGGAAAGCGTAAATGTCCCCACATTTCCCATGCTAATACCAGGCTTGGTAGGGACTTTCTATATTAGCGGGTAAATATGAACAGGACAATAAATCCCCTATTATGTCATCTAGCTATGTTTCAGAAGCAGATCTTCCTCTTTTTATATACAGGCAGTGATTGTTCCTTTCTAATCATTGTATTTATATAGCACTTTTCTGCACACACTGTAGGACTGGCAGCATTATACATTCACAGAACTAATACAAATGATAAACACATTAAAGATAAGGAGACCCATTTATCCGATAATGGGCCTAATTCAGACCTGATCGCAGCAGCAACATTTTTCTCTAACGGGCAAAACCATGCGACTACTTCAGACCTGATCGCTGTGCTGCAAATTACACTGTCCTGTGATCAGATAGTCGCCGCCCAGAGGGAGTGAAAATTTGTCCTGTGCAAGTGTGCGATTACATGTGTACGTTGTGCGAAAAAAAACCCTCAGTCAGCGGACAGCTGCAAAACCGTTCGCATCACACTCACCATCGAATGTTTTTCGCACCATTCTGTCGCTGTTTGGCGACGTGCGTGCGCATTCTGGTGCATACGGATGCGCAGTAGTTCGATAATCGCCCACTGTGCTAAGACGCACAGCAGTGATCAGGCCTGAATCGGGCCCCATGTGCAGTGCAGGTGGGGCAGATGTAACATGTGCAGAGAGAGTTAGATTTCGGTGGGGTGTGTTCAAACTGAAATGTAAATTGCAGTGTAAAAATAAAGCAGCCAGTACTTGGGATGCAGTTATGTGATCGGCAGTCAGGAGACTGCCGGTCACAACACCTCCCCCCACATCTCGCCCCCTGGGAATCCCAACAGTCGGCATGCCGATTAGCAGGGACTATACCCACTTGTGGGTGTCCACGACACCCATAGAGTGGGAATAGAACCTGTGGCTATCGCAGCTTAGTAAACGCAGCGAGCCCGCAAAGGGCTTGTTGCGCTAGCCCCCCCGCCGGCATTCCGCTGCCAGGATACCGGCGGAGCTATGCTGACCGGCTGACCGCTGGTCCCGTATACCCAACCCCAGTATTTACTCTGCACAGAAACAAAATAACCCACCCAAATCTAACTCTCTCTGCACATGTTATATCTGCCGACCCCCCCCCTGCAGTGCACATGGTTTTGCCCATTATAAAAAGATTTTGCTTCTGCGAACAGGTCTGAATTAGGCCCAATATTTGTGGCTATTTCTCCGAAAACACCCGTTTGTGGGGGTTAGCCACAAATATTAAGTATCCTCTGAATGTATGTAGGAGGGACAGCAGCAGATATCTCCGATGCCTGCTGTGATCCCTTCATTTCCACCTGCATCCGCATCACCCACATGTTTTTTGGGAGGATACTATGCTGCCCAATTTATCAATTTCCAGAATACAATGCTTTCCCGAAATCGACACCCTATGGCCTACTCACTGCATTCCTAGCTGGCAGAGGGCTCCCCCGGCTCCCTCCCTGGAAGTGGCGGCTGTGCATGTGCCATCCGTGGGCAGAGCATGCGCAATAGCTTCAACACTACACTGTGCATACCGTAGGGATGGGCTCCCCTGTTCCTGCGGGTGCTGGATATTACATCCAGCTGAAAGTGATCGCATATTGCAGTGCAATACTGGGCACTAATATGGCGCCCAGGTCACATTGAATATGCGATCAATGATAAATGTGCCCCTAACAAGAGTACAGAAAAGAAACCTAAAACATTGGGTATTATGAAATCAGAGGGGCATTAGTGAACTGCTTGCATAAACAAGTAAATGTTGAGTTTGATTTTGAAGGTTTCTAGAGTGGAACTTTGCGAGTTCCAGAGAGAAGAAGCTTCCCCCTTGGGCTCCATGTGAAGTAAAGGAGTCTAGGTACTAGTAGTAATCCTTAAACTGCAGCTCAAAGGACCGTATCCAGCTACTGTAGCATCGCTACTGCCATGCGATCGCATTTGGCTGATTTTCAGGCCAGTGTGCACAGGGCCCCATTTCTGCGCGTGTACGCGCTGAGTAATGCGATCACATCACAGTGATGACAACGTCTCTGTCTGATTGACAGGCAGAGGCATTTGCAGGTGGCAATGCGGCATTGTGGGGGCGTGGCGATTAAAATGCGGGCGGGTCTGGTCTGTTTTCGTGGGCTGCCGCGTAATGTCACACGTGGCTGCTGCAAGAAAAAAACATGGCGGTGCAGGCAGTGGGCTACCCTTATTTTGCCGGGTCTGCAATGCGCTCGCATCGCTGGCGGCAATCAGCATGCTTGACAGCCTTGCCCTGTGCGGGGCGGCCCCCAACATGCAAGTGTTAGCAAAACTGCAACTGATGCTGAATAAGGTCCAAAGTGAGCAAGTGGGGTATCAGAATCTGCTTTAAGTTCCTTGGTACCCCGGTTATGTAGAGCTTTGAATATCAACCCGAAGAAAGGGCTTTACCGTAATCCAAGCCTGAGGGCACAAGTGCATGTGTGAGTGCAGGACAGGCCTTCTAGGGTAATCAAATGTGTTATTATAGTTACGTCCTTTAGATGGGTTCAATATGATTTGCCGTCAGACATAATCCCGACAGCCATTGACCAACAGTCAAAATACCTACACAGTCAAAATACTGATATTAATTATGCCGACATGTTCAAAATGTCGACATAGTCAGAATACCGACATTTGAAATGCCCACATTTTAAAATACCGACATGAGTTTTTTCTGTTTTTTGTGTGTGTGTGTCAATGTCGTCCCCTTGCATGGCTCGCTGCGCTGCACTCTCCTCCCCAGCTACGGTAGCAGGTGATCCCGGGTGGCGGCGGTGACACAGGCTCGGACTGAGGGGAGAAGATGCACGCACTGCGCTCTTCTCTCCGGCCCTCAGATGAAGCAGCAGTCAGCAGTATCAGCGGAAGCGGCAGCAGAGCCAGGGCGGCGGTGGTGACTGTGTGAGGCAGAATCAGAGGCCTCAGACACAGGAGCGGTGGCGGTAAGCAGCACTGTGGGGGCATTAACTGTGTATCTGGCACTGCCGGGGGCATCAGTGTATCTGGCACTGAACTACTGGGGGCATCTGTGTATCTGGCATGGCTGGGGGCATCTGTATCTGGCACTGCTGGGGTCATCCGTGGTATGTATCTAGCACTGCTGGAGGCATCCGTCTATTTGGCACTGCTGGGGGCATCCATGTATCTGGCACTGCTGGGGGCATCCGTGTATCTGGCACAGCACTACTGTGGGCATCTGTGTATCTGGCACTGCTGGGGGCATCTGTGTACAGTGGTGCAGAGAGAGGGGGGGGGGGGTGAAGGTAAAAATTACCCAAGCCCAGGTCTGATAGAGGGGCTTAGTGAGGACACAGTGGGGGCCTCGGGCTCCCTCCCCCTTACCTGGCAGCAGCAGCTGCAGCTCTTCTCCTCAACCCAGCACACGCTGCTGTGAGCCAGGCTGCAGTGTGGCCATGGATGCACTTAAAAATAGGATTTTTGCTACCTACCGGCAAATCCTTTTCTCGTAGTCCGTAGAGGATGCTGGGGTCCACATTAGTACCATGGGGTATAGACGGGTCCACCAGGAGCCATTGGCACTTTAAGAGTGTGGGCTGGCTCCTCCCTCTAAGCCCCTCCTACCAGACTAGAAACTGTGCCCAAGGAGACGGACATCTTTGAGAGAAGGATTTTACACAGATAGTGGTGAGATTCACACCAGCTCACACATACAAGGCACATCAAGCCAACTAGCTTGAACTACTCAGCAACAGCTGAAACATTACTTACCAAGTAACAATGCAGTACTCAACTAAAATTCAGTTGTACTGACCCAGATAACGATAGCAGGAAAACGAAGCGCTGGGCGGGCACCCAGCATCCTCTACAGACTACGAGAAAAGGATTTACCGGTAGGTAACCAAAATCCTATTTTCTCTGAAGTCCTAGAGGATGATGGGGTCCACAATAGTACCATGGGAATGTACCAAAGCTTCCAGAACGGGAGGGAGAGAGCGGAGGCTCCTGCAGAACAGATAGACCACACTTCAGGTCCTCAGAGGCCAAAGTATCGAACTTGTAGAACTTAGCAAACGTGTTCGATCCAGACCAAGTTGCAGCTCGGCAAAGTTGCAATGCCGAGACACCCGGGCAGCCGTCCAGGAAGTCCCCACCTTACGAGTAGAGTGGGCCTTAACAGATTTTGGACACGGCAGTCCTCCCGTAGAATAAGCGTGCTGGATAGTGAACCTAATCCAGCGAGAAATAGTCTGCTTAGTAGCAGGACACCAAATTTTCTTGGGATCATATAGGACAAACAGAGAGTCCAACATCCTGTGACGAGAAGTTCTCTTCACATAAATCTTCACAAGAGTGACCCCAATTAACTCGCGGTTAACCGCAGACCGCAAAGTTCCCACCATTGGTTATAATGGAGTGCCACTGCGCTACATTGTAACCAGTGCGCTCCTCCTGATTGACAGGGCAGGAGCGCACAGCCAATCAGGAGAGTGCCATGACGTGGCGCTCCCTGATTGGCTGGCGGGACTCTCTTTGACATGTCATGGGGGGGGGGGGTTTCCCTCCAGTCGGGGAAAGGGGTTCCATGTGTAAACATGGGACCCCTTTCAGTTCGTGGTTCGGGTATTTTGTTTTATTATTTTAACAAGTACGTGGTTTACAACTAGAAAGAAGAGGACCGAGCTACACAGGATTGTTTGTAAGTATATATTTTATTTACAAGTACCCCATGGATTCTACTGGAGAAGAGGACCGAGGGGCTCCGTGTCACCATAGGTAAGTATGTATGTAAGTGTGCATGTACGTACATTAAAGTTGTACTTTCACGGTGTCTGTGTTTTGTTTTTATTTGGGTATTTTTTTGTAGTAGAACTACAGGTACCAGCGGACCAGCTCCCCCCCCCACATGCTGGTACTTGTGGTTCTCCAAGTACCAGCTTGCGGGGGAGGCTTTCTGGGACTTGTAGTTCTGCTAAAAAAAACAATATTCTTTTTTTACACAAAAGGCTATCAGCCTCCCATCCACCGCCCACGGATGGGGGGGACATGCTCGGGCTTCACCCCTGGCCCTTGGGTGGCTGGAGGGGGGACCCCTTGATTTAAGGGGTCCCCACTCCTCCAGGGTACCCCGGTTAGGGGTGACTAGTTGGGGATTTAATTCCAGGGCTGCAGGGACCAATATAAAAGTGTCCCCCGGCTGTGGCATTATCTCCCTGACTAGTGGAGCCCGGTGCTGGTGTTAAAAATACTAGGGGACCCCTAAGTTTTTTGTCTCCCGTATTTTTTTGCACCAGGACCAGGCGCAGAGCCCGGTGCTGGTTGTTTAAATATGGGAGAATTCCAGTCATTTGCCCCCCTGTATTTTTACAACCAGGATCGGCTCAAAGAGCCCGAGGCTGGTTATGCTTAAGAGGGGGGACCCCAGGCAAATTTTTTTTTAACCCTTTCACACCCCTTCCCATAGATAAACATGCACGGATCTCACAGATCTGTGCATGCCTATCAGAATATGGGGGGAAAAAGCAGGTCTATTTGAAAACTTTTTTTTTTTACGATTTGTATAACATAACAGGCGTGTTTGACTGATCGTGTATTCATTTGTATTTTTTTTCTCTGCCTTCAAAAAAAATACGAATGCCCTCATCACTGCCGAGATTTTAGTTTAGTAAATTCCCGAGATGACACTTTGAAGAAAAAACACAAAATCGGTAAAAATCGGGAGCTTAATACCCCCTGGTAGGAAAATCTGCTGCCACTGGGCTGTGCAGCAGCTCCATTCCACTCTTCATAGTGCATGTAGTGGCTGGTGGCCAGGCTGCGGGGAAGGGGGGTTTCAGGGTAACTGGGACCTCCCCTGCCTGCGTATGCCTATGGTTACGCTGCGGACGGGAGGGTTTAGGCACTGGGGGACCGGTGCAAGGTCTCTATGCACCCTAGGCAAATCTCCAACCTAGCACCCCCTAACCTGCAAAGCCGCCCCCCCCCCCCCACCACCACCACCTTTCGGCGGGGAGATGCAGGTGGCCACTAGGTGGACTAGGGTATATTGCATTATTATACATAGGCAGAAAGAAGAAACAACACTCATGAACTTTTAAAGTGAAAAAGTATATTTTCGGGACTTTGTTCACAATGGCCCTCATTCCGAGTTGTTCGCTCGCAAGCTGCTTTTAGCCGCTTTACACACGCTAAGCCGCCGCCTACTGGGAGTGAATCTTAGCATCTTAAAATTGCGAACGAAAGATTCTCAAAATTGCGATTACACACCTCTTAGCAGTTTCTGAGTAGCTTCAAACTTACTCGGCATCTGCGATCAGTTCAGTGCTTGTCGTTCCTGGTTTGACGTCACAAACACACCCAGCGTTCGCCCAGACACTCCTCCGTTTCTCCAGCCACTCCCGCGTTTTTCCCAGAAACGGTAGCGTTTTTTCGCACACACCCATAAAACGGCCAGTTTCCGCCCAGAAACATCCACTTCCTGTCAATCACATTACAATCACCAGAACGAAGAAAAAACCTCGTAATGCCGTGAGTAAAATACCTAACTGCATAGCAAATTTACTTGGCGCAGTCGCACTGCGGACATTGCGCATGCGCACTAAGCGGAAAATCGCTACGATGCGAAAAAATTTACCGAGCGAACAACTCGGAATGACCCCCAATATACAGTACTTTTACCTTCAAATCCTTGAATGATGACCATTCTTTCTGCCTATGTATACATGCTAGCTGGCATGTTGGCAATTGTATAGGACACTGAGGCCAATATACATTTTTTGCTGAGTGCTATCTATCTATCTATCTATCTATCTATCTATCTATCTATCTATCTATCTATCTATCTATCTATCTATCTATCTATCTATCTATCTATCTATCCTGTATACACTGCATTTGTATATGGGGTCTGGTGAGATATTTAATTGTATGTGTATACATACATACAGTATTATATACATATATTTGTATGGTCCTTATTGTGTTCCATCCCCCCATCTGTAAGTTAATTACTGCCCCCCCCCCCCTCCTCCATTTGTACTGTATTTACCCCTGTGCCTATGTTTTCCTATTATGCTGTTTACAAGTGCAAACCACCCAGCAGGCTGTAAGATGTGTACTGTCTGTGGTCCTGTAGAAATCCCCATGGGTTACTTACCTAATAGTTGTTTCCTTGTTTTCCCTCATAATTGGTATGGCTCCTCTTACAGGCAGCAGCAGCATTACAGCGACGCTGCAGGTGCAGACATGTAGTCAGGTGCTGCTTGCTGCTAGAGAGTCGGGATCAGGAATATGAGGAGCGGTCGTGGGGGCGCCCCTTGGGGAGCTATAGTTACATCCGCCTCCTATGTGCCTTCATATGACATGATGTTACACTTGGTAGCGCGTAGGAAGCGCTGAGGCACTCTGTGGTACAGCCTGATATCGCCGGCTGCACCTGATTAGACCCAAAGCAGCAGCCAGCACAGTGTAAGGAGGAGGCGGCACACAGAGTCATCCTTCAGTTTTTTGCTAGATGAATTTAGTGGCGCCCTCCAGAAGCCGGCGCCCCTAGGCTGCCGCCTAAAGCTGCCTAATGGTAGAACCGGCCCTGGGGATAGGTTTTGACACTAGAGGGAGGGTTAGGGAATACTGTACTTACTGGAATGCTGGAGAATTGGAGGTGTGACCTGGAAGTGACGGTCACATGAACACTGGATGCCAGAGGCCACACTCGAGCCACTGCAGCCACCACAAGCAGGTAAGTCACTACTGGGCCACAAGGGGCGGTATGTCAATATACTAACATGTCGACATTTTATCATTCTCTACATGACAAATGTCACCATTATAACCATGTTGACATGATGAATGTAGACATCATGGGGGCAATTCAAATTTATTTCTGGGTGGCCAAAGTAATGGGTGCTCATCAGAGCCATTGAATTGTTGCTCTGGTCGGGCACCCATTGCTTTATACACACCCAAATACACGTGGTTTAGCTGTGAATAGCGGCTAATCCCCATACCTCCCAACTGTCCTGATTTTCACGTTCTGTCCCGCTGTCCCACCCGCGGGTTGCAGTGTCCCTTCATGTTCTGTCCTGCTGTCCCACCCGTGGGTTGCGGTGTCCCTTCACGTTCTGTCCTGCTGTCCCACCCGCGGGTTGCAGTGTCCCTTCATGTTCTGTCCTGCTGTCCCACCCGCGGGTTGCAGTGTCCCTTCACGTTCTGTCCTGCTGTCCCACCCGCGGGTTGCAGTGTCCCTTCATGTTCTGTCCCGCTGTCCCACCCGCGGGTTGCAGTGTCCCTTCATGTTCTGTCCCGCTGTCCCACCCGCGGGTTGCAGTGTCCCTTCATGTTCTGTCCCGCTGTCCCACCCGTGGGTTGCGGTGTCCCTTCACGTTCTGTCCTGCTGTCCCACCCGCGGGTTGCAGTGTCCCTTCACGTTCTGTCCTGCTGTCCCACCCGCGGGTTGCAGTGTCCCTTCACGTTCTGTCCTGCTGTCCCACCCGCGGGTCGCAGTGTCCCGCGTTGGGGGGAACAGTTGGAAGATCCCCCCTTACACCCCGCTTAAATCCCCCTTGCATTCTTTCTTTTTAAGAATGTTCCAAACAGTTGATTTGGCCACACCTAATGTTTTTGCTATCTCTCTGATGGGTTTGTTTTGATTTTTCAGCCTAATGATGGCTTGCTTCACTGATAGTGGAGGCTCTTTGGATCTCATATTGAGAGTCGACATCAACAGATTCCAAATGCAAATGTCACACCTGGAATCTACTCCAGACCTTTTCCCTGCATAATTGATGATGAAATAGCGAGGGAATAGCCCACTCCTGTCCATGAAATAGCTTTTGAGTCGATTGTCCCATTACTTTTGGTCCCTTATAAAGTGGGTGGCACATATAGAAACCGTTGTAATTCCTACACCTGATTTGGATGTAAATACCCTCACATTAAAGCGGAAAGTCTGCAGTTAAATCACATCTTGTTTGTTTCATTTCAAATCCATTGTGGTGATGTATAGAGCCCAAAATATGAGAATTGTGTCGATGTCCCAATATTTATGGCCCTGACTGTATGTACAGAAGAAAAACATTGCTCCAATATGTCCGACACTGCCACTGTGTCCGACTCAGAATCAGGGCCCTCATTCCGAGTTGATCGGTCGCAAGGCGAATTTAGCAGAGTTACACACGCTAAGCCGCAGCCTACTGGGAGTGAATCTTAGCTTCTTAAAATTGCGACCGATGTATTCGCAATAATGCGATTACTAACTACTTAGCAGTTTCAGAGTAGCTCCAGACTTACTCTGCCTGTGCGATCATTTCAGTGCTTGTCGTTCCTGGTTGACGTCACAAACACACCCAGCGTTCGCCCAGGCACTCCCACCGTTTCTCCGGCCACTCCTGCGTTTTTTCCGGAAACGGTAGCGTTTTCAGCCACACGCCCCTGAAACGCCGTGTTTCCGCCCAGTAACACCCATTTCCTGTCAATCACATTACGATCGCCGGAGCGAAGAAAAAGCCGTGAGTAAAAATACTTTCTTCATAGTAAAGTTACTTGGCGCAGTCGCAGTGCGAACATTGCGCATGCGTACTAAGCGGATTTTCACTGCGATGCGATGAAAAATACAGAGCGAACAACTCGGAATGAGGGCCCAGGTCCTATATATTAAGGACATGTATAGTATGCCCATGTCTCTCTCTCTCTCTCTCTCTCTCTCTCTCTCTCTCTCTCTCTCTCTCTCTATATATATATATATATATATATATATGTATATATATACACTGCTCAAAAAAATAAAGGGAACACTTAAACAACACAATGTAACTCCAAGTCAATCACACTTCTGTGAAATCAAACTGTCCACTTAGGAAGCAACACTGATTGACAATCAATTTCACATGCTGTTGTGCAAATGGAATAGACAACAGGTGGAAATTATAGGCAATTAGCAAGACACCCCCAATATAGGAGTTGTTCTGCAGGTGGTGACCACAGACCACTTCTCAGCTCCTATGCTTTCTGGCTGATGTTTTGGTCACTTTTGAAAGCTGGCGGTGCTTTCACTCTAGTGGTAGCATGAGACGGAGTCTCAAACCCACACAAGTGGCTCAGGTAGTGCAGCTCATCCAGGATGGCACATCAATGCGAGCTGTGGCAAGAAGGTTTGCTGTGTCTGTTGGCGTAGTGTCCAGAGCATGGAGGCGCTACCAGGAGACAGGCCAGTACATCAGGAGACGTGGAGGAGGCCGTAGGAGGGCAGCAACCCAGCAGCAGGACCGCTACCTCCGCCTTTTTGCAAGGAGGAACACGAGGAGCACTGCCAGAGCCCTGCAAAATGTCCTCCAGCAAGCCACAAATGTGCATGTGTCTACTCAAACGATCAGAAACAGACTCCATGAGGGTGGTATGAGGGCCCGACGTCCACAGGTGGGGATTGTGCTTACAGCCCAACACCGTGCAGGACGTTTGGCATTTGCCAGAGAACACCAAGATTGGCTAATTCGCCACTGGTGCCCTGTGCTCTTCACAGACGAAAGCAGGTTCTCACTGAGCACATGTGACAGACGTGACAGAGTATGGAGACGCCAAGGAGAACGTTCTGCTGCCTGCAACATCCTCCAGCATGACCGGTTTGGCAGTGGGTCAGTAATGGTATGGGGTGGCATTTCTTTGGGGGGCCGCACAGCCCTCCATGTGCTCGCCAGAGGTAGCCTGACTGCCATTAGGTACTGAGATGAGATCTTCAGACCCCTTGTGAGACCATATGCTGGTGCAGTTGGCCCTGGGTTCCTCCTAATGCAAGACAAAACTAGACCTCATGTGGCTGGAGTGTGTCAGCAGTTCCTGCAAGACGAAGGCATTGATGCTATGGACTGGCCTGCCCGTTCTCCAGACCTGAATTCAATTGAGCACATCTGGGACATAATGTCTCGCTCCATCCACCAACGCCACGTTGCACCACAGACTATCCAGGAGTCGGCGGCTGCTTTAGTCCAGGTCTGGGAGAAGATCCCTCAGGAGACCATCCGCCACCTCATCAGGAGCATGCCCAGGCGTTGTAGGGAGGTCATACAGGCACGTGGAGGCCACACACACTACTGAGCCTCATTTTTACTTGTTTTAAGGACATTACATCAAAGTTCGATCAGCCTATAGTGTGTTTTTCCACTTTAATTTTGAGTGTGACTCCAAATCCAGACCTCCATGGGATAATAAATTTGATTTTCATTGATAATTTTTGTGTGATTTTGTTGTCAGCACATTCAACTATGTAAAGAACAAAGTATTTAATAAGAATATTTCATTCATTCAGATCTAGGATGTGTTATTTTAGTGTTCCCTTTATTTTTTTTTGAGCAGTGTATATATAATGGAGAGAGAGAGAGAGAGAGAGAGAGAGAGAGAGAGAGCGGTATGTAACGGTATGCCGGCGGGGATCCTGGCGGTCAGCATAACAAAACCGGGATTTCGGCCACCAGAATGCCGGCAGGTGGGTGAGTGCAACAAAGTCCCTTGTGGACTCACTGCGCTCGACACACTGCGGGCTTAGTGGCTCGTTCACAGGTTCTAGTCCCACTCCATGGGTGTAGTGGACACCCACAAGTGGGAATAGCTCCTGTTAGCCGGGATTCCGTCTGTCGGCATTGTCAGTGGTCGGTATTCCGGCGTCACACCTCACTTTCAGCAAAAGCCTCACACCTCAATCCAACATCTCCAAAATAAATATTGACACAGATTCAGTTCCTTTAAAGACTCTAGGGGGGAATCCAATTACCTGCAATGAAGTCGTGGATAGGGTAAGTGCGGCTGTATGCTGCATTTATGGTGCCACCGGAGTCGCAGCAACTTGCAGCCCTCGCAAGCTGTTTGCGGGTAATTGGATTCCCTCCTACTATTGTAAACACATTAATAGGGGAGATGAACAAAGGCTTAAGAGAGTGATAAATGTTTAGCTTGTGCTGGTGACCGTTATCATCACAAGCGTACATTTGCGCCAGCCTGCAGTTGATACAAATGCTGACAGGCATACATGTGTCTCTGTGCAGGAACAGCGTTGGATTGGGGCATGAAGGGCCCCCCACGGAATGTATTGCAGGCGCCCACACTTAAGGGGTGTGGCCAGCCACCAAAGAGGGACTTGGTTAACCATTAGAGAAGTTATGTAAAAAATCAGGGCCTTCTATTAAGGAGGGGACAGGGGTGTGTTAGGACCACCCACCTTGATTGACAGCAGGGCTGATCTTGTAGCATTTTCAATAGAATCAAACCAAGCACCCAAGGTCATCCATGATACTGGGGGTCATTCCGAGTTGATCGCTCGCTAGCAACTTTTTGCAGCGCTGCGTTCAGATAGTCGCCGCCTATGGGGGAGTGTATTTTCGCTTTGCAAGTGTGCGAACGCTTTTGCAGCCAACGGCACAAATTTTTTTTTTGCAGTTTCTGAGGAGCTCCGGACTTACTGCCGCTGCAATCACTTCAGCCTGTCCGATCCCGGAATTGACGTCAGACACCCGCCCTGCAAACGCTTGGACACGCCTGCGTTTTTCCAACCACTCCCAGAAAATGGTCAGTTGACACCCATAAACGCCCTCTTTCTGTCAATCACCTTGCGATCGGCTGTGCGAATGGATTCTTCGTTAAATCCATCGCCCAGCACCGAGCCCCTTTGTACCTGTACGACTCGCCTGCGCATTGCGGTGCATACGCAGTTTTGCCGAAATTTAACCTGATCGCAGCGCTGCAAAAAGTTGTTAGCGAGCGATCAACTCGGAATGACCCCCACTGATCCTAGAGGAGAGGTGTGAATTCCTTTGTAAACCTATGAGCCTGTCCGACCCTGTGCAGAAGGGATATGTTTGCAATTACACGCATACATCCTTACTGTGCTAGGCAGGGCCGTAACTAATAGTGTGTTAGCGTTGCCATCGCTCAGGGCACAGGGCCCTGGGGCCAGCACCATCGCTGCCCCGCGGACCCTGCATCTGGCTAGCCGGGAGTTTGAAACGGTACCCTGCAGCCATGTTGCTACGCAGTGCTGCACGGGGCTTCCTTTCAACACCCTGGGCCGCACCCTGCAGCGTGAGAACACTCCAGGCAGTTTTGTACTTCCCAGCACTGCTTCTAGGCCCTCCTGACACAAGCAGTCACAATTGTCAGTTGCAAATAAATCAGCATGCGCACACATAGGGATGCAGTTAGTTTATTAACAGTGTGTATGTCAAGAGAGTATTTTAACCGTATAGGCATTATAACTTTAAATATGCTGCTTTACCATGTTACCCGCTTGAACATCATGGTGGTTGTCCTGTATTCCAGCATTGACATAGGGGGTTCTTCAGAGATGGATGCAGATCTTGATTCCAGCAGCAAGTTCTGCGTTCATTTACTCACATGCTTAGAGGTTGAGCCCTGTCTGTGCAGCCTGGCAACGCTGTAAGGCAGTCCAGTGCCATTTCCCCCCCGGAGCGGCTGCATGTGACATGCCCGTTTTGCCCACCACGCCTGCGAAACGCCAGGACAACTGCCACTGTCAAACACCTTGCACCTTCATCCTTCCAGGATGTGGCCGCACAGTTGGGGTAATTCCAAGTTGATCGCAGCAGGGATTCTGTTAGCAATTGGGCAAAACCATGTGCACTGCAGGGGAGGCAGATATAACATGTGCAGAGAGAGTTAGATTTGGGTTTGGTGTGTTCAATCTGCAATCTAATTTGCAGTGTAAAAATAAAGCAGCCAGTATTTACCCTGCACAGAAATAAAATAACCCACCCAAATCTAACTCTCTCTGCAAATGTTATATCTGCCACACCTGCAGTGCACATGGTTTTGCCCAACTGCTAAAAAATTTCCAGCTGCGATCAACTTGGAATTACCCCCAGTGAACGGTCACACACGTACACTATAGACGCTGCGCTTGCACAGACCCCCTGGATGTGGCCAATGCATGCGAACGCGCGGCTGCGTCCAGGTCTGAATAGATCCCATAGTCCCTCCCTGCCTATAAAACGTATGGATTCCTGGATTCCCGTTAGGACAGAGGGACACACAACACAGGTGAGGCTGGTAACCAGAGTCCACAATAAGACGTGCAGCTAGTCTCTCTGTGCCTGGGCAATGCATATCTCTGCTGCCACACTGCAATGCTGCTCAGGAATATTACTTATCAGCAGGGCAGGGTAACTGTAATCTGGTTAAGAGGCGCATCTATAAACAACAACTAAAGAACATTTATAATTTATGGACAACGCTGGTAACAGTGATATCAGAACCAGGAGGTCACAAATAATTCCCAACAGCACTGATTGTCCTTTATTGTGGGTGGGAGGAAGAGTGTTTCCCAGTCCTGAGCCGGGGGTCACCTGAGTGCCCTCACATCCCCCTGTCACCTCTGTAGTTTCTTCACAATAGCTAGCAGCAGCTCCCCAGCCCCTTCCCCACCTCCAGCCCTAACTCACAGCCCGCCCCGCCCAGCCTCCCTCCAGTGCCTGCTTCAGCGTATGATGGGCGGATCTGCCCGGAAGCAGCATGGCGGCCTCACTGCCCCGGCCACAGGTAACTCTCACAGTAGGGTTCAGGGCGTGCAGCTCAGGGGGTAATAGCGGCCACTTACTGGCGGCCCGAGTGGCTCAGTGACCGGAGGTGACACTGACCTGAGAGACTTGGCCACAGTGTGTGTGTGACAATGAGAGACAGCCATAGTGTGTGTGTCACTGAGAGACTGCGAGTGTATAACTGTGTTTAAAACTGATAGACTGAGTTTGAGAGCGTGTGTGTGATTCTGAGAGTCAACCAGAGTGTGTGTCACACACTGAGACTCAGCCAGAGAGCGAGTGTGTGTGAGACACTGAGAGACAGCTAGAGTGTGTGTGAGTGAGTGACACTGAGAGACAGCTAGAGTGTGTGTGAGTGAGTGACACTGAAAGACAGCCAGAGTATGTGTGAGTGAGAGACAGCCAGTGTGACTGAGTGAGTGACACAGAGAATGTGTGTGAGTGACACTGAGAGACAGCCAGAGTGTGTGCGTGTGAATGAGTGACACTGAGAGACAGCTAGAGTGTGTGTGAGTGAGTGACACTGAGAGACAACCAGAGTGTGTGTGAATGAGTGACACTGAGAGACAGCCAGAGTGTGTGAATGACTGACACTGAGAGACAGCTAGAGTGTGTGTGTGAGTGACACTGAGAGACAACCAGAGTGTGTGTGTGAATGAGTGACACTGAGAGACAGCCAGAGTGTGTGTGAATGAGTGACACTGAGAGACAGCCAGAGTATGTGTGAATGAGTGACACTGAGAGACAGCCAGAGTATGTGTGAGGGACTGACACTGAGAGACAGCCCGAGTATGTGTGAGGGACTGGCACTGAGAGACAGCCAGAGTATGTGTGAGGGACTGGCACTGAGAGACAGCCAGAGTATGTGTGAGGGACTGACACTGAGAGACAGCCAGAGTATGTGTGAGGGACTGACACTGAGAGACAGCCAGAGTGTGTGTGAGGGACTGACACTGAGAGACAGCCAGAGTGTGTGTGAGGGACTGACACTGAGAGACAGCCAGAGTGTGTGTGAGGGACTGACACTGAGAGACAGCCAGAGTGTGTGTGAGGGACTGACACTGAGAGACAGCCAGAGTGTGTGTGAGGGACTGACACTGAGAGACAGCCAGAGTGTGTGTGAGGGACTGACACTGACAGACAGCCAAAGTGTGTCTGAGTGAGTGACACTGAGAGACAGCCAGAGTGTGTGTGAATGAGTGACACTGAGATCCAGAGTGTGTGTGAATGAGTGACACTGAGATCCAGAGTGTGTGTGAATGAGTGACACTGAGATCCAGAGTGTGTGTGAATGAGTGACACTGAGAGCCAGAGTGTGTGTGAGGGACTGACACTGAGAGATAGCCAGAGTGTGTGTGACACTGAGAGACAGCCAGAGTGTGTGTGAGAGACTGACACTGAGAGACAGTGTGTGTGAGTGAGTAACACTGACAGATAGCCAGAGTGTGTGTGACGCTGAGAGACTCGGCCTTGCTTTGTGTGTGTTTATGTGACTCTTAGAGACTCGGCCAGCGTGTGTGTGTGTGACGCTGAGAGACTCTGCCTTTGTGTGTGTTTGTGTGATGCTGAGAGACTCTGCCAGCGTGTGTGACGCTGAGAGACTCGACCATCATGTGCGTGTGTGACGCTGAGAGACTCGACCATCATGTGCGTGTGTGACGCTGAGAGACTCGACCAGCGTGTGCGTGTGTGACGCTGAGAGACTCGACCAGCGTGTGCGTGTGTGACGCTGAGAGAATCTGCCAGTGTGTGACACCGAGAGACTCGGCCAGCGTGTGCGTGTGTGACGCTGAGAGAATCTGCCAGTGTGTGACACCGAGAGACTCGGCCAGCGTGTGCGTGTGCGACACCGAGAGACTCGGCCAGCGTGTGCGACACCGAGAGACTGCCAGCGTGTGCGTGTGTGACGCCGAGAGACTCTGCCAGCGTGTGCGTGTGTGACGCCGAGAGACTCTGCCAGCGTGTGCGTGTGTGACGCCAAGAGACTCGGCCAGCGTGTGCGTGTGTGACGCCGAGAGACTCTGCCAGCGACAAATGTGAAAAACTCATGTCGACCTACTGTAGAGACCCTGGGGTATATTCAATTAGGCTCGGATCCATTCCAAAATGCATTTGTCGGAATGGATCCGACAACCCCTATTCAATCCCATCTCAATTCAACTTTAAAAAAAAGTCGAATTGAGAGGGGGTAGACCAGCGGGGACAGACGGAGGAGAGCAGCGCTACAGCAGGATGTCTCACAGCTGCCAGACCTCACAGCAGTGTTCACCCGGCTCCAGCAAGCGTGACCTCACTTGCTGGAGCTGGGTGGACGCTGCCGTGAGCGGCGCGGCTGTGACACATCCTTCTGCAGCACTGTGCTGTAGTGCTGCTCTCCCCTGTCTGCCCGCGGCTCCCCCCCTCTCCTCCTCCTCTAAGGTCCCTCATTTCAGTCCGACATTTTTTTTATGTCGGACTGAGATGATCGGAAACGGGGCCAAATCCTGTAGAATTTGGCCACGTTTCCCTCAAAAGTACGTGAATCGGCAGCTATACCGATGATTCACGTACTATTCAACAAGTCGAATTCCACAACTTGTCGAATAAAATTAGCTGGGATTGAATAGGTCGAATCACTATTTGACCTTAAAAAGTCGAAAACTGACATCTTTTCGACCGACGGCAGCTTTCGACCCTAATTGAATATACCCCCCTGTCGACCTAGTTACTGTTGACCAATAGTGGTCGACCTAGACAGTGTTGACCTAGTTACTGTCGACTTAGAGACCAGATCCCTATTATGCGATAGTAGGCTTATTGTGTGTCAAGGTTTGTATGATTGTGTGTATGTAAGCCCAGTGTATAGAATGTGTCGGTGCAGTGTGTTACAGAAGGATGTGTATGAGGTGCACAGTAAGTCAGAGTTCAGTTACTGTGCTTCAGGTTTCAGAGCGTTATTCCTATTCATTATTTACATAGCACAGTAATACTGCAGTAAGTACATGCTGCTATCACATAGTTATAAAGAAAGCCCAGTGTATAGAATGTGTCGGTGCAGTGTGTTATAGAAGGATGTGTATGAGGCTCCGTCTGTGGCACCTAACGCCGAGAGCATCTCCGTCTGGGCAGAGACACTCCCAGCGTGACTAGGTGGACGGGAGTGCACGCCTGCGATGGAGCCGCCTCAGGTGAGCGCGGCTCCATTTGTAGCTTCTCTCGGCGCACCAGGACGCATGTGACTTGGCTGAGCTTGGTGTCTATTTCTCTCAGAACGTACATCTTATTCACATAATTAAAACAACTGGAAGTGACAAATCTACATAGCTAGCTTATACCCCTTTCAGACCGCCAGCTATGAACACGGTTTATTGGCACATGTACGCGCATAACCCATGTTATTTTGCGGTCTGAAAGGTGCTGGGGTTGTAATACCCGGTATTCCAACTCGGGTAGCGAGCAGGGTTGAACACGTGTTCAATCCGGCTCGCTGTGCGATGTGTATGGGAGCCAGGTCGATGCAACCCATTTCCTGTTCACTGTGTGTGGACGGGCGGCGTATCTCCAAGCGCCGCGTCAACACTGACGTCACCAACCTGGCAATATGCTGGGTTGCTTGAATTGGCGGTGGGGAGCCTGTGGCGGGTCGCACCTTGGGAGTTCCTGTGTCAGGCTCCCGGGTGAGGCGGTCTAAAAGGGGTGTTACACTGATCAACTTAGTGTGCGGCGTTTGTACATCTGTGTGTGTCTGTGTAAAATCGTCCCCGTGCCATTTCCTCACCACAGGTTTCATTGTGTTTCCTCTACAACTTTGTACATGTCTTATATTGAAAGATAAATCCGGTACGCTACTGCTCTTGTAACGGCTCAGCTGTGTCGGGCGTCTCGCACTGTATGGCGTAAAGATGCTCCGTGTATGAGGACATATGTATAGCTCCGCGTTGTATTTTAGTGTATAAAGTCTTGCATTTGTTTCATATTCATGAGTAGGGGAAATAATTAAGCCGTGAAGTGCGGTTATAATTTCACATTTCCAGTGTATTTGCTGGCCATTGCATTGTTATCCCACATGTCACCTGACTGCTCCCTATCTGTGGTGCAAGACATGGGTGTGTGCGTGCTGGGTGACTCGTGGTAGTGTACACGGAGCTGTGCGACTGGTGATATTAATTGATAAGGCTATCATTATTGTGCAGAATGATCCTACATAGATGCAGTAAAATATATTAATAAAATATATGTATGCATGACACCAGGATGAGGTGTAGATTATGGGAGTTTACCAGTAGCTAAATGAGTTCTAATCTTGACTAGGTTCACTAGGTTCCACGATCTCATTCACTGTTGTACTTTTGTAGGGTAGAGTATTTATGGATATCAGATCATTCATAAACATCGATACTGCAGATGCAGACTGACTTGCTTGTGATGAATTGCGTAATATCTGTGTCCTGTTTACAGTGCATCATGAGAAAAACAAAAGCTTGGTAGTTCTGTAGATCAAGGTGCTAAATGAGAATTCATCTATTGCACAAACTATCCACTGAGGCTTCTGCTTTCCGCTCCCATGTGCAGGAAATGGTTTGGTTGCTACAGTAGATGCTGGGGTGCGTTTGTTCTGTTGGCTGGTCTCGGTGCATGGCATGCGTATAACAGACGTTCCAAACCACGGTCCTCAAGGCACACTACCAGTGCAGGTCTTAGTGATATCCAGGCTTTAGCACAGAATGATAGTGAAATCAAAATAACTGATGTACTAATTAAGTCACCTGTGCTCCAGTATGGATATCCCTAAAACCTGGACTGTTAGTGTGCCTTGAGGATCGAGGATGGGAATGCCTGGTTTATAGGCCAATATAGATTTAAAAAAATTAATAAAAATGATGTACAGTATGCCCTGACATCTCTATTACCCCTTTCAGACTGCGTAAGGTGAATTGCAACCAAGAGCTGCACACAGGTTCTTCCTGGGTGCAACCCACCTGAGCCCCTATTTGCCACTGTTCCCAACCCGGCGTATTGCTGGGTTGTTGACGGCGCTTGGAGATCACATGATCTCCAAGCACCGCCTGTCCCTACAGTGGTTCGCATCGACCCGACTTTCCTGTTCACTCAGCACAGCGAGCCGGGTTGAACACGCGTTCAAGTCTGCTCGCTACCCGAGTTGAAATACCGGGTTGCTCAACCCGGGTTATTTCTACTGGCCCCTTTCAGACCGCACAACAACACGGGTTAAGCACGCTCATGTGCAATAACCTGTGTTACAAGCTGGCGGTCTGAAAGGGGTATTAGTGATGTTTGCTATTTGAAAAATAAGTTTTAAAGTCAATTCTAATTTTCATACACTTCAACCCCATCCTACCCTAAAAGTGTCAGTCATGTTCAGTCAGTTGATGGAGCTTCTTCAGGAGGGTGCCATTGCTTTTGTCATTGTCACATACTGCTCTTAAGGGCCCCATACACTTATACGACCGAATGTCGCAGGCGATCACCCACGGCAGCCTCCCAGGGGGGCAGGATCGGCCACGATACATCGTACGCTTCCCTTTTGCATCCGATGTATCCTGGGCGATCCCAGCCATGCCCCCAGGTCGGACCTGATTGAATGTGCAGCACATTCAAACTGGAGGATCCGATGCTCACGGGAACACACATCGGATCGGACCGGAGACACCTCAAAAATGCCCGATTTCACCCAATATATCGGGCCGAATTCGGGCATAATCGCTCTAGTGTATGTGGCCCTTTACTCTGTTTTACAAACCCTTTATCAGTGTTAGGTGTCCTCTCACAATACATCAGCTTTGTAGTATTTATGGCACAGCATGAATCTTCTTGACGGGATCCAGTCGCTATGTTGACGGGCACCACGTTGACATGCTCAGAATGTCAACATGTTCACAGTGTTGACATCTGAAATGTCAGTTTGTGAATTGTCAACTTTCTCAGAGTTCTTGGGGGGCGAGAGCGAAGAATAGGGTTATTCACTTGGGGAAGGGTTAGAAGTAAGAGTTAGGCACTAGAGGTCATCCTGAACCATTGCCCAGCACAGGTCACCACCACAAACGCTGATCACATAGCCTCCAGGACCCTAAAGAAAACTCTGGGGCCACTGCAGCTGCCTGGATCGGGAAAGTAACCAATGGAGCACCAGAGACGTTAGGTCAACATTCTATCTTGTCTGCATTGCATACATGTAGACGTAAAGGGACCGATTCAGTTGCTTTCACCCGTGGCTACCACTAGGGTGGTGCAAAACAGAGCAATTGAATTGTTTTTCTATTTATACGCCCGGTAGTTGCGATGGTGAGATTTCTCCTTGCAGCTTCCTGAGGTGCGAGAAGAAATGTGCGATAAGTCGTCACTTTCGGCTTTAGTCAGGTTTAACTATTTTATGCTGCCAAACCATGTCTGTCTGGGCGCAATAGGCATGAGCGCCCAAACACAACTGAATCCTGACAATTGTTTGGGTTTCTATACTTTCCCGTTTAGGTGGGAATAATAGACGCCCAAAACATTTGAATCGCCCTAAAGAATGCCAACATGGTTGCTGTCACCATGCGACATATCGCCATGCTGCATGTCAGCCAACCTTACCGCACCCTTCTTGACCTATTATTCGTTCAGGTTCACTTGCTGAGCACTTATACCATGGTCTGATTGCACACTCAAAGTCACGTGAGCACTGCACTAGTTGCTGTGGTGTGATGTTCACTCTAGCACCCTGCACCTACTCGGTGAGGAGGACAGATTTTACTGTTTAAGGGCAAATTTTATACGTGCTGCATTACTACAGCTAGAATAGCTATAGTGATACGTCGTGTCTAAAATGTTGCCCTTCAAAATTAAAACATACCCCCCTCACTGATTAGGTGCAGAGTTCTAGAATGAACACTATATTGTACCCATGCCCAGAAATGAGGAACATGCAGCCATGCAGATTAACCTGATTCAGCCACGTACCCGCTCTCACCCGCCAACATGAGACAAAGTCACACATGCCGCTGAGAGAGCCGCCTTATGTGCGACTACAATAGTCCCCAACATTAATGAACTACTTGTGAGTGGCGTACACCCCGCTGACACTGATTGGCTATTTACACATCACTGGGGCATATATTTGTGTTGTTTCAGCCATTTCTGCTGGATTAGAGCAGGCTTTGCAGTACTTGAATGTATTTGTTGAAAAGGGTATGGGTCATTACGTCGACCACACTTAGGTCGACAGTCATTAGGTCCACAGTGACTAGATCGACATGGAAAAAGGTCGAAATGAGTTTTTTTTAAACTTTTTTTGGTGTCGTCTTCTTCTTTAAAGTGACGGTGAACCCCAATTAGTGCACCGCGTCCCCCCGCATATCTCGCCATGCTTCGGGCAAGGTGCCTCGTTCCGCTGCTCTCGGCACAGGTTACTATTCCCAATCGTAGTCCACGTGGATTGTAAAGTATGAAAAAGTTCATAAAAAAAGAAATAAATTGAAAAACGCATGTCGACCTAATGACCGTATCCCGTTGAAAATACACAGCGAGCCAGGTGCTCGTGCCACTGCAGCCGTCAGACGCGCATCTTAAGAGTGTTACCACTTTTGCATGTGGGTGCAATTGCGTTTTTTTTAATGACACAAATTGCACAGAAGAATGCTTCACCTTCACAGTAAATTAAAGATTGTGCAGCTATTTGGGATCATTGGAGGATGTGTCGCTGACCAGTGCGGCGATGCCGTGCTGCGCACATATCAGCCATTTACAGTAGTGTCGACATTGCAAAATTTGTAGTGCCATTGGGCATGATGTGCTATTCACGTAGAATTTTATTCCCCCCTCCCCAGATCCCAATGGCAGCACACCTTCCCTGTAGTTCATAAATTGTACAGAAAGCTATATCTGCCATATGTATCCCTCTGTACTGTGCACAGTTACCCAAAGTGCCTTTAAGCCCTGAGCTGCAGTATGTGAAGCTCTGTTATCTTTTATATGCCACCAGAGAAGCAGTGCTATGCCTGGATGAGTGCGTACATTGCCTTATTTTGTCCAATTAATTATTTAATCATTTTCAGCAATGAATTGTGCTGCTGCTTCTTCTGTCCTCTCACAAGGCAGCAGACTCTGCAAGCTGGTACGTCTAGGGTTACAGGCTGGCTGACTGGCTATTGCCGATTCAGCTAATGATGTTTCCAAAGATAACCAGCATTCCACAGAGTGGAAGGGCGAGAGTTTCCAGCTGTTAGGTACAGGACTGCCCAGTGCACCTAGATAGCCTGCTAGAAGATTCCGAAACTTCCTTATTTTTCCCCCCATTTATAAATAAATCTCTTTTCTGGGCTGTTTTATGCCTCTCTGGCTGCTAAGGGCAGGAGCAGATGTGACTGTGAGAATCGCTAAAGAAAGGAGAATGTAAGCCGTACTGTATATGGAATTCTCAGGTCTGCTTGGGAGACATTAATGATTCTTTATTACTATAGCGCCTTTCCCTATAGGACTGAAAGCACTGTGCATTATTGCAGAGGGTGAGGGGTGTACACACCATCCTTGGGCACCGCTGACCGTGCAGTGCTTTTAGAGTGATTGGTATCCCCACTGTGTTCGAATAGATGTGCAGTCATGCAAAAGAAGTTTGTCATCTCTAAAGGTGTGCACACACGGTGATTTTCGGGCAAACCCCGATTCTCACTATGCGATAGGGACTAGGTCGGTATCGCAAGCCTAGATGACTGTGCTTGCGATACTATGTACAATTTTGGCTACGTGTCAGTTTTGACTACTTTTATAGTCAAAATTGACTTGTCTGCACAATCTGTCTAGGCTTGCGATATCTACCGACCTCGCGGGATCGTACATCGGTATCGCATCCGGATCGCAAAGTGACTGTCACCTTGCGATCTGCACTAACTTTTCTTGCGATTTTGACTATATAGTATAACAATCTTGCCGTGTGTACACACCTTCAGCTGTATTTACTACACACATATATAAAGCATCAGGGTAGAACAGTGGCTAAGTGGTTAGCATTACTGTGTCATAGTCCTGAGGTCATGAGTTCAATTCCTGGTATGCGGTTACCATATCGCTCGTCGAAATCCCAGCTGTCACAATACAGACGCCAGGATCCCGATGCGGGCCCCATACCGCCGCCGGTATACCGACGAGGTAGGTGATTCCCCCTCTATGGGTGTCCACCACACCCATAGAGGGAAAATAGAACCCGAGCCCGCTGCATGGCTTTGCTGCGCCCCATTACCGTCATTCTACAGCTCGGGATGCCGATGTTGGTATACTGACATTTGGCATCCTGTGCGGCAGGATATCAAACCGACCCCCAATTCCCAGCCAAGAGCCTGTGTGGAGATTGTGTATGTGCAGGTTTCCTCCCACACTCCACACGCCTCATGAGGGAATGCCCATTCAAAGCGTTGGGACGTGTTGTGCTGTTTCACAAGCGTGCCCTCGCTCCTCTATCGTGCGAGAGCTACATACTTTTCTTTTTAGATAACTGTGGTGTCTTATTGCAACAAAGGAACACTTGCCACATGAACATTAAAGTGATGACATATCCCATCACATTGGCACTGGGACGCGGTGTACATTCCTGTTTCCTTATTTGCAATGGTAAACAAGCGCTGGGTTTCCATTGGCCCATCATACCCAGCAGGACTTGAGAGGGCCCATGTGGGATGGATTGTGTGCGCATCGGAATGAATTGTTCGCAGTGTTACACGGCCGTCAGCCTCAGACTCCTGCAGCACTTACTGATTTTAGCTGCAGTGATCACAGCGGGACAGTTATCCGCTGTCTGCCTGTATTCCACAGCCTGCATCAGCAACATACAGTATATCACAGATAATTGCTCTGGGATTTACTGTCCTCACTTCTCCTCCCAGTGCAGCATCGCCCAAATGTATTTTCCAGTTTATTACTAGTAACGCTTTGTAGCAATGTGTCACTTATGGGTAATGTGACTGTGACCTTGCTGCTGCTTTTTTTTCTTACTTAGTTCTAGAGCAGAGATTTTCAACCTTTCACAACTCGCGGCACACTGAACAGGATTTAAATATTGCCAAGGCACACTCAGATATAATGGTGATGCATGGTGCAGTTGCGTGTCCTAGGATGTCATGTCGCAGCTTCTCCATAGGTAACGCTGAGCCACATCTGAGAGCGCCAGAAGAGCCCAACATTGCCCGGGCCCAAAATTAGAACTGGCTCTGCAACCACTAAACCCACCAGTATTGATCGTTCCAGGGCCTCAGTAGCGGCAAAACACTGACTGGCCTGGCTGTGCTTCTATGGCGGCACACCTGGAGACTGCTCAGGGCACACTAGTGTGCCACGGCGCAGTTGTTGTAAAACACTGCTCCAGAGTGTGACAATGCTGTCTGCGCTCACTCACATTTGTATGGGCTAGGCCTCACCCATCACATTACCTGCACTTCCCAGTTCCCCATCTCTAGGTCTAGGCAGTAACATAAACAGACGCTATTCTTTTTCAGTTGTATCTGTCCTGTCTGAGAGTAACAGCAATACACGGCAGCATAATACACTGGCTGAACCTGGGCACGCAAGCCATTAGAAAGCTTTTAGTACTTCAGATGCATGGAATGCTTATGCAAATGAGTGTGCATTCCATGCATACATCGGCGGTCACTTTGTGCGATCCCAGTGCCTGGTAACCATATCAGCGATGCAAGGTGGGGAGACTGTATGTGATATGTTTACAGGTAGACTAGCAAGATTCACAACTCAATGTAAAGCAAGGGGAAAAACAGATATTCTCATTCCTCTGTATTATCTCTAGCTAATGGCCCTACACACTGGCCGATTTTTTGAAAGATATGAACGATCTCGTTCATAAATGAACGAGAACTCGTTCATATCTTTCAGTGTGGAGACTCCAGCGATGAACGATGCGCGGCCCCGCGCTCGTTCATCGCTGGTCCCCCGTCGGCTGTACATGCAGGCCAATATGGACGATCTCGTCCATATTTGCCTGCACTTCAATGCAGCCGCGTGACGGGGGGAGTGAAGAAACTTCACTCCCCCCGTCACTGCCCCCCCGCCGCCGGGTCGCTCGTCGGCCGTATCCGCCGTCGGGCAGCTCGGCGGCGGGTCGGCCAGTGAGTAGGGCCCTGCTAGCCTTTTTCTTTGTTTTTATATAGGTACACGCTGTTCCTGTGTTATATTTCCTAAAACTGACAGATGGCAAGGCTCTGATATCTGCATCTCTTGCAGTGCCCAGCTACACATTCGCTCCATAAGCTGTTGTAAAATAAATTACCGTTCTTCTGCTTCTATTAATTATACCAGTCTTCTTCTAACGCATCTTGCTGGCTCGTCCCCATTGCAAACAATTTTGCTAAGTCTCCCATAGAGTTTACAGACTCCTTCCCTTCTATGGAAAACTCTGAGGCTGGTCCACAGCCATTCTCCAGAAGCAGCGCTGTCATAATTGTTTCTCTGTGTCCTGGTTTGTGCACTGTTGTGACCTCGGACAATAGAGACTCTTTAGGAGAAGTATCCGAGATGTATCATAACCTCTTGACATCTGTGTTAAACAATTGCATTAGTGTGTTTATATAATGTGCTTCTCTGCATTTATTATAAGGATAGTAGAAAGCAGCCTAGTACAGATATAATGCTCTCTAAGTAACTGCTGGAAGAAAAATTTAAAAGTTGGCAAAAGTTTAAGAATTCTTTTTATTGATGCACCCAGGCCTTCGGGACATGGCGATTATTCAGACCTTTAATCGTGTTCTCTCCTTGGAGGCAGCAGCACTACTGCAGCCAGTCTTTAGGATTGTTGATTTCTATGTGCATAGATAATGGTTTGATGAGTAAATGATCTAAAGGTCCCTTTAAATAAAGGTCCGCGCTCCTGAAAGTTGGCTGTGGTAATGCTGATCCCCAAGGCTTAAAGGTGCCCATACACTAGTGCGATTTTACCCGATTTCATCTGATTCCGACGTCTCAGGCCGACAAATTGGATGACAATGGGCAAATCGCATGTGCTTTACTTCCGATCCGCGTTCCTGTGAGCATCGGATCGGAGCCCTTAGATCGGAAGTACTGCACTAAAGATATCTCGGATCCCGCAGGCATGGCTGGGATCGCATACGATATATCGTATGCAAAAGTACCGCATACAATGTATCGTATGCGATACTGCCACCTGGGAAGCTGCCAGGCGGTTCAAGGGAAATCTTATGCAACTTCTCCCTCGGAGAAGTCACATAAGTGTATGGACACCTTTTAGAGGAAAAGGTGAAATTACGTCTATATGTGTCCAGGGCTTTGGAGCTCGTTGTACGGACATTTTTGTTATCACATTATCTTAGAGCTTTTCCAGCTGAGAGTACTGCAGGTACCTGGGTAATGGACCTGCATGCATCTGTAGTTCACACCAGCACCAGTGTAGTCTGCATGTCAGAACAACT
The DNA here is from genome assembly GCF_028390025.1 of Pseudophryne corroboree. NCBI lineage: Eukaryota > Metazoa > Chordata > Amphibia > Anura > Myobatrachidae > Pseudophryne > Pseudophryne corroboree. The sequence continues at coordinate 77,380,952 of NC_086452.1, forward strand.
CGCTATTTTCCAGGGCTTTGCTGCGGCTCATAGAATTCTCGACTGCATATAGGGGGTCATTTCGAGTTGATCGCTCGCTAGCAGTTTTTAGCAGCCGTGCAAACGCATTGTCGCCGGCCACTGGGGAGTGTATTTTTCGCTTTGCAGAAGTGCGAACGCTTGCAAAATCTTTTTGTGCAAAACAAGACCAGCCCTGTAGTTACTCTTCGTGTGCGTTGAGTCTAACGACGGAGGGACGGCTTTTAACGTCGCACACCCGCCCAGCGTTCGCACAGCCACGCCTGCGTTTTTCCAGACACGCCTGCGTTTTTCTAAGCACTCCCTGAAAATGGTCAGTTGCCACCCAGAAACGCCCACTTCATGTCAATCTTCCTGCGTTCGGTTGTGCGACTGAAATCTTCGTTAGACCCTGTGCAAACCCACGATGCTCATTGTACCCTACAACGCGCCTGCGCATTGTGGTGCATACGCATGTGCAGAAATGCTGATTTTTAGCCTGATCGCTGCGAACAACGGCAGGTACAGTAGCGATCAACTCGGAATGACCCCCATAGTGTTCATTCTAGCACCCTGCTCCTATCCTAACCCGTGCAGTTCCTCTTTCCTGCCTGGGGTGCCCCTCTTGCTCTGGTGCTACTAGCACACTCTGGTCTGTATTTCAGCACTGAGATGCAGACCAGAGTGTGCTAGAAGCACCAGAGCAGAGAGCACACCTCAGGCAGGAAATGGTAACTGCACGGGTTGTGACAGGTGCAGGTTGCTAGAATGAACGCTATGCATAAGTGAAGAGCGGACACATGCAGGCCAGTAGATCACTTATCTTTGCTACTGTGATTTTCTGCAGACTGATCATGCGCCTAAAACAGAAAACGTGGTCTGCACGTGTCACATGAAGTATCTGCAGTGGCGAGGAACTACGTTTGTTTTCGACATAGCCGTCCTTGAAAATGGGCGTTTTTGGGCAGCAGCTAGACGGTTACCATGCGGATGCACCTAACAGTAGCGTCTCCTGGGAGCGTCAACGGAGTGTAGCCAGACTCCCAGGCTTGTTTGAAGTGTGTGTACAGAGATGAGATGCCTGTGTTGGATACTAATGTTGATGACAGAATAACTGTTGGTGCTGCGATGCATGAAGTTCCACGGATACTCGCGTGGATGGACACTTGCGTTAGCATAAGGTACTAAGGGACAGATGTACTATTCCTTGTAGAGAGATAAAGTATCAACCAATCAGTTTATATCTAATCCTCTTCAGAATCCTCACCTTCACATAAAAGTCCCTCTCTAATTCCACTGCACCGTACATCTCCAACCTCCATCTCCCTACATACTCCCGCCCACCCACTCCAGTCGGCCAATGACCGTCGCCTCTCGTCTACTTGGTCACTACATCCCATAAACGAATCAAAGATTTTGCCCATGCTGCCCCTCTTCACAGGAACAAGCTCCCTTGCTCTATTACACTCTCTCCGACCTTGCAAAGCTTCAAACGGGCACTGAAAACCCACCTATTCATCAAAGCCTACCCATCCGCATAAACCAGTCTTGAGACCGATCTCGCATCCTCACACCTTGGTCATCTCTGCCTCGCTTACTTCCTTACACCAGACCACCTTCCGTTTACTTGTACCTCATGTCACCTCTCTGTCTCCCTCTTCCCCTAGATTGTGAGCTCCTTGGAGCAGGGCCCTCTTCCCTCCTGTTCTCACAACACTCTTCTCCTGCACTTTAATTATAGCTCTCTCCTACTCAGTGACTGTCTATACCCGCATTTTCTCTAACGTCCTAGTGGATGCTGGGGACTCCGAAAGGACCATAGGGAATAGCGGCTCCGCAGGAGACTGGGCACAAAGTAAAAGCTTTAGGACTAGCTGGTGTGCACTGGCTCCTCCCCCTATGACCCTCCTCCAAGCCTCAGTTAGATTTTGTGCCCGAACGAGAAGGGTGCAATCTAGGTGGCTCTCCTGAGCTGCTTAGAGTAAAAGTTTAAAGAGATGGCCGCCCTTAAGGATCCTGCTGATAGAAAGCAGGAGGGTATCCAAAAAAAGGTATTTACACACATACTGGTGTTATACTGCGACCAGCTATCGCCTCAGCCTGGAGGTGCAGTGCTGGGTTGGCATGGTCGGATTCCCTGACTGGAAATATTGATATCCTAGATAAGGATAGTATATTATTGCCTATAGAGCATTTAAAAGATGCATTTCTATATATGCATGATGCACAGCGGAATAATTGCCGACTGGCATCAAGTATAAGTGCGTTGTCCAATTCTACCAGTAAAATGGTCAGGTGATGCGGATTCCAAACGTCATTTGGAAGTATTGCCTTTGAAAGGGGACATTTGGGGTCGGTCTTTTAGACCTGGTGGCCACGGCAACAGCTGGGAAATCCACGTTTGTACCCCAGGTCGCCTCTCAAAATAAGACGCCGTATTATCAGGCGCAGTCCTTTGTTGGCAAGCGGACAAAAGGTTCCTCTTTTCTGCTCGTGACAGAGGGAGAGGAAAAAGGCTGCAGAGATCAGCCAGTTCCCAGGAACAGAAACCCTTTCCAGCCTCTGCCAAGCCCTCAGTATGACGCTAGGGCTTTACAAGCTCAGGCACGGTGGGGGCCCGTTCTCAATGAATTTCAGTGCGCAGTGGGCTCACTCGCAAGTAGACCCCTGGATCCTTCAGGTAATATCTCAGGGGTACATATTGGAATTCGAGACGTCTCCCCCTCGCCGTTTCCAAAAGTCGACTTTACCGACGTCTCCCTCTGACAGGGAGGCAGTTTTGGAAGCCATTCACAAGCTGTATTCCCAGCAGGTGATAATCAAGGTACCCCTCCTGCAACAGGGAACGGGGTATTATTCCACACTATTGTGGTACCGAAGCCAGTCTTACCTTCATGTCAAAATTTACCCTTCTCACCAAGGGTACCTCAGGTTTATGGTACAGAACTGTCACTATCAGTTCAGACGCTGCCGTAGGGATGGTCCACGGCACCCCGGGTCTTTACCAAGGTAATGGCCGAAATGATGATGTTCCTTCGAAGGAAGGGAATTTTAGTTATCCCTTACTTGGACGATTCCCTGATAAGGGTAAGATCCAGGGAACAGTTGGAGGTCGGTGTAGCACTATCTCAGATAGTGTTGCGGCAGCACGATTGGATTCTCAATATTCCAAAATCGCAGCTGGTTCCGTCGACGTGTCTTCTGTTCCTAGGGATGATCCTGGACACAGTCCAGAAAAAGGTGTTTCTCCCGGAGGAGAAAGCCAGGGAGTTATCCGAGCTAGTCAGGAACCTCCTCAAACCGAGCCAAGTCTCAGTGCATCAATGCACAAGGGTTCTGCGTAAAATGGGGGCTTCCTACGAAGCAATCCCATTCGGCAGATTCCACGCAAGAACTTTCCAGTGGGACCTGCTGGACAAATGGTCCGGGTCGCATCTTCAGATGCATCAGCGGATAACCCTGTCACCAAGGACAAGGGTGTCCCTCCTGTGGTGGTTGCAGAGTGCTCATCTTCTAGAGGGCCGCAGATTCGGCATTCAGGACTGGGTCCTGGTAACCACGGATGCCAGCCTGCGAGGCTGGGGAGCAGTCACACAGGGAAGGAATATCCAGGACTTATGGTCAAGCCTGGAGACATCACTTCACATAAATATCCTGAAGCTAAGGGACATTTACAATGCTCTAAGCTTAGCAAGACCTTTGCTTCAAGGACAGCCGGTGTTGATCCAGTCGGACAACATCACGGCAGTCACCCACGTAAACAGACAGGGTGGCACAAGAAGCAGAAGGGCAATGACAGAAGCTGCAAGGATTCTTCGCTGGGCGGAAAATCATGGGATAGCACTGTCAGCAGTATTCATTCCGGGAGTGGACAACTGGGAAGCAGACTTCCTCAGCACGACCTCCACCCGGGGAGAGTGGGGACTTCACCCAGAAGTCTTCCACAGGATTATAAACCGTTGGGAAAAACTCGACAGGTATTGCGCCAGGTCCAGGGACCCTCAGGCAATAGCTGTAGACGCTCTGGTAACACCGTGGGTGTACCAGTCAGGGTATGTGTTTCCTCCTCTGCCTCTCATACCCAAGGTACTGAGATTGATAAGATGGTGAGGAGTAAGCACTATATTCGTGGCTCCGGATTGGCCAAGAAGGACTTGGTAACCGGAACTTCAAGAGATGCTCACGGAGGATCCGTGGCCTCTACCTCTAAGAAGGGACCTGCTCCAGCAAGGACCCTGTCTGTTCCAAGACTTACCGCGGCTGCGTTTGACGGCATGGCGGTTGAACGCCGGATCCTGAAGGAAAAAGGGCATTCCGGATGAAGTCATCCGTATCCTGATCAAAGCCAGGAAGGATGTAACCGCAAAAACATTATCACCGCAATTGGCGAAAATATGTTGCGTGGTGCGAGGCCAGTAAGGCCCGACGGTGGAAATTCGACTGGGTCGATTCCTACATTTCCTTCAAACAGGAGTATCTATGGGCCTGAAATTGGGGTCCATTAAGGTTCAAATTTCGGCTTTGTCAATTTTCTTCCAAAAAGAACTAGCTTCAGTCCCTGAAGTTCAGACGTTTGTAAAAGGGGTACCGCATATACAGCCTCCTTTTGTGCCTCCAGTGGCACTTGGGATCTCAATGTAGTTTTTTTTTTGGATTCCAAAAGTCACATTGGTTTGAACCACTTAAATCTGTGGAGTTAAAATATCTCACATGGAAAGTGGTCATGCTGTTGGCCCTGGCCTGGGCCAGGCGCGTGTCAGAATTGGCGGCTTTATCCTGTAAAAGCCCTTATCTGATTTTCCATTCGGACAGGGCGGAATTGAGGACTCGTCCTCAATTTCTCCCTAAGGTGTTTTCGGCATTTCACTTAAACCAACCTATTGTGGTGCCTGCGGCTACTAGGGACTTGGAGGATTCCAAGTTGCTGGACGTAGTCAGGGCCCTGAAAATATGTTTCCAGGACGGCTGGAGTCAGAAAATCTGACTCGCTGTTTATCCTGTATGCACCCAACAAGCTGGGTGCTCCTGCTTCTAAGCAGACGATTGCTCGTTGGATTTGTAGTACAATTCAGCTTGCACATTCTGTGGCAGGCCTGCCACAGCCAAAATCTGTAAAAGCCCATTCCACACGGAAAGTGGGCTCATCTTGGGCGGCTGCCCGAGGGGTCTCGGCTTTACAACTTTGCCGAGCAGCTACTTGGTCAGGGGCAAACACGTTTGCTAAATTCTACAAATTTGATACCCTGGCTGAGGAGGACCTGGAGTTCTCTCATTCGGTGCTGCAGAGTCATCCGCACTCTCCCGCCCGTTTGGGAGCTTTGGTATAATCCCCATGGTCCTTTCGGAGTCCCCAGCATCCACTAGGACGTTAGAGAAAATAAGAATTTACTTACCGATAATTCTATTTCTCATAGTCCGTAGTGGATGCTGGGTGCCCATCCCAAGTGCGGATTGTCTGCATTACTTGTACATAGTTATTGTTACAAAAATCGGGTTATTGTTGTTGTGAGCCATCTTTTCAGAGGCTCCTTCTGTTATCATACTGTTAACTGGGTTTAGATCACAAGTTGTACGGTGTGATTGGTGTGGCTGGTATGAGTCTTACCCGGGATTCAAAATCCTTCCTTATTGTGTACGCTCGTCCGGGCACAGTATCCTAACTGAGGCTTGGAGGAGGGTCATAGGGGGAGGAGCCAGTGCACACCAGCTAGTCCTAAAGCTTTTACTTTGTGCCCAGTCTCCTGCGGAGCCGCTATTCCCCATGGTCCTTTCGGAGTCCCCAGCATCCACTACGGACTATGAGAAATAGAATTATCGGTAAGTAAATTCTTATTTTCTCCTGACTGTTTATCTCTTCCAATGGCCGCCCGCCCCCGGTAGTAGGCCAGTTACTCCTTTGCTTCCTGACATCTCAGCTGTATTGTGTAATGAGAACTGTGATGCTAATTGTTACCCGTGCTCTGTTTAGTTTTCTATGATGATTAAGTCTGTTCACCCTGTGTTGTTCTAATATGTGTTCATGTACGACGCTGCAAAACGCTTGTTAGTACATCACCCCCTAAATGTGGCTGGTGTGGACTTGTGCGCTTGCGGCTGACTCAGAATAAGACCCGTTGTCTCAGCAGTAAGCATTTATAGCTAGCTTACCTGTTCTGGATTGTCATGGGTTAAACCCTCTCCATATTATCATGTACTTAATTGGCCAAACTGGTCGCTGCAGATCACCAGGTGTGTGACCAACGTTACGCACTGTTTGTGGAAAGTGTCCATACAACGTGAAATATCTGCCGCCGTATACAGGAACATATAGAATGTTATAATATGAGTTTACATATCAGATTAACATCTACCTTGGTGTTAATAACCCTTCACGTACTGTAAGATACTCTGAGAGCGCAGCAACGCTCGCCTGTCTTTTTGCCGTTTGTTTCCCTAGAACTGACGTGCTTGCCAGATACATATTTAGTGGAATCTCTCTGATTCCGTTTTGTTGGCCGGAAACGTAAAGGCTTTTTAGTGAAAACATAAATTCCAATTTTTTCTGCAGTCAACAATGTGAAACTTATTAAATACGTCTTACTGCTCTGTTCTAGCTGGGGTTACTAACCGTTAATTGCGCAACCGTTAAAAAATTCCATTTATAATTAGTATGCACAAATTATCTCCCTTGATAAATGGCACAGTAGGCAGAGACTAACCAGCCCTGGCACTGCAGATAGAGATACTGACATTGTGTAGAAGACCTTTAGTGGGGGGGAATTCAGCGGGATGTTCGGCTCTGTGCGCTGGTTTGGTACGGGAGGTCAGTCACTCACTATGGGCCAGATGTATTAAGCCTGGAGAAAGGCTAAAGAAGTGATAAGTGCTAGGTGATAACGCACCAGCCAATCAGCTCCAGTATGTAAATGAACCATTATGAGCTGATTGGCTGGTGCGTTATCACCTTTCACTTTTCACCACTTTTTTTCACTTCTTTATGCCTTCTCCAGGCTTAATACTATGTTCAAGGTAACTGTGCCGATGTAACTCTACTTAGAGCATTGTGACCGTGCACACTAGCACTGAATAAGGCAATCCTGCACACCTTTATGGGAAAACTAGACAGTGTTACTTGCAGCAAAGTGCCTTTGCCGACCATTGCTAGTTCACGTTGCGACCAAAATGCTGAATTTAATACCAGCTAAAGGCACCTATGCATGCAACAGTTAGGCTAATTTTAATAATTATTTTTTTTAAATTATCTTTTAATTGGACATTTTTTACACACACAGAACAATCTCAATAGGCTGTAATGAAATCCAATATATTTAGAATGTGCAGCATACAGATGTCTGGCCGCGTATACTGCAGTGCTGCCACCAGTATTGGTCCTAGTTCTAGATGTTACAGTGCGTGCACCTAAACTGGCAGCGGGTCAGAAGAATAATACGATTTGAATAAATGAAACCCTTAATGGGGATGTTGATGAATTCGCCTGGTAGATTGGGCACTCGCTGTACTCATGCCCAATCAGCCAAACAATTGAAATCCCCCCCCTCTAAGTAAATGTTGTCAAACAGGATTTCATTGCAAAACAAATTAAATTAAATCTTTTTTTGTTTATTGGACCCTAAAGGCTGTATACTGTATGTCTCTCCACCTATTGCTGGACTATAGGCTGGCACTTCTTGCCGCATCCATCTGGTGGCTCAGAGTCTGGTATAATGAACACAGCTTGGTAAATAAGGAAATCTGAGCACGTGCCATTAACAGTTGCTTTCAGCTGCTCTTCATTCCTAAAAAGCAAGTGGAACAAATATAGGTGTACTGATAATGTGCTCACTATGGTGGCCAATCCCTGGATTTAGGGCCAAAAATGGCTCGGATTCAATCCCGGGACTGAAAGCTTCAATCCCGGGGATTGAGGGATCAGCGCTGAGCGTCCACAGGACGCTCAGACGCTGCCCGGCTTCCTTCTTCTGGCTCCCCAGCCGCCAGGAGAGAGGGGAGGATGTTCCCCACCTGCCCGCCCCCGGTATATGGTGAGTTATGTGTGCGGGTCGAGGGGGCGGCCACATAGTTAAAAGCGGATTTGCCATTTTTCAATCCCGATACCCGGGATTGAAAAAATGGCCTGGGATTGGCTTCCCTATTGCTCACAGTGGTTTCAGGAACTTAAACGTAATTGGATGTATTCATTGTGCTTGCTCAGTGAGAGACTGTAGAGAGGAAAAGACACAAATACTGTAAGGAGCCTAAAATGAATACTGAGGCATCAACCAGCGTAGGTTATTAGCAGCGTGAGGTTACAGGAGCCTCTGCAGATACTGTATGTTTCAGAAGGTCACAAGATTCTTTTTCATTCTGGATAAACAAGGCCATTACATTCTGTGGCTCTAAACAGTCATCCTGTTTTATAGCACAAACCAGCTGTACATATATTATACCCAGATATAAAATGTTTTATTGTTTGCGTAAGACAATGAACTTTCCCTTATGCGAGTTCCATCCTGCACCATGTGACTCTTAGCTTTATACTAATGATGACTTGGAAAGCTGTTATCGCACGTTGGCTTTGTCAGTACAGTGTCTGTCTTTCCTGTGCCTTTTAGGGAAAAGTGAAGCTTGCTATAGACGTGCCAATGTTTGCCTAATTCGGCCACGCATTTGCCACGATGACCAATCTGACAGCATTGATCTTCTAACCACGTGTCACAATATTACGGTTAGTTATCTGGCAGATAAGCACCATACACCCTAGATGAGAAAGTGAAAAGGGCCCTACACACTTGCTGATGAGTGCGGCCGATATCAACGATCTCGTTCAGTAATGAACGATAAATCGTTCATATTGCTCAGTGTGTATGGGCCAACGTTGAACGATGCGCGTCCCCGCGGTGGTTCATCGTTGGTCTTCCCTCGTTCTGCATAGCAAGCCGTTAATTGTTGAAAACGACCATCATCCAAATAGGAAACGTCGGCAAGTGTGTACGGCCCAAAAGATCTCGCACAGAAGGTCCATTCTGAGTAAGCTCTTTCACAATCTCATCCAGTGTGTACACTCAATGTCATTAACAATGCACGGTCCTCGTTAAGGACCACCAGCATGGCCCCCCCCCCCCCCCCCCCTGCCGTTGCTCCCTTCCCCGCCAGCATCGTCAAGTGTGTATGCACTTGCAGATGCCAGCACCCCGCCAGGTCCCCGCTGACGCCAATATTGGTGTTGGCGGGATCGGCTAGTGTGTACTGGGCTTAAAAGTGTAATGGAGTATGATAATGCTTTCCGGTCATTGGCAGGTGCCATGTTCTCTGATATTGGGTCTGCTGTAAGCTGTGGTGTGGTGCGTGTGTTCTGCTTGTATAGAATGTACGCTTCATCTCCTGCAACAGCCGGAGCGGCACTCGTGTTCAGCAGTGTTTTTCCATTCAAAGGAAGAGAGAAAAAAGGCTGTATTATCTGTCACATCCACTTTAAAATGTAACTTTTATTATTGTTTCCATAAAAATAATGTGAAATAACATACACAAACTACGAGTTTAGGCGAAACATAGAGGTTAAAATTGTAACAGACATAACATACAAAGGTGCAATGAAAGTTAGTGTGATTAAAGATTAAAAATGTGTGTCCACTTGTTTATTCTAATGTATATAATATTTCTCATACGTTGAGCCAGTAGTCCCTTATTAATTTATTCATCCACAATTTGTCTCCCAACGTTGATCTAAATATTCAGTAATAGATAGTAGTTTTATGGGAGCTTCGGACTTATGTCTTATACACTCTAGCGGGACATTCACACATTATTAGTGTATGTGAACATTTTAATTATGTAGTGGAAAAGATAGTATAGAGAGTATAGGCACTGGTAATAGCAGCATAATACTGGATATAAAATCTGTATAACTTGCTTGGATTTAGACAAGATATAGTGAGACAGTTACTATTGCATCTAATTTAGATAGAGGATACTCGAGCCACCATTGATTTGTCAAGTACACTGTTTACAATATTCCTATGATCATACTACTTACATTGGAAAGTGTTCTTATAATGAATGTAGTGAGAGTTTTTTTTTCAAATAGAATATGAGTTCCCAAGATATATATAATCCACTATGAGTACGCAATACACCATCAAGGGTATAGATCTTCGATGAAGGCGATGCACTAGATCTAGTTCCAGTATGTAATACACCTTGGGGGATATATATCTCCCTCAGTTTTCAGTGTCGACACAAATTGGGTATGTGACCATTATAATATTCTGGTGTTCACAATATTATTGTCCTTAGAAGGAAAGCACCTTCATTATTTAGGACTAGTGACACCCTCCCAACTGATCACATTTGGGTCTGTGTAGATCAGTGGACCAATAGGTAATGCATCAATCTTTAGATCCAATTCTGATAAAAAATGTAGCAAAGCTATTCCGCCGATCCACGTGCTTTTCGACAAGTTGAATTTATTGACTTGTCAAATTTTTTTTAGCAAAATATTGAATAGGTCGAATCAGGATTCAACCTTAAAAAGTCGAAAACTGCCGTTTCGACAGACGGCAGTTTTCGACTTCAATTGAATATACCCCTATGTGTCTAGATGTACAATCAGATAGCCAAATTGGACATACTGTGAAAGCAATGCAAAACATACACTACAAATGGAGTGTTCTTCCCGCTAGAGCTTAGGCTGGGTACACACTGATACCCCTTCCAGACCTACAGGGAACTCACATCTGTGTAACTGGCTTTACAGGTTTAAAATGGTAGGATAGGCATCCATCATGTGACATTAGGTCATTCCTGTTGTGTAGGTATTCTCATATATGTAGGTATGTATATATGAGTGTTAGCAAGTAGATATTGTTAAGCTGGGTACACACTGGAGTGATGTCAGGCCAATCTGCCATTTTGTAATGACAAATTGCTTACACCGCTGGACGGGTGATTGGGCGCTCCCATATCAAACCTAGCGATAGCTGACTGGATCCCATGTTTATGCTATTGGAAGATGGAACATGATCATTCAGTCCTTGGCATCCATTCCGATGTCGGAACGAATCCTCGTCGCTCCAGTGTGTACCCAGCTTAAGGCAGCAATGTTTTGGTAGAGAGAGTGGGATTCATAGAATACTTTGTTTCCTTTCCCAAAAGCCTGAGCGTTGCATTCAGTGTCACAGGACATCCAACCTTTTACCTCCTGACTGCGTGACTCAGAGCCAGATACACTAATGAGGAATTGCAGCCTCTCGCTGAGTTTTTGCATGTTTACGGTGACCCACTTTTCTTGTTTTCCCGCCCACACTTTGGGTGTGTCTGTTCGTTCCCAGAACTTTGGCAGCTGTGAAAACTGAAAGTATGATCGTCAAATATTTCTGTGTGTAAAGTGAGAAACGTCCTCTCGTGGAATGTAGGAACATTTGTTACTATGTAGGAGAATATTTAGCTCCCTCTAATAAAAAATAAAAAAACTAAAGAGAAATAGTAATGATTAGCTTAAAGACAGCTGATTTTTAGTTTTGAAAGTTACCCTGTAAGCTAGCCTACATTTATCTGCCTGTTATAATCAAGTTTTGTTTTATAGCAGACCTACATTAAAAAAAAATATATATAATAATACCGTTGTGCCTTAACTCTGTGGAAAGTATGTTGTAAGAAGCACACCGTTTGCCCCTGTGCTGTGTTTTTGGTTGTCAGCTCACAGTACAAGCTCCATGGGAGCAGGGATGGACTGGCCCACAGGGGAAACCCCCCGGTGGTCCCTACTGCCCCCCCCCCCTTCCTCTCGGGATCAGGTTCCAAACAGTGCTGTTATTATTCTAGTACATTATCAAGCATGCGCTACAGTATTTACTGTATATATTTATCTAGGGGACCAACCCATGCAATATGGTTAGGCAAAACAATGTGGCGGCTGGGCACACCATCTCTAGAGACTGGCCACACCCCTAAACAAGGGCCCCTACCCAGTGGCGGAACTAGCGAGCGGTGGGCCCAGGTGCAACAAAATGCTTTGCCCCCCCCCGAATCCCATCCAAGTCCACTCCCTCGCCCCTGGAGATGTTCTGGTGAGGGGGACCTGCTCAGGGCCAGAGAAATGGATACCTAGCAACAGTGCCGTAACTAGACATTTTAGCACTGTGTGCAAGAAACTGCATCGGAGCCCCGCCCCTGCATGCAAAACAGAGGCAGTGCACGCCGTAGGCGCGCGCAAAAATACATAGGGGCGTGGCTTCTTGGGAAAGGGTTGTGGCCACAAAATAATACCAATTCATAAAACGGTACACAGTAGTCTCCATTATTCAAATTACGCCGCACAGTAGCACCACTACACCAGGTAGAGACCCTTTTACACCTTACGGCGGACAGATTCCCCTTTTTACACATTACGGCAGACAGCGTCCCCCTTTTTACACATAACGGCAGACAGCGTCCCCTTTTTACACATAACGGCAGACAGCGTCCCCTTTTTACACATAACGGCAGACAGCGTCCCCTTTTTACACATAACGGCAGACAGCGTCCCCTTTTTACACATAACGGCAGACAGCGTCCCCTTTTCTCTATCGTCCTAGTGGATGCTGGGGTTCCTGAAAGGACCATGGGGGATAGCGGCTCCGCAGGAGACAGGGCACAAAAAGTAAAGCTTTAGGATCAGGTGGTGTGCACTGGCTCCTCCCCCTATGACCCTCCTCCAAGCCTCAGTTAGATTTTTGTGCCCGGCCGAGAAGGGTGCAATCTAGGTGGCTCTCCTAAAGAGCTGCTTAGAAAAGTTTAGCTTAGGTTTTTTATTTTACAGTGAGTCCTGCTGGCAACAGGATCACTGCAACGAGGGACTTAGGGGAGAAGAAGTGAACTCACCTGCGTGCAGGATGGATTGGCTTCTTTGGCTACTGGACATTAGCTCCAGAGGGACGATCACAGGTACAGCCTGGATGGTCACCGGAGCCTCGCCGCCGGCCCCCTTGCAGATGCTGAAACAAGAAGAAGGTCCAGAATCGGCGGCATGAAGACTCCTCAGTCTTCTTAAGGTAGCGCACAGCACTGCAGCTGTGCGCCATTTCCTCTCAGCACACTTCACACGGCAGTCACTGAGGGTGCAGGGCGCTGGAAGGGGGGCGCCCTGGGAGGCAATGAAAACCTATTTTTGGCTAAAAATACCTCACATATAGCCTCCGGGGGCTATATGGAGATATTTAACCCCTGCCAGAATCCGTTAAGAGCGGGAGACGAGGCCGCCGAAAAAGGGGCGGGGCCTATCTCCTCAGCACACAGCGCCATTTTCCCTCACAGAAAGGCTGGAGGGAAGGCTCCCAGGCTCTCCCCTGCACTGCACTACAGAAACAGGGTTAAAACAGAGAGGGGGGGCACTAATTTGGCGTTAGAAATATATAAAAAAGATGCTATAAGGGAAAACACTTATATAAGGTTGTCCCTATATAATTATAGCGTTTTTGGTGTGTGCTGGCAAACTCTCCCTCTGTCTCTCCAAAGGGCTAGTAGGTCCTGTCCTCTATCAGAGCATTCCCTGTGTGTGTGCTGTGTGTCGGTACGTGTGTGTCGACATGTATGAGGACGATGTTGGTGAGGAGGCGGAGCAATTGCCTGTAATGGTGATGTCACTCTCTAGGGAGTCGACACCGGAATGGATGGCTTATTTAGGGAATTACGTGATAATGTCAACACGCGGCAAGGTCGGTTGACGACATGAGACGGCCGACAAACAATTAGTACCGGTCCAGACGTCTCAAAAACACCGTCAGGGGTTTTAAAACGCCCGTTTACTTTAGTCGGTCGACACAGACACAGACAGGGACACTGAATCCAGTGTCGACGGTGAATAAACAAACGTATTCCTTATTAGGGCCACACGTTAAGGGCAATGAAGGAGGTGTTACATATTTCTGATACTACAAGTACCACAAAAGAGGGTATTATGTGGGATGTGAAAAAACTACCGTAGTTTTTCCTGAATCAGATAAATTAAATGAAGTGTGTGATGATGCGTGGGTTCCCCCCGATAGAAAATATGGGCGGTATACCCTTTCCCGCCAGAAGTTAGGGCGCGTTGGGAAACACCCCTTAGGGTGGATAAGGCGCTCACACGCTTATCAGAACAAGTGGCGGTACCGTCTATAGATAGGGCCGTCCTCAAGGAGCCAGCTGACAGGAGGCTGGAAAATATCATAAAAAGTATATACACACATACTGGTGTTATACTTCGACCAGCGATCGCCTCAGCCTGGATGTGCAGAGCTGGGGTGGCTTGGTCGGATTCCCTGACTAAAAATATTGATACCCTTGACAGGGACAGTATTTTATTGACTATAGAGCATTTAAAGGATGCATTTCTATATATGCGAGATGCACAGAGGGATATTTGCACTCTGGCATCAAGAGTAAGTGCGATGTCCATATCTGCCAGAAGATGTTTATGGACACGACAGTGGTCAGGTGATGCAGATTCCAAACGGCACAAAGGTGTATTGCCGTATAAAGGAAGAGGAGTTATTTGGGGTCGGTCCATCGGACCTGGTGGCCACGGCAACTGCTGGAAAATCCACCGTTTTTTACCCTAAGTCACATCTCTGCAGAAAAAGACACCGTCTTTTCAGCTTCAGTCCTTTCGTCCCTATAAGAGTCATATCTGCCCAGGGATAGAGGAAAGGGAAGAAGACTGCAGCAGGCAGCCCATTCCCAGGAACAGAAGCGTTCCACCGCTTCTGACAAGCTCTCAGCATGACGCTGAGACCGTACAGGACCCCTGGATCCTACAAGTAGTATCCCAGGGGTACAGATTGGAATGTCGAGACGTTTCCCCTGCGCAGGCTCCTGAAGTCTGCTTTACCAAGGTCTCCCTCCGACAAGGAGGCAGTATGGGAAACAATTCACGAGCTGTATTCCCAGCAGGTGATAATTAAATTACCCCTCCTACAACAAGAAAAGGGGTATTATTCCACACTATATTGTGGTACTGAAGCCAGAAGGCTAGGTGAGACCTATTCTAAATCTAAAAAAATTTGAACACTTACAAAGGTTCAAATCAAGATGGAGTCACTCAGAGCAGTGATAACGAACCGGGAAGAAGGGGACTATATGGTGTCCCGAGACATCAGGGATGCTTACCTCCATGTCCCAAATTTGCCCTTATCACTAAGGGTACCTCAGGTTCGTGGTACAGAACTGTCACTATCAGTTTCAGACGCTGCCGTTTGGATTGTCCACGGCACCCCGGGTCTTTACCAAGGTAATGGCCGAAATGATGGTTCTTCTTCGAAGAAAAGGCGTCTTAATTATCCCTTACTTGGACGATCTCCTGATAAGGGCAAAGTCCAGGGAACAGTTGGAGGTCGGAGTAGCATGATCCCGACAACAAGTCTCCTGTGCTTAGGGATGATTCTGGACACAGTCCAGAAAAAGGTGTTTCTCCCGGAAGAGAAAGCCAGGGAGTTATCCGAGCTAGTCAGGAACCTCCTAAAATCAGTGCATCATTGCACAAGGGCCATGGTAAAAAAAATGGTGACTTCCTTCGAAGCAATTCCAGTCGGCAGATTTCATGCAAGAACTTTTCAGTGGGATCTGCTGGACAAATGGTCCGGATCGCATCTTCAGATGCATCAGCGGATAACCCTATATCCAAGGACAAGGGTGTCTCTCCTGTGGTGGTTACAGAGTGCTCATCTTCTAGAGGGCCGCAGATTCGGCATTCAGTTTTGGATGTTGGTGACCACGGAGGCCAGCCCGAGAGGCTGGGGAGCAGTCACACAAGGAAAAAATTTCCAGGGAGTGTGATCAAGTCTGGAGACTTTTCTCCACATAAATATAGCTAAGGGTAAATTTATAATGCTCTAAGCTTAGCAAGACCTCTGCTTCAAGGTCAGCCGGTATTGATCCAGTGGGATAAAACATCACGGCAGTCGCCCATGTAAATAGACAGGGCGGCACAAGAAGCAGGAGGGCAGTGGCAAAAACTGCAAGGACTTTTCGCTGGGCGGAAAATCATGTGATAGCACTGTCAGCAGTGTTTCATTCCGGGAATGGAAACTGGGAAGCAGACTTCCTCAGTAGGCACGACCTCCACCCGGCAGAGTGGGAACTTCATGAGGAAGTTTTCCACATGATTGTAAACCGTTGGGAATTACCAAAGGTGGACATGATGGCGTCCCGTCTGAACAAAAAACGGGACAGGTATTGCGCCAGGTTAAGAGACCCTCAGGCAATAGCTGTGGACGTTCTGGTAACACCGTGGGTGTACCAGTCGGTGTATGTGTTCCATCCTCTGCTTTTCATACCTAAGGTACTGAGAATTATAAGACGTAGAGGAGTAAGAACTATACTCCTGGCTCCGGATTGGCCAAGAAGGACTTGGTACCCGGAACTTCAAGAGATGCTCACAGAGGACTTATGGCCTCTGCCGCTAAGAAGGGACTTGTTTCAGCAAGTACCATGTCTGTTCCAAGACTTACCGCAGCTGCGTTTGACGGCATGGCGGTGGAACGCCGGATCCTAAGGGAAAAGGCATTCAGGAAGAGGTCATTCCTACCCTGGTCAAAGCCAGAAAGGAGGTGACCGCACAACATTATCACCACATGTGGCGAAAATATGTTGCGTGGTGTGAGGCCAGGAAGGCCCCACGAAGAAATTTCAACTCGGTCGATTCCTGCATTTCCTGCAAACAGGAGTGTCTATGGGCCTCAAATTGGGGTCCATTAAGGTTCAAATTTCGGCCCTGTCGATTTTTCTTCCAGAAAGAATTGGCTTCAGTTCCTGAAGTCCAGAAGTTTGTCAAGGGAGTATTGCATATACAACCCCCTTTTTGTGCCTCCAGTGGCACTGTGGGATCTCAACGTAGTTCTGGGATTCCTCAAAACACATTGGTTTAAAACCAGTCAAATCTGTGGATTTGAAGCATCTCACATGAAAAGTGAACATGCTCTTGGACCTGGCCTGGACCAGGCGAGTGTCAAATTGGTGGTTTTTTTCTCAAAAAAGCCCATATCTGTTTGTCCATTCGGACAGGGCAGAGCTGCGGACTCGTCCCCAGTTCTCTCCCTAAGGTGGTGTCAGTGTTTCACCTGAACCAGCTTATTGTGGTGTCTTGCGCCTACTAGGGACTTGGAGGACTCCAAGTTGCTAGATGTGGTCAGGGCCCTGAAAATATAGGTTCCAGGACGGCTGGAGTCAGGAAAACTGACTTGCTGTTATCCTGTATGCACCCAACAAACTGGGTGCTCTTGCTTCTAAGCAGACTTTTGCTAGTTGGATGTGTAATACAATTCAGCTTGCACATTCTGTGGCAGGCCTGCCACAGCCAAAATATGTAAATGCCCATTCCACAAGGAAGGTGGGCTCATCTTGGGCGGCTGCCCGAGGGGTCTCGGCTTTACAACTTTGCCGAGCGGCTATTTAGTCAGGGGCAAACACGTTTGTAAAATCCTACAAATTTGATAACCTGGCTAAGGAGGACCTGGAGTTCTCTCATTCGGTGCTGCAGAGTCATCCGCACTCTCCCGCCCGTTTGGGAGCTTTGGTATAATCCCCATGGTCCTTTCAGGAACCCCAGCATCCACTAGGACGATAGAGAAAATAAGAATTTACTTACCGATAATTCTATTTCTCGGAGTCCGTAGTGGATGCTGGGCGCCCATCCCAAGTGCGGATTATCTGCAATACTTGTACATAGTTACAAAAATCGGGTTATTATTGTTGTGAGCCATCTTTCAGAGGCTCCGCTGTTATCATACTGTTAACTGGGTTCAGATCACAGGTTGTACAGTGTGATTGGTGTGGCTGGTATGAGTCTTACCCGGGATTCATAAATCCTTCCTTATTGTGTACGCTCGTCCGGGCACAGTATCCTAACTGAGGCTTGGAGGAGGGTCATAGGGGGAGGAGCCAGTGCACACCACCTGATCCTAAAGCTTTACTTTTTGTGCCCTGTCTCCTGCGGAGCCGCTATCCCCCATGGTCCTTTCAGGAACCCCAGCATCCACTACGGACTCCGAGAAATAGAATTATCGGTAAGTAAATTCTTATTTTTACACATAACGGCAGACAGCATCCCCTTTTTACACATAACGGCAGTCAGCGTGCCCTTTTTACACATTACGGCAGACAGCGTGCCCCTTTTACACATTACGGCAGACAGCGTGCCCCTTTTACACATTACGGCACAGCGTGCCCTTTTTACACATTACGGCAGACAGCGTGCCCTTTTTACACATTACGGCAGACAGGGTGCCCTTTTTACACATTACGGCAGACAGGGTGCCCTTTTTACACATTACGGCAGACAGGGTGCCCTTTTTACACATTACGGCAGACAGGGTGCCCTTTTTACACATTACGGCAGACAGGGTGCCCTTTTTACACAATATGGCAGACAGCGTGCCCTTTTTACACATTACGGCAGACAGCGTGCCCTTGTTACACATTGCGGCAGACAGCGTGCCCTTGTTACACATTGCGGCAGACAGCGTGCCCTTGTTACACATTGCGGCAGACAGCGTGCCCTTGTTACACATTGCGGCAGACAGCGTGCCCTTGTTACACATTGCGGCAGACAGCGTGCCCTTGTTACACATTGCGGCAGACAGCGTGCCCTTGTTACACATTGCGGCAGACAGCGTGCCCTTGTTACACATTGCGGCAGACAGCGTGCCCTTGTTACACATTGCGGCAGACAGCGTGCCCTCGTTACACATTGCGGCAGACAGCGTGCCCTCGTTACACATTGCGGCAGACAGCGTGCCCTCGTTACACATTGCGGCAGACAGCGTGCCCTCGTTACACATTGCGGCAGACAGCGTGCCCTCGTTACACATTGCGGCAGACAGCGTGCCCTCGTTACACATTGCGGCAGACAGCGTGCCCTTGTTACACATTGCGGCAGACAGCGTGCCCTTGTTACACATTGCGGCAGACAGCGTGCCCTTGT
This sequence comes from Pseudophryne corroboree, assembly GCF_028390025.1. Lineage (NCBI taxonomy): Eukaryota > Metazoa > Chordata > Amphibia > Anura > Myobatrachidae > Pseudophryne > Pseudophryne corroboree. The sequence goes on from NC_086452.1 coordinate 77,399,862, forward strand.
TACACATTGCGGCAGACAGCGTGCCCTTGTTACACATTGCGGCAGACAGCGTGCCCTTGTTACACATTGCGGCAGACAGCGTGCCCTTGTTACACATTGCGGCAGACAGCGTGCCCTTGTTACACATTGCGGCAGACAGCGTGCCCTTGTTACACATTGCGGCAGACAGCGTGCCCTTGTTACACATTGCGGCAGACAGCGTGCCCTTGTTACACATTGCGGCAGACAGCGTGCCCTTGTTACACATTGCGGCAGACAGCGTGCCCTTGTTACACATTGCGGCAGACAGCGTGCCCTTGTTACACATTGCGGCAGACAGCGTGCCCTTGTTACACATTGCGGCAGACAGCGTGCCCTTGTTACACATTGCGGCAGACAGCGTGCCCTTGTTACACATTGCGGCAGACAGCGTGCCCTTGTTACACATTGCGGCAGACAGCGTGCCCTTGTTACACATTGCGGCAGACAGCGTGCCCTTGTTACACATTGCGGCAGACAGCGTGCCCTTGTTACACATTGCGGCAGACAGCGTGCCCTTGTTACACATTGCGGCAGACAGCGTGCCCTTGTTACACATTGCGGCAGACAGCGTGCCCTTGTTACACATTGCGGCAGACAGCGTGCCCTTGTTACACAATGCGGCAGACAGCGTGCCCTTGTTACACAATGCGGCAGACAGCGTGCCCTTGTTACACAATGCGGCAGACAGCGTGCCCTTGTTACACATTGCGGCAGACAGCGTGCCCTTGTTACACATTGCGGCAGACAGCGTGCCCTTGTTACACATTGCGGCAGACAGCGTGCCCTTGTTACACATTGCGGCAGACAGCGTGCCCTTGTTACACATTGCGGCAGACAGCGTGCCCTTGTTACACATTGCGGCAGACAGCGTGCCCTTGTTACACATTGCGGCAGACAGCGTGCCCTTGTTACACATTGCGGCAGACAGCGTGCCCTTGTTACACATTGCGGCAGACAGCGTGCCCTTGTTACACATTGCGGCAGACAGCGTGCCCTTGTTACACATTGCGGCAGACAGCGTGCCCTTGTTACACATTGCGGCAGACAGCGTGCCCTTGTTACACATTGCGGCAGACAGCGTGCCCTTGTTACACATTGCGGCAGACAGCGTGCCCTTGTTACACATTGCGGCAGACAGCGTGCCCTTGTTACACATTGCGGCAGACAGCGTGCCCTTGTTACACATTGCGGCAGACAGCGTGCCCTTGTTACACATTGCGGCAGACAGCGTGCCCTTGTTACACATTGCGGCAGACAGCGTGCCCTTGTTACACATTGCGGCAGACAGCGTGCCCTTGTTACACATTGCGGCAGACAGCGTGCCCTTGTTACACATTGCGGCAGACAGCGTGCCCTTGTTACACATTGCGGCAGACAGCGTGCCCTTGTTACACATTGCGGCAGACAGCGTGCCCTTGTTACACATTGCGGCAGACAGCGTGCCCTTGTTACACATTGCGGCAGACAGCGTGCCCTTGTTACACATTGCGGCAGACAGCGTGCCCTTGTTACACATTGCGGCAGACAGCGTGCCCTTGTTACACATTGCGGCAGACAGCGTGCCCTTGTTACACATTGCGGCAGACAGCGTGCCCTTGTTACACATTGCGGCAGACAGCGTGCCCTTGTTACACATTGCGGCAGACAGCGTGCCCTTGTTACACATTGCGGCAGACAGCGTGCCCTTGTTACACATTGCGGCAGACAGCGTGCCCTTGTTACACATTGCGGCAGACAGCGTGCCCTTGTTACACATTGCGGCAGACAGCGTGCCCTTGTTACACATTGCGGCAGACAGCGTGCCCTTGTTACACATTGCGGCAGACAGCGTGCCCTTGTTACACATTGCGGCAGACAGCGTGCCCTTGTTACACATTGCGGCAGACAGCGTGCCCTTGTTACACATTGCGGCAGACAGCGTGCCCTTGTTACACATTGCGGCAGACAGCGTGCCCTTGTTACACATTGCGGCAGACAGCGTGCCCTTGTTACACATTGCGGCAGACAGCGTGCCCTTGTTACACATTGCGGCAGACAGCGTGCCCTTGTTACACATTGCGGCAGACAGCGTGCCCTTGTTACACATTGCGGCAGACAGCGTGCCCTTGTTACACATTGCGGCAGACAGCGTGCCCTTGTTACACATTGCGGCAGACAGCGTGCCCTTGTTACACATTGCGGCAGACAGCGTGCCCTTGTTACACATTGCGGCAGACAGCGTGCCCTTGTTACACATTGCGGCAGACAGCGTGCCCTTGTTACACATTGCGGCAGACAGCGTGCCCTTGTTACACATTGCGGCAGACAGCGTGCCCTTGTTACACATTGCGGCAGACAGCGTGCCCTTGTTACACATTGCGGCAGACAGCGTGCCCTTGTTACACATTGCGGCAGACAGCGTGCCCTTGTTACACATTGCGGCAGACAGCGTGCCCTTGTTACACATTGCGGCAGACAGCGTGCCCTTGTTACACATTGCGGCAGACAGCGTGCCCTTGTTACACATTGCGGCAGACAGCGTGCCCTTGTTACACATTGCGGCAGACAGCGTGCCCTTGTTACACATTGCGGCAGACAGCGTGCCCTTGTTACACATTGCGGCAGACAGCGTGCCCTTGTTACACATTGCGGCAGACAGCGTGCCCTTGTTACACATTGCGGCAGACAGCGTGCCCTTGTTACACATTGCGGCAGACAGCGTGCCCTTGTTACACATTGCGGCAGACAGCGTGCCCTTGTTACACATTGCGGCAGACAGCGTGCCCTTGTTACACATTGCGGCAGACAGCGTGCCCTTGTTACACATTGCGGCAGACAGCGTGCCCTTGTTACACATTGCGGCAGACAGCGTGCCCTTGTTACACATTGCGGCAGACAGCGTGCCCTTGTTACACATTGCGGCAGACAGCGTGCCCTTGTTACACATTGCGGCAGACAGCGTGCCCTTGTTACACATTGCGGCAGACAGCGTGCCCTTGTTACACATTGCGGCAGACAGCGTGCCCTTGTTACACATTGCGGCAGACAGCGTGCCCTTGTTACACATTGCGGCAGACAGCGTGCCCTTGTTACACATTGCGGCAGACAGCGTGCCCTTGTTACACATTGCGGCAGACAGCGTGCCCTTGTTACACATTGCGGCAGACAGCGTGCCCTTGTTACACATTGCGGCAGACAGCGTGCCCTTGTTACACATTGCGGCAGACAGCGTGCCCTTGTTACACATTGCGGCAGACAGCGTGCCCTTGTTACACATTGCGGCAGACAGCGTGCCCTTGTTACACATTGCGGCAGACAGCGTGCCCTTGTTACACATTGCGGCAGACAGCGTGCCCTTGTTACACATTGCGGCAGACAGCGTGCCCTTGTTACACATTGCGGCAGACAGCGTGCCCTTGTTACACATTGCGGCAGACAGCGTGCCCTTGTTACACATTGCGGCAGACAGCGTGCCCTTGTTACACATTGCGGCAGACAGCGTGCCCTTGTTACACATTGCGGCAGACAGCGTGCCCTTGTTACACATTGCGGCAGACAGCGTGCCCTTGTTACACATTGCGGCAGACAGCGTGCCCTTGTTACACATTGCGGCAGACAGCGTGCCCTTGTTACACATTGCGGCAGACAGCGTGCCCTTGTTACACATTGCGGCAGACAGCGTGCCCTTGTTACACATTGCGGCAGACAGCGTGCCCTTGTTACACATTGCGGCAGACAGCGTGCCCTTGTTACACATTGCGGCAGACAGCGTGCCCTTGTTACACATTGCGGCAGACAGCGTGCCCTTGTTACACATTGCGGCAGACAGCGTGCCCTTGTTACACATTGCGGCAGACAGCGTGCCCTTGTTACACATTGCGGCAGACAGCGTGCCCTTGTTACACATTGCGGCAGACAGCGTGCCCTTGTTACACATTGCGGCAGACAGCGTGCCCTTGTTACACATTGCGGCAGACAGCGTGCCCTTGTTACACATTGCGGCAGACAGCGTGCCCTTGTTACACATTGCGGCAGACAGCGTGCCCTTGTTACACATTGCGGCAGACAGCGTGCCCTTGTTACACATTGCGGCAGACAGCGTGCCCTTGTTACACATTGCGGCAGACAGCGTGCCCTTGTTACACATTGCGGCAGACAGCGTGCCCTTGTTACACATTGCGGCAGACAGCGTGCCCTTGTTACACATTGCGGCAGACAGCGTGCCCTTGTTACACATTGCGGCAGACAGCGTGCCCTTGTTACACATTGCGGCAGACAGCGTGCCCTTGTTACACATTGCGGCAGACAGCGTGCCCTTGTTACACATTGCGGCAGACAGCGTGCCCTTGTTACACATTGCGGCAGACAGCGTGCCCTTGTTACACATTGCGGCAGACAGCGTGCCCTTGTTACACATTGCGGCAGACAGCGTGCCCTTGTTACACATTGCGGCAGACAGCGTGCCCTTGTTACACATTGCGGCAGACAGCGTGCCCTTGTTACACATTGCGGCAGACAGCGTGCCCTTGTTACACATTGCGGCAGACAGCGTGCCCTTGTTACACATTGCGGCAGACAGCGTGCCCTTGTTACACATTGCGGCAGACAGCGTGCCCTTGTTACACATTGCGGCAGACAGCGTGCCCTTGTTACACATTGCGGCAGACAGCGTGCCCTTGTTACACATTGCGGCAGACAGCGTGCCCTTGTTACACATTGCGGCAGACAGCGTGCCCTTGTTACACATTGCGGCAGACAGCGTGCCCTTGTTACACATTGCGGCAGACAGCGTGCCCTTGTTACACATTGCGGCAGACAGCGTGCCCTTGTTACACATTGCGGCAGACAGCGTGCCCTTGTTACACATTGCGGCAGACAGCGTGCCCTTGTTACACATTGCGGCAGACAGCGTGCCCTTGTTACACATTGCGGCAGACAGCGTGCCCTTGTTACACATTGCGGCAGACAGCGTGCCCTTGTTACACATTGCGGCAGACAGCGTGCCCTTGTTACACATTGCGGCAGACAGCGTGCCCTTGTTACACATTGCGGCAGACAGCGTGCCCTTGTTACACATTGCGGCAGACAGCGTGCCCTTGTTACACATTGCGGCAGACAGCGTGCCCTTGTTACACATTGCGGCAGACAGCGTGCCCTTGTTACACATTGCGGCAGACAGCGTGCCCTTGTTACACATTGCGGCAGACAGCGTGCCCTTGTTACACATTGCGGCAGACAGCGTGCCCTTGTTACACATTGCGGCAGACAGCGTGCCCTTGTTACACATTGCGGCAGACAGCGTGCCCTTGTTACACATTGCGGCAGACAGCGTGCCCTTGTTACACATTGCGGCAGACAGCGTGCCCTTGTTACACATTGCGGCAGACAGCGTGCCCTTGTTACACATTGCGGCAGACAGCGTGCCCTTGTTACACATTGCGGCAGACAGCGTGCCCTTGTTACACATTGCGGCAGACAGCGTGCCCTTGTTACACATTGCGGCAGACAGCGTGCCCTTGTTACACATTGCGGCAGACAGCGTGCCCTTGTTACACATTGCGGCAGACAGCGTGCCCTTGTTACACATTGCGGCAGACAGCGTGCCCTTGTTACACATTGCGGCAGACAGCGTGCCCTTGTTACACATTGCGGCAGACAGCGTGCCCTTGTTACACATTGCGGCAGACAGCGTGCCCTTGTTACACATTGCGGCAGACAGCGTGCCCTTGTTACACATTGCGGCAGACAGCGTGCCCTTGTTACACATTGCGGCAGACAGCGTGCCCTTGTTACACATTGCGGCAGACAGCGTGCCCTTGTTACACATTGCGGCAGACAGCGTGCCCTTGTTACACATTGCGGCAGACAGCGTGCCCTTGTTACACATTGCGGCAGACAGCGTGCCCTTGTTACACATTGCGGCAGACAGCGTGCCCTTGTTACACATTGCGGCAGACAGCGTGCCCTTGTTACACATTGCGGCAGACAGCGTGCCCTTGTTACACATTGCGGCAGACAGCGTGCCCTTGTTACACATTGCGGCAGACAGCGTGCCCTTGTTACACATTGCGGCAGACAGCGTGCCCTTGTTACACATTGCGGCAGACAGCGTGCCCTTGTTACACATTGCGGCAGACAGCGTGCCCTTGTTACACATTGCGGCAGACAGCGTGCCCTTGTTACACATTGCGGCAGACAGCGTGCCCTTGTTACACATTGCGGCAGACAGCGTGCCCTTGTTACACATTGCGGCAGACAGCGTGCCCTTGTTACACATTGCGGCAGACAGCGTGCCCTTGTTACACATTGCGGCAGACAGCGTGCCCTTGTTACACATTGCGGCAGACAGCGTGCCCTTGTTACACATTGCGGCAGACAGCGTGCCCTTGTTACACATTGCGGCAGACAGCGTGCCCTTGTTACACATTGCGGCAGACAGCGTGCCCTTGTTACACATTGCGGCAGACAGCGTGCCCTTGTTACACATTGCGGCAGACAGCGTGCCCTTGTTACACATTGCGGCAGACAGCGTGCCCTTGTTACACATTGCGGCAGACAGCGTGCCCTTGTTACACATTGCGGCAGACAGCGTGCCCTTGTTACACATTGCGGCAGACAGCGTGCCCTTGTTACACATTGCGGCAGACAGCGTGCCCTTGTTACACATTGCGGCAGACAGCGTGCCCTTGTTACACATTGCGGCAGACAGCGTGCCCTTGTTACACATTGCGGCAGACAGCGTGCCCTTGTTACACATTGCGGCAGACAGCGTGCCCTTGTTACACATTGCGGCAGACAGCGTGCCCTTGTTACACATTGCGGCAGACAGCGTGCCCTTGTTACACATTGCGGCAGACAGCGTGCCCTTGTTACACATTGCGGCAGACAGCGTGCCCTTGTTACACATTGCGGCAGACAGCGTGCCCTTGTTACACATTGCGGCAGACAGCGTGCCCTTGTTACACATTGCGGCAGACAGCGTGCCCTTGTTACACATTGCGGCAGACAGCGTGCCCTTGTTACACATTGCGGCAGACAGCGTGCCCTTGTTACACATTGCGGCAGACAGCGTGCCCTTGTTACACATTGCGGCAGACAGCGTGCCCTTGTTACACATTGCGGCAGACAGCGTGCCCTTGTTACACATTGCGGCAGACAGCGTGCCCTTGTTACACATTGCGGCAGACAGCGTGCCCTTGTTACACATTGCGGCAGACAGCGTGCCCTTGTTACACATTGCGGCAGACAGCGTGCCCTTGTTACACATTGCGGCAGACAGCGTGCCCTTGTTACACATTGCGGCAGACAGCGTGCCCTTGTTACACATTGCGGCAGACAGCGTGCCCTTGTTACACATTGCGGCAGACAGCGTGCCCTTGTTACACATTGCGGCAGACAGCGTGCCCTTGTTACACATTGCGGCAGACAGCGTGCCCTTGTTACACATTGCGGCAGACAGCGTGCCCTTGTTACACATTGCGGCAGACAGCGTGCCCTTGTTACACATTGCGGCAGACAGCGTGCCCTTGTTACACATTGCGGCAGACAGCGTGCCCTTGTTACACATTGCGGCAGACAGCGTGCCCTTGTTACACATTGCGGCAGACAGCGTGCCCTTGTTACACATTGCGGCAGACAGCGTGCCCTTGTTACACATTGCGGCAGACAGCGTGCCCTTGTTACACATTGCGGCAGACAGCGTGCCCTTGTTACACATTGCGGCAGACAGCGTGCCCTTGTTACACATTGCGGCAGACAGCGTGCCCTTGTTACACATTGCGGCAGACAGCGTGCCCTTGTTACACATTGCGGCAGACAGCGTGCCCTTGTTACACATTGCGGCAGACAGCGTGCCCTTGTTACACATTGCGGCAGACAGCGTGCCCTTGTTACACATTGCGGCAGACAGCGTGCCCTTGTTACACATTGCGGCAGACAGCGTGCCCTTGTTACACATTGCGGCAGACAGCGTGCCCTTGTTACACATTGCGGCAGACAGCGTGCCCTTGTTACACATTGCGGCAGACAGCGTGCCCTTGTTACACATTGCGGCAGACAGCGTGCCCTTGTTACACATTGCGGCAGACAGCGTGCCCTTGTTACACATTGCGGCAGACAGCGTGCCCTTGTTACACATTGCGGCAGACAGCGTGCCCTTGTTACACATTGCGGCAGACAGCGTGCCCTTGTTACACATTGCGGCAGACAGCGTGCCCTTGTTACACATTGCGGCAGACAGCGTGCCCTTGTTACACATTGCGGCAGACAGCGTGCCCTTGTTACACATTGCGGCAGACAGCGTGCCCTTGTTACACATTGCGGCAGACAGCGTGCCCTTGTTACACATTGCGGCAGACAGCGTGCCCTTGTTACACATTGCGGCAGACAGCGTGCCCTTGTTACACATTGCGGCAGACAGCGTGCCCTTGTTACACATTGCGGCAGACAGCGTGCCCTTGTTACACATTGCGGCAGACAGCGTGCCCTTGTTACACATTGCGGCAGACAGCGTGCCCTTGTTACACATTGCGGCAGACAGCGTGCCCTTGTTACACATTGCGGCAGACAGCGTGCCCTTGTTACACATTGCGGCAGACAGCGTGCCCTTGTTACACATTGCGGCAGACAGCGTGCCCTTGTTACACATTGCGGCAGACAGCGTGCCCTTGTTACACATTGCGGCAGACAGCGTGCCCTTGTTACACATTGCGGCAGACAGCGTGCCCTTGTTACACATTGCGGCAGACAGCGTGCCCTTGTTACACATTGCGGCAGACAGCGTGCCCTTGTTACACATTGCGGCAGACAGCGTGCCCTTGTTACACATTGCGGCAGACAGCGTGCCCTTGTTACACATTGCGGCAGACAGCGTGCCCTTGTTACACATTGCGGCAGACAGCGTGCCCTTGTTACACATTGCGGCAGACAGCGTGCCCTTGTTACACATTGCGGCAGACAGCGTGCCCTTGTTACACATTGCGGCAGACAGCGTGCCCTTGTTACACATTGCGGCAGACAGCGTGCCCTTGTTACACATAGCGGCAGACAGCGTGCCCTTGGATGATGCCTGCCCTGAGATCAATCCATCATCCCTCTCCTCATTAGAGCTACTAGATGAGTGTGTTAGTAATTAGCATAGTGGGTAACGCCATGTATAAGCGAGCCTACAGCGCTGCACAATGACAGCAGGTAACGGCAATGCAGCATGCTATATAACGGGACTCCCAGCCCCAGCGCGGTGACATTAGGTCCAGGCTACATATGTATCACCCAGCAGCAGCAGCATCACTGAGCATCCGAGCAGCAGCAGCACAGTACCAGGGGAAGATGGTGCACAGAGCTCGTTGTCATCATGTCAGTGCCCCCTCTGTGCATCCGCAGCAGCCCTGCATGTGTGGCGCCCATTCCCCGCTCATGTACACAGACAGTCCATCTCTCACCTTTGAGGGATGCGTGTCCCGGCTGAGGCAGCTCCAGCTCTCTGCAGACGGAGCCAGTGAGAGCGGCCTCCCAGCACATACGTCAGGCCCGCCCGGCTGCGGAGGTTTAATCCGGGCATCGGGCACACCCCCACTCGGTGATTGGGCCCAGCTGTGCAGGAGAAGCGGGGCCGGCGGAGAGCACGCCCTGTTAGGTCACTGGTCTCACCCCCTTTCTGCCGGTGGAGGTGACCACACTGCAGGGTGCTGGATGCTACGGTTTATGGGCACATTCCTAATACGGGCGGCTGTGTGCTGCGGGCGGCGGTTGCCCGCAGCACACAGCGGCATGTAATGAGTCAGTTTGACTCATTACATGCTTTGGGCCCCTGGACAGAGGCGGGCCCCAGTGCAACGCACTGGTTGCACTGGCGGTAGTTCCGCCTCTGCCCCTACCACTGCATGCCCCCGGTGGGCCCTACATGCCCCAGTCCGACACTGCTGAGGGAAGTAGGGTCCACAGAGGAGGGATGTAGTTAATATGGTGGCTGTCAGAATCCCGACAGCCGGTAAAATGCTGGCTATCAGAATACTGACCACTCCCTGGTATTCCCACTTGGTTGGTGGGTCCACGCCACCACCCGAGGGAGAAATAACCACCGGGCTCAAAGCCGAGCCCACGACTGGACTCGCAGCGCCTGTTGCCGGTATTGCGGCTGACGGGGTGCCGCTGTCTGCATCTTGTCAGCCGGGATATCACACTGAACCCATGGAAGAGGCTGGATAACAAAATCAAGCTGTATAAAAACCAAATTGTTCTCAGAATTTCTTTTGCCAGTTTTGAGATTTCTTCCACAATCAAATAATATGTTGTCTCTGTCATTGTTCCTGATGTTTTAACGTAACTCGGCCGTCCCTATTGCCTGGTGTCAGCATACAGATTTGGATTTTTTTGTGTTTGTGCTCCATCTTCCGTCACTGGGTGCCAGCGTTTTCCTATGTCATGTTACTGGAAGTCTGGTTTGAGAGTCTCGGATACATTTACCTTTTCTCTGTGACGTCCTAGTGGATGCTGGGGACTCCGTCAGGACCATGGGGATTAGCGGCTCCGCAGGAGACAGGGCACAAAATTTTAAAGTTTGACCACTAGGTGGTGTGCACTGGCTCCTCCCCCTATGACCCTCCTCCAAGCCTCAGTTAGGTTTTTGTGCCCGTCCGAGCAGGGTGCAATCTAGGTGGCTCTCCTAAAGAGCTGCTTAGAAAAAGTTTTATTAGGTTTTTTATTTTCAGTGAGTCCTGCTGGCAACAGGATCACTGCAACGAGGGACTTAGGGGAGAAGAAGTGAACTCACCTGCGTGCAGGATGGATTGGCTTCTTAGGCTACTGGACACTAGCTCCAGAGGGACGATCACAGGTACAGCCTGGATGGGTCACCGGAGCCGCGCCGCCGACCCCCTTGCAGATGCCGAAAAGAGAAGAGGTCCAGAAACCGGCGGCTGAAGACTTCTCAGTCTTCATGAGGTAGCGCACAGCACTGCAGCTGTGCGCCATTGCTCTCGGCACACTTAACACCAACGGTCACTGAGGGTGCAGGGCGCTGGGGGGGGCGCCCTGGGCAGCAATGAGAAATACCTATTCTGGCTAAAATACATCACATATAGCCCCTGGGGCTATATGGATGTATTTAACCCCTGCCAAGTTTTCAGAAAAACCGGGAGAAGAAGCCCGCCGAAAAGGGGGCGGGACCTATTCTCCTCAGCACACAGCGCCATTTTCCTACACAGCTCCGCTGCTAGGAAGGCTCCCAGGCTCTCCCCTGCACTGCACTACAGAAACAGGGTAAAAACAGAGAGGGGGGGCACTTATTTGGCGATATTAACAATATTTGAGCTGCTATAAGGGGAACACACTTATTTAAGGTTGTCCCTATATATTTATAGCGCTTGGGTGTGTGCTGGCAAACTCTCCCTCTGTCTCCCCAAAGGGCTAGTGGGGTCCTGTCTTCTATCAGAGCATTCCCTGTGTGTCTGCTGTGTGTCGGTACGCGTGTGTCGACATGTATGAGGACGATGTTGGTGTGGAGGCGGAGCAATTGCCTGTAATGGTGATGTCACCCCCTAGTGAGTCGACACCAGAATGGATGGCTTTATTTATGGAATTACGTGATACTGTCAGCACACTGCAAAGGTCGGTGGACGACATGAGACGGCCGGCAAACCAGTTAGTACCTGTCCAGGCGTCTCAAACACCGTCAGGGGCTGTAAAACGCCCTTTACCTCAGTCGGTCGACACAGACCCAGACACGGACACCGAATCCAGTGTCGACGGTGAAGAAACAAACGTATTTTCCAGTAGGGCCACACGTTATATGATCACGGCAATGAAGGAGGTTTTGCATATCTCTGATACTGCAAGTACCACAAAAAGGGGTATTATGTGGGGTGTGAAAAAACTACCGGTAGTTTTTCCTGAATCAGAGGAATTGAATAAAGTGTGTGATGAAGCGTGGGTTACCCCCGATAGAAAACTGCTAATTTCAAAGAAGTTATTGGCATTATACCCTTTCCCGCCAGAGGTTAGGGCGCGCTGGGAAACACCCCCTAGGGTAGATAAGGCGCTCACACGCTTATCAAAGCAAGTGGCGTTACCGTCGCCAGAGACGGCCGCCCTCAAGGATCCAGCTGATAGGAGGCTGGAGAATACACTAAAAAGTATATACACACATACGGGTGTTATACTGCGACCAGCAATCGCCTCAGCCTGGATGTGCAGTGCTGGGGTGGCTTGGTCGGATTCCCTGACTGAAAATATTGATACCCTGGATAGGGACAGTATTTTACTGACTATAGAGCATTTAAAGGATGCATTTCTATATATGCGAGATGCACAGAGAGATATTTGCACTCTGGCATCAAGAGTAAGTGCGATGTCCATATCTGCCAGAAGAAGTTTATGGACGCGACAGTGGTCAGGTGATGCGGATTCCAAACGGCATATGGATGTATTGCCGTATAAGGGGGAGGAATTATTTGGGGTCGGTCTATCGGATCTGGTGGCCACGGCAACAGCCGGGAAATCCACCTTTTTACCTCAGGTCACCTCCCAGCAGAAAAAGACGCAGTCTTTTCAGCCGCAGTCCTTTCGTTCCTATAAGAACAAGCGAGCAAAAGGACATTCATATTTGCCCCGAGGCAAAGGAAAGGGTAAGAGACTGCAGCAAGCAGCTCCTTCCCAGGAGCAGAAGTCCTCCCCGGCTTCTGCAAAGGCCTCAGCATGACGCTGGGACCTTACAAGCGGACTCAGGGGCGGTGGGGGGTCGCCTCAAGAATTTCAGCGCACAGTGGGCTCACTCTCAGGTGGACCCCTGGATCCTGCAGGTAGTATCTCAGGGTTACAGGTTGGAATTCGAGAGGTCTCCCCCTCGCCGGTTCCTAAAGTCTGCTTTGCCAACGTCACCCTCCGACAGGGCGACGGTATTGGAAGCCATTCACAAGCTGTATTCTCAGCAGGTGATAGTCAAGGTACCCCTTCTACAACAGGGAAAGGGGTATTACTCCACGCTATTTGTGGTACCGAAGCCGGACGGCTCGGTAAGACCTATTCTAAATCTGAAATCTCTGAACCTGTACATACAAAAATTCAAGTTCAAGATAGAGTCACTCAGAGCAGTGATAGCGAATCTGGAAGAAGGGGACTTTATGGTGTCCTTGGACATCAAGGATGCTTACCTTCATGTCCCAATTTGCCCTTCACACCAAGGGTACCTCAGGTTCGTGGTACAAAACTGTCATTATCAGTTTCAGACACTGCCGTTTGGATTGTCCACGGCACCCCGGGTCTTTACCAAGGTAATGGCCGAAATGATGATCCTTCTTCGAAGAAAAGGCGTATTAATTATCCCTTACTTGGACGATCTCCTGATAAGGGCAAGATCCAGAGAACAGCTGGAGGTCGGAGTAGCACTAACCCAAGTAGTGCTCCAACAGCACAGGTGGATTCTGAATTTTCCAAAATCCCAACTGATCCCGACGACACGTCTGCTGTTCCTAGGGATGATTCTGGACACTGTTCAGAAAAAGGTATTTCTTCCGGAGGAGAAAGCCAGGGAGTTATCCGAACTCGTCAGGAACCTCCTAAAACCAGGGAGAGTGTCTGTGCATCAATGCACAAGAGTCCTGGGAAAAATGGTGGCTTCTTACGAAGCGATTCCATTCGGCAGATTCCATGCACGAATTTTTCAGTGGGATCTGCTGGACAAATGGTCCGGATCGCATCTGCAGATGCATCAGCGGATAAAATTGTCGACAAGGACAAGGGTGTCTCTGCTATGGTGGTTGCAGAGTGCTCATCTGTTAGAGGGCCGCAGATTCGGCATACAGAACTGGGTCCTAGTGACCACGGATGCCAGCCTGAGAGGCTGGGGAGCGGTCACACAGGGAAGAAACTTCTAGGGCGTGTGGTCAAGCCTGGAAACGTCTCTTCACATAAATATACTGGAACTAAGAGCAATCTACAATGCTCTAAGCCTGGCAAAACCTCTGCTTCAGGGTCAGCCGGTGTTGATCCAGTCGGACAACATCACGGCAGTCGCCCACGTAAACAGACAGGGCGGCACAAGAAGCAGGAGGGCAATGGCAGAAGCTGCAAGGATTCTTCGCTGGGCAGAAAATCATGTGATAGCACTGTCAGCAGTGTTCATCCCGGGAGTGGACAACTGGGAAGCAGACTTCCTCAGCAGACACGATCTTCACCCGGGAGAGTGGGGACTTCATCCAGAAGTCTTCCACATGATTGTGGTCCATTGGGAAAGACCAATGGTGGACATGATGGCGTCCCGCCTCAACAAAAAACTGGACAGGTATTGCGCCAGGTCAAGAGACCCTCAGGCAATAGCTGTGGACGCTCTGGTAACACCATGGGTGTACCAGTCAGTGTATGTGTTCCCTCCTCTGCCTCTCATACCCAAGGTACTGAGAATTATACGGCAAAGGGGAGTAAGAACGATACTAGTGGCTCCGGACTGGCCAAGAAGGACTTGGTACCCGGAACTTCAGGAGATGCTCACGGAAGATCCGTGGCCTCTACCTCTAAGAAGGGATCTGCTTCAGCAGGGACCGTGTCTATTCCAAGACTTACCGCGGCTGCGTTTGACGGCATGGCGGTTGAACGCCGGATCCTAAGGGAAAAAGGCATTCCGGAAGAGGTCATCCCTACCCTGGTCAAAGCCAGGAAGGAGGTGACTGCACAACATTATCACCGCATTTGGAGAAAATATGTTGCGTGGTGTGAGGCCAGGAGGGCCCCGACGGAGGAATTTCAACTGGGTCGATTCCTACATTTCCTGCAAACAGGATTGTCTATGGGCCTCAAATTAGGGTCCATTAAGGTTCAAATTTCGGCCCTGTCGATTTTCTTCCAAAAAGAATTGGCTTCAGTTCCTGAAGTCCAGACTTTTGTAAAAGGAGTACTACATATACAGCCCCCGGTTGTGCCCCCAGTGGCACCGTGGGATCTCAATGTAGTTTTGGATTTTCTCAAATCCCATTGGTTTGAGCCACTCAAATCGGTGGATTTGAAATATCTTACATGGAAAGTAACCATGCTACTGGCCCTGGCTTCAGCCAGGAGAGTGTCGGAATTGGCGGCTTTATCGTATAAAAGCCCATATCTGATTTTCCATTCGGACAGGGCAGAATTGAGGACGCGTCCTCAGTTTCTTCCTAAGGTGGTATCAGCGTTTCACCTGAACCAGCCTATTGTGGTGCCTGCGGCTACTAGCGATTTGGAGGATTCCAAGTTGCTGGACGTTGTCAGAGCATTGAAAATATATATTTCAAGGACGGCTGGAGTCAGAAAATCTGACTCGCTGTTTATACTGTATGCACCCAACAAGCTGGGTGCTCCTGCTTCTAAGCAGACGATTGCTCGTTGGATTTGTAGCACAATTCAACTGGCACATTCTGTGGCAGGCCTGCCACAGCCTAAATCTGTCAATGCCCACTCCACAAGGAAGGTGGGCTCATCTTGGGCGGCTGCCCGAGGGGTCTCGGCATTACAACTCTGCCGAGCAGCTACGTGGTCAGGGGAGAACACGTTTGTAAAATTCTACAAATTTGATACCCTGGCTGAGGAGGACCTGGAGTTCTCTCATTCGGTGCTGCAGAGTCATCCGCACTCTCCCGCCCGTTTGGGAGCTTTGGTATAATCCCCATGGTCCTGACGGAGTCCCCAGCATCCACTAGGACGTCAGAGAAAATAAGAATTTACTCACCGGTAATTCTATTTCTCGTAGTCCGTAGTGGATGCTGGGCGCCCATCCCAAGTGCGGATTGTCTGCAATACTTGTACATAGTTATTGTTACAAAAAAATCGGGTTATTATTGTTGTGAGCCATCTTTTCAGAGGCTCCTACGTTTATCATACTGTTAACTGGGTTCAGATCACAAGTTGTACGGTGTGATTGGTGTGGCTGGTATGAGTCTTACCCGGGATTCAAAATCCTTCCTTATTGTGTACGCTCGTCCGGGCACAGTATCCTAACTGAGGCTTGGAGGAGGGTCATAGGGGGAGGAGCCAGTGCACACCACCTAGTGGTCAAACTTTTACATTTTGTGCCCTGTCTCCTGCGGAGCCGCTAATCCCCATGGTCCTGACGGAGTCCCCAGCATCCACTACGGACTACGAGAAATAGAATTACCGGTGATTAAATTCTTATTTTTACCCTCTCGGATGGCTGGTTTATGCTTCCTTCTCACAGACTCCACTGATGTTTGAATACAATAATTTAGTGTTTACTTTTATATAAACACTTGGCTCCGAGATATAATTATCCGTACATATCAGCAGCCACAACGCCCATCTAGTTTCCGTGCAGCCGTGCAACAAAGCATTCATGCTGCACAAAACCCAGCAGCACCTGGGGAGCCACGGGCAGCGTGGCCACTTAAGGGTACATACCCACAGGCTTAGACGATTTACATGCATTTTTATGTACAGTTATTACTCGGCGGTGTCACTAAAAATCAATATTCCATGCTCTCCATATCCACTTGCTGCTTGTTCCTTTTCTGTGCGTTTGGAAACATACAGGGCTGTAACACACACTCCGGTTTTTCCCGGATGGCAAAAAGCCGGACAAAGTTTGTCCGGCTTTTTGCCATCCGGGAGAAACCGGCAGTGTCTGTCACACAGGACGGCTTTGAGCCGTGAGTGATGCTGTGCGCATGCGCAGCATCAGACACGGCTGCAGAAGAAACCGTTGTGTGTGAAAGCTCCCCTTCACACACACGGTTCACTGGCTCCAAGGACGGCCCGGCGGCCGCCCGGCCGCCGGACCTTCCAGTGGTGAGACCCGGCTGCAACCCGGCAGCCGGGCCGGGGCCGTGCAGTGTGAAGGGACCCTACCCCTCACACTGTTAACTACAATGCCGGCACGGGAAAAAGCCGTCCGGCTTTTTCCCGGCCGGCAACAACCATAGGCCTCTGTAAAATGAAAGTAAAACAGCATATCAAATTCTAGTGGGTATATACATCAGAGCACTTGAATGGCTTGCAACCTGTTGAAGATGGTATGGTAATTCCGGCATAAGAATGCTGCAAAGGAATCTGATTTCTATACTGAGGGATCAGGTTAACTCAGGTGCAAAGTGCTGGAGTAAAGTGGTCAGAATATATATAAATACTGCCTGGTCCTGATGTTTATTTCTAGAACAGTGCACCTACCAGGAAACATTACAACTAGTTGCCGGCATTTGGTGCCCCATACATGTTCCTATAACGCTGTGCTGGTACAGTGGTCAGAGCTGGTGTATCATTATCTCTTGATGCTTCCCCAAGATGGTTGTAAAAATTATATTTATTGTGAAAGGGAGACTGTTAGGGTTAAGGCTGCAGGAGGGGTGGGCAAGGGTTAAAATGCCGGGATTTGTTGGGATTTTATCCGCCGGGCTGCCGTTGTCTGCATCCTGTCCGTCGGGATACTTACTGTTGGGATTTCATACCCAACCCGTAAATGAATATCCTAGGCCAGGCCTGGCCAACTTGTGGCTCTCCAGCTGTTGTAAAGCTACAAGTCCCAGCATGCCTTGCCACAGTTTTGCTATTAGGGCAGAGGTTCCCAAACTGTGTGCCGTGGCTCCCTGGGGTGCCTCGGGACACTTGCAGGGGTGCCCAGGGTTGGTGGTCTAGGACCAATTCAAATTATTCATGGTCAATATAATAGGCAAAGCCAGTGCTGGTGGCTGCCAATCATAAAATATGTGGCCAAACAGAAGCAAATCTTGTCCCTCACCACACAACTGACCCTATAAGGATGACATATAAACGCAATCTACTTAATGTAATATTTCTTTCTAAATTTCTCAATAAGAAATTTTTGGCCTAGGGGTGCCGTGAAAAAAATTCTGATATTCTAGGGCGCCATGATTCAAAAAAGTTTGGAAACCACTGTATTAGGGAATTCTAAAACTGTGGCAGGGCATGCTGGGATGTATAGTTTCACAACATCTGGAGAGCCACAGGTTGGCTAGGCCTGTTCTAGGCAGTTCATGTTCACTTATAGAGAAAAAGCTGTAATAGCACTTAGCAAATTGTTACAGTATTGGTGCCCATACACTTGTGCGATGCCCCGTGACGCGACATCGCGGGGCATCGCATTGGCAGTACACCTGAACTGCCAAAGTGATTACCATGCGATCATGCGATAGATCGCATGGTAATCACGTGATGGGCATGTCACCGGCGGGTGCCCATCGCGCATCACAGTGCGATATATTGCATGTTTTTTTTTAAAAACACATGCAATCGCACTGCGATGCGATTAAATATTAAGTGCAGCACATACTATCATTAAACGCGATATTCGAGCGGCGTGCCCGCACATCGCATCGCATGGTACCTTAAATGTGCATACAATCCTTCAATTTCAAAAGGTTGTATGCCATATCTCACAGGTGTATGGGCTACATATGACAGATGGCCAATGATGTGCAAAGGGTTTATTTGCCAACCCCTTGATCCAGAGCCGGATAAAGTAAATGGGCCACTCACAACAGATAGGAACCGTGCGGCGCTCCCGGTTCCCCCACTGCACTGTGAAACGCTGTCATGGCGCCGCCGCACACAGGACAAGCAGAGCGACTGCAGTACCGGGTAGCTCCCGGCTCCCCGCTGCTTTATCAAAAGCTGGCTAGGGATGGCTATTGACCATCGATGATTTCTAATCATCGATGGTTTACGGCCAATGTCGAATAGTTTTGCCATCGATGGGATAAAACCAGATGGTTTCTCTCAATCAATGGCGTAGTCTAAACAAATAGTTTTTTTTTTTTTTGTAAAGATGCTGGGACACGGAGCATAGCTCCGCCCCCAGCACCAGTTAAGCCCCGCCCCAGTCTGTGATTGGCCTGCAGGTCATTCACAGACATAACAGGGATGGCCATCGATGGTCTCCCATAGCATAGTTAGTGACCATCTGGCCTCTCACAGTTTCGCCATCGATGGTGAACAAACTGATGGCCATCCCTAAGCCGCACACATGACAGATGTGGAGAACAGGGCAGGCAGTGTCCAATCTATGAAGCGGCAGTCTGCAGCTCACTCATTGGCTGGGCACGCAGGATGCATGGAACAAAGAGGACAGCCTGTGGAGCCAGACAGCACCAGCAGAGTGGAAAAAAGTGAGGCTGGCTTCATTTAAAGTTTAAGCTCTCTGCTATTAATTTTATATACAGTATATATACACTGCTCAAAAAAATAAAGGGAACACTAAAATAAAACATCCTAGATCTGAATGAATGAAATATTCTTATTAAATACTTTGTTCTTTACATAGTTGAATGTGCTGACAACAAAATCACACACAAATTATCAATGGAAATCAAATTTATTAACCCATGGAGGTCTGGATTTGGAGTCACCCTCAAAATTAAAGTGGAAAAACACACTACAGGCTGATCCAACTTTGATGTAATGTCCTTAAAACAAGTCAAAATGAGGCTCAGTAGTGTGTGTGGCCTCCACGTGCCTGTATGACCTCCCTACAACGCCTGGGCATGCTCCTGATGAGGTGGCGGGTGGTCTCCTGAGGGATCTCCTCCCAGACCTGGACTAAAGCATCCGCCAACTCCTGGACAGTCTGTGGTGCAACGTGGCGTTGGTGGATGGAGCGAGACATGATGTCCCAGATGTGCTCAATTGTATTCAGGTCTGGAGAACGGGCAGGCCAGTCCATAGCATCAATGTCTTCGTCTTGCAGGAACTGCTGACACACTCCAGCCACATGAGGTCTAGCATTGTCTTGCATTAGGAGGAACCCAGGGCCAACCGCACCAGCATATGGTCTCACAAGGGGTCTGAGGATCTCATCTCGGTACCTAATGGCAGTCAGGCTACCTCTGGCGAGCACATGGAGGGCTGTGCATCCCCCCAAAGAAATGCCACTCCACACCATTACTGACCCACTGCCAAACCGGTCATGCTGGAGGATGTTGCAGGCAGCAGAACATTCTCCTTGGCGTCTCCAGACTCTGTCACGTCTGTCACATGTGCTCAGTGAGAACCTGCTTTCATCTGTGATGAGCACAGGGCGCCAGTGGCGAATTTGCCAATCTTGGTGTTCTCTGGCAAATGCCAAACGTCCTGCACGGTGTTGGGCTGTAAGCACAACCCCCACCTGTGGACATCGGGCCCTCATACCACCCTCATGGAGTCTGCTTCTGATCGTTTCAGTAGTCCCATGCACATTTGTGGCTTGCTGGAGGTCATTTTGCATGGCTCTGGCAGTGCTCCTCCTGTTCCTCCTTGCACAAAGGCGGAGGTAGCGGTCCTGCTGCTGGGTTGTTGCCCACCTACGGCCTCCTCCACGTCTCCTGATGTACTGGCCTGTCTCCTGGTAGTGCTTCCATGCTCTGGACACTACGCTGACAGACACAGCAAACCTTGCCACAGCTCGCATTGATGTGCCATCCTGGATGAGCTGCACTACCTGATCCACTTGTGTGGGTTGTAGGGAGGTGATAAAGGCACGTGGAAGCCACACACACTACTGAGCCTCATTTTGACTTGTTTTAAGGACAGTACATCAAAGTTGGATCAGCCTGTAGTGTGTTTTTCCACTTTAATTTTGAGGGTAACTCCAAATCCAGACCTCCATGGGTTAATAAATTTGATTTCCATTGATTATTTCTCTTACGTCCTAGAGGATGCTGGGGACTCCTTAAGGACCATGGGGATAGATGGGCACATGGGCACTTTAAGAAAGACTTTAGGTATGGGTGTGCACTGGCTCCTCCCTCTATGCCCCTCCTCCAGACCTCAGTTTACTACTGTGCCCAGAGGAGACTGGGTGCATTACAGGGAGCTCTACTGAGTTTCCTGTCAGAAAGTATTTTGTTAGGTTTTTTATTTTCAGGGAGCCTGCTGGCAACAGACTCCCTGCATCGAGGGACTGAGGGGAGAGAAGCAGACCTACTTCTGTGAGTTTCAAGGCTCTGCTTCTTAGGCTACTGGACACCATTAGCTCCAGAGGGATCGGTACGCAGGTCTCACCCTCGCCGTCCGTCCCAGAGCCGCGCCGCCGTCCTCCTCCTCCTCACAGAGCCGGAAGATAGAAGCCGGGTGAGTATGAGAAGAAAAGAAGACTTCAAAGGCGGCAGAAGACTTCATGATCTTCACTGAGGTAACTCACAGCGGTGAAGGTGTGCGCCATTGCTCCCATAACTTCACACACGGCAGTCACTGTAAGGCTGCAGGGTGCAGGGGGGGCGCCCTGGGCAGCATATAAACCTCTTTCTGGCAAAAATAGGTATATATACAGTTGGGCACTGTATATATAATGAGCCCCCTCCAGTTTTCAGTATATTTGAGCGGGACAGAAGCCCGCCGCCGAGGGGGCGGGGCTTCTCCCTCAGCACTCACCAGCGCCATTTTCTCCACAGCACAGCGCTGAGAGGAAGCTCCCCAGACTCTCCGCTGCTTAACCACGGTGACAGAGGGTTTTGAAGAAGGGGGGGAGGGGCACATAATTTGGCGCATTTATATATGTACCAACAGCGCTACTGGGTAAACATATATTTATATAGTGTTTTTTCCTGGGTCATATAGCTCTGGGTGTGTGCTGGCATACTCTCTCTCTGTCTCTCCAAAGGGCCTTGTGGGGGAACTGTCTTCAGATAAGAGGATTCCCTGAGTGTGTGGTGTGTCGGTACGCGTGTGTCGACATGTCTGAGGTAGAAGGCTTTCAGGGGGAGGAGGAGGAGAGAATGAGTGTGGTGTCTCCGTCGACAACGCCGACACCTGACTGGATGGATATGTGGAAGGTTTTAAGTGCTAATGTAAATTTATTGCACAAAAGATTAGACAAAGCTGAAGCTAGGGAACAGCCAGGGAGTCAACCCATGTCTGTCCCTATGTCGCAGGGACCTTCGGGATCTCAAAAGCGCCCACTATCCCAAATTGTAGACACTGATACCGACACGGACTCTGACTCCAGTGTCGACTACGATGATGCAAAATTACAGCCAAAAGTGGCTAAATGTATTCGATATATGATCATTGCAATAAAAGATGTTTCTCTAACGTCCTAAGTGGATGCTGGGGACTCCGTAAGGACCATGGGGAATAGCGGCTCAGCAGGAGACTGGGCACATCTAAAGAAAGCTTTAGGACTATCTGGTGTGCACTGGCTCCTCCCCCTATAACCCTCCTCCAAGCCTCAGTTAGATCTCTGTGCCCGAACGAGAAGGGTGCACACTAGGGGCTCTCCTGAGCTTCTTAGTGAAAGTTTTAGTTTAGGTTTTTTATTTTCAGTGAGACCTGCTGGCAACAGGCTCACTGCATCGAGGGACTAAGGTGAGAAGAAGCGAACTCACCTGCGTGCAGAGTGGATTGGGCTTCTTAGGCTACTGGACATTAGCTCCAGAGGGACGATCACAGGCCCAGCTTGGATGGGTCCCAGAGCCGCGCCGCCGGCCCCCTTACAGAGCCAGAAGGCAGAAGAGGTCCGGAAAATCGGCGGCAGAAGACGTCCTGTCTTCAACAAGGTAGCGCACAGCACTGCAGCTGTGCGCCATTGCTCTCAGCACACTTCACACTTCGGTCACTGAGGGTGCAGGGCGCTGGGGGGGGGGCGCCCTGAGACGCAATAAAAACACCTTGGATGGCAAAAAAAAATGCATCACATATAGCTCCTGGGCTATATGGATGCATTTAACCCCTGCCAGAATACATAGAAAAACGGGAGATAAGGCCGCCGATAAGGGGGCGGAGCCTATCTCCTCAGCACACTGGCGCCATTTTCCCTCACAGCTCCGTTGGAGGGAAGCTCCCTGGCTCTCCCCTGCAGTCACTACACTACAGAAAGGGTTAAAAAAAGAGAGGGGGGCACTAATTAGGCGCAGTATTAACTATACAGCAGCTATAAGGGGAAAAACACTTATATAAGGTTATCCCTGTATATATATAGCGCTCTGGTGTGTGCTGGCAAACTCTCCCTCTGTCTCCCCAAAGGGGCTAGTGGGGTCCTGTCCTCTATCAGAGCATTCCCTGTGTGTGTGCTGTATGTCGGTACTTTTGTGTCGACATGTATGAGGAGAAAAATAATGTGGAGACGGAGCAGATTGCCTGTAATAGTGATGTCAACCCCTAGGGGGTCGACACCTGAGTGGATGAACTGTTGGAAGGCATTACGTGACAGTGTCAGCTCTGTATAAAAGACAGTGGTTGACATGAGACAGCCGGCTACTCAGCTTGTGCCTGTCCAGACGTCTCATAGGCCGTCAGGGGCTCTAAAGCGCCCGTTACCTCAGATGGCAGATATAGACGCCGACACGGATACTGACTCCAGTGTCGACGGTGAAGAGACAAATGTGACTTCCAGTAGGGCCACACGTTACATGATTGAGGCAATGAAAAATGTTTTACACATTTCTGATAATACGAGTACCACCAAAAAGGGGTATTATGTTCGGTGAGGAAAAACTACCTGTAGTTTTCCTGAATCTGAGAAATTAAATGAGGTGTGTGATGATGCGTGGGTTTCCCCCGATAACAACTGATAATTTCTAAAATGTTATTGGCATTATATCCTTTCCCGCCAGAGGTTAGGGTGCGTTGGGAAACACCCCCTAGGGTGGATAAAGCGCTCACACGCTTGTAAGGGCTCTACCCTCGCCTGAGATGGCCGCCCTTAAGGATCCTGCTGATAGAAAGCAGGAGGGTATCCTAAAAGGTATTTACACACATACTGGTGTTATACTGCGACCAGCAATCGCCTCAGCCTGGATGTGCAGTGCTGGGTTGGCGTGGTCGGATTCCCTGACTGAAAATATTGATACCCTAGATAGGGACAGTATATTTTTGCCTATAGAGCATTTAAAAGATGCATTTCTATATATGCGCGATGCACAGCGGAATATTTGCCGACTGGCATCAAGTCTAAGCGCGTTGTCCATTTCTACCAGTAGAGGGTTATGGACACGTCAGTGGTCAGGTGATGCGTATTCCAAACGGCATTTGGAAGTATTGCTTTATTAAGGGGAGGAGTTATTTGGGGTCGGTCTTTCAGACCTGGTGGCCACGGCAACAGCTGGGAAATCCACGTTTGTACCCCAGGTCGCCTCTCAACATGAGAAGACGCCGTATTATCAGGCGCAGTCTTTTCGTGGACAAGCGGGCAAAAGGTTCCTCATTTCTGCCCCGTGACAGAGGGAGAGGAAAAAGGCTGCAGAAATCAGCCAGTTCACAGGAACAGAAACCCTCTCCCGCCTCTGCCAAGCCCTCAGTATACGCTGGGGCTTTACAAGCAGAATCGGGCACGGTGGGGGGCCCGTCTCAATGAATTTCAGCGCGCAGTGGGCTCACTCGCAAGTAGACCCCTGGATCCTTCAGGTGATATCTCAGGGGTACAAATTAGAATTCGAGACGTCTCCCCCTCGCCGTTTCCTAAAGTCGGCTTTACCGATGTCTCCTTCTGACAGGGAGACAGTTTTGGAAGCCATTCACAAGCTGTATTCCCAGCAGGTGATAATCAAGATACCCCTCCTGCAACAGGGAACGGGGTATTATTCCACACTGTTGTGGTACCGAAGCCGGACGGCTCGATGAGACCGATTCTAAATCTAAAATCTTTGAACACTTACATACAGAGGTTCAAATTCAAGATTGAGTCACTCAGAGCAGTGATTGCGAACCTGGAAGAAGGGGACTACATGATGTCTCGGGACTTCAAGGATGCTTACCTTCATGTCAAAATTTACCCTTCTCACCAAGGGTACCTCAGGTTTATGGTACAGAACTGTCACTATCAGTTCAGACGCTGCCGTATGGATGGTCCACGGCACCCCGGGTCTTTACCAAGGTAATGGCCGAAATGATGATAATCCTTCGAAGGAAAGGAATTTTAGTTATCCCTTACTTGGACAATTCCCTGATAAGGGTAAGATCCAGGGAACAGTTGGAGGTCGGTGTAGCACTATCTCAGGTAGTGTTGCGGCAGCACAATTGGATTCTCAATATTCCAAAATCGCAGCTGGTTCCGACGACGTGTCTTCTGTTCCTAGGGATGATCCTGGACACAGTCCAGAAAAAGGTGTTTCTCCCGGAGGAGAAAGCCAGGGAGTTATCCGAGCTAGTCAGGAACCTCCTAAAAACCGAGCCAAGTCTCAGTGCATCAATGCACAAGGGTTCTGGGTAAAATGGTGGCTTCCTACGAAGCAATCCCATTCGGCAGATTCCACGCAAGAACTTTCCAGTGGGACCTGCTGGACAAATGGTCCGGGTCGCATCTTCAGATGCATCAGCGGATAACCCTGTCACCAAGGACAAGGGTGTCCCTCCTGTGGTGGTTGCAGAGTGCTCATCTTCTAGAGGGCCGCAGATTAGGCATTCAGGACTGGGTCCTGGTGACCACGGATGCCAGCCTGCGAGGCTGGGGAGCAGTCACACAGGGAAGGAATATCCAGGGCTTATGGTCAAGCCTGGAGACATCACTTCACATAAATATACTGAAGCTAAGGGACATTTACAATGCTTAGCAAGACCTCTGCTTCAAGGTCAGCCGGTGTTGATCCAGTCGGACAACATCACGGCAGTCACCCACGTAAACAGACAGGGTGGCACAAGAAGCAGGAGGGCAATGGCAGAAGCTGCAAGGATTCTTCGCTGGGCGGAAAATCATGTGATAGCACTGTCAGCAGTATTCATTCCGGGAGTGGACAACTGGGAAGCAGACTTCCTCAGCACGACCTCCACCCGGGAGAGTGGGGACTTCACCCAGAAGTCTTCCACATGATTAAAAACTCGACAGGTATTACGCCAGGTCCAGGGACCCTCAGGCAATAAGCTGTAGACGCTCTGGTAGCACCGTGGGTGTACCAGTCAGGGTATGTGTTCCCTCCTCTGCCTCTCATACCCAAGGTACTGAGATTGATAAGATGGAGAGGAGTAAGCACTATATTCGTGGTTCCGGATTGGCCAAGAAGGACTTTGTAACCGGAACTTCAAGAGATGCTCACGGAGGATCCGTGGCCTCTACCTCTAAGAAGGGACCTGCTCCAGCAAGGACCCTGTCTGTTCCAAGACTTACCGCGGCTGCGTTTGACGGCATGGCGGTTGAACGCCGGATCCTGAAGGAAAAAAGGCATTCCGGATGAAGTCATCCCTATCCTGATCAAAGCCAGGAAGGATGTAACCGCAAAAACATTATCACCGCAATTGGCGAAAATATGTTGCGTGATGCGAGGCCAGTAAGGCCCGACGGAGGAATTTCAACTGGGTCGATTCCTACATTTCCTGCAAACAGGAGTGTCTATGGGCCTGAAATTGGGGTCCATTAAGGTTCAAATTTCGGCCCTGTCAATTTTCTTCCAAAAAGAACTAGCTTCAGTCCCTGAAGTTCAGACGTTTGTAAAAGGGGTACTGCATATACAGCCTCCTTTTGTGCCTCCAGTGGCACTTTGGGATCTCAATGTAGTTTTGGGTTCCAAAAGTCACATTGGTTTGAACCACTTAAATCTGTGGAGTTAAAATATCTCACATGGAAAGTGGTCATGCTGTTGGCCCTGGCCTGGGCCAGGCGCGTGTCAGAATTGGCGGCTTTATCCTGAAAAAGCCCTTATCTGATTTTCCATTCGGACAGGGCGAAATTGAGGACTCGTCCTCAGTTTCTCCCTAAGGTGGTTTCAGCGTTTCACCTGAACCAACCTAATTGTGGTGCCTGCGGCTACTAGGGACTTGGAGGACTCCAAGTTGCTAGACGTTGTCAGGGCCCTGAAAATATATGTTTCCAGGACGGCTGGAGTCAGGAAATCTGACTCGCTGTTTATCCTGTATGCACCCAACAAGCTGGGTGCTCCTGCTTCTAAGCAGACTATTGCTCGTTGGATTTGTAGTACAATTCAGCTTGCACATTCTGTGGCAGGCCTGCCACAGCCAAAAATCTGTAAATGCCCACTCCACAAGGAAGGTGGGCTCATCTTGGGCGGCTGCCCGAGGGGTCTCGGCTTTACAACTTTGCCGAGCAGCTACTTGGTCAGGAGCAAATACATTTGTAAAATTCTACAAAATTGATATCCTGGCTGAGGAGGACCTGGAGTTCTCTCATTTGGTGCTGCAGAGTCATCCGCACTCTCCCGCCCGTTTGGGAGCTTTGATATAATCCCCATGGTCCTTACGGAGTCCCCAGCATCCACTTAGGACGTTAGAGAAAATAAGAATTTACTTACCGATAATTCTATTTCTCATAGTCCGTAGTGGATGCTGGGCGCCCATCCCAAGTGCGGATTGTCTGCAATACTTGTACATAGTTATTGTTACAAAAATCGGGTTATTGTTGTGAGCCATCTTTCAGAGGCTCCTCTGTTATCATGCTGTTAACTGGGTTCAGATCACAGGTTATACGGTGTGATTGGTGTGGCTGGTATGAGTCTTACCCGGGATTCAAAATCCTTCCTTATTGTGTACGCTCGTCCGGGCACAGTATCCTAACTGAGGCTTGGAGGAGGGTCATAGGGGGAGGAGCCAGTGCACACCAGATAGTCCTAAAGCTTTCTTTAGATGTGCCCAGTCTCCTGCGGAGCCGCTATTCCCCATGGTCCTTACGGAGTCCCCAGCATCCACTACGGACTATGAGAAATAGAATTATCGGTAAGTAAATTCTTATTTTTGCATATCACAGAGGAACCCCCTGTCCCTGACACGAGGGTACACATGTATAAAGGAAAGAAACCTGAGGTAACCTTTCCCCCCTCACATGAGTTGAACGAATTATGTGAAAAAGCTTGGGAATCTCCAGACAAAAAACTGCAGATTCCCAAAAAGATTCTTTTGGCGTATCCTTTCCCACCAACAGACAGGATACGGTGGGAATCCTCCCCTAGGCTGGACAAGGCATTAACACGCTTATCCAAAAAGGTAGCGCTGCCATCCCAAGATACGGCTACCCTCAGGGACCCTGCTGACCGCAAGCAGGAGGTTATCCTGAAGTCCATTTACACACATTCTGGTACCTTACTCAGACCGGCGATTGCGTCGGCCTGGGTTTGTAGCGCGGTAGCAGCATGGACAGACACCTTATCAGCGGATATTGAGACCCTAGATAAGGATACCATTTTATTGACCCTAGGGCATATAAAAGATGCGGTCTTATATATGAGAGATGCTCAAAGAGACATTAGTCTACTGGGTTCTAGAATCAACGCGATGTCCATTTCTGTTAGACGAGTCCTATGGACCCGGCAATGGACAGGTGATGCCGACTCAAAAAGGCATATGGAGGTTTTACCTTACAAGGGCGAGGAATTGTTTGGGGAAGGTCTCTCGGACCTGGTCTCCACGGTTACAGCGGGTAAATCAAATTTTCTACCTTATATTCCCTCACAGCCTAAGAAAGCACCACATTATCAAATGCAGTCCTTTCGATCACAAAGAAACAAGAAAGTACGAGGTGCGTCCTTTCTTGCCAGAGGTAAGGGCAGAGGAAAAAAGCTGCACTACACAGCTAGTTCCCAGAAACAGAAGTCCTCCTCGGCCTCTACAAAATCCACCGCATGACGCTGGGGCTCCGCTACAGGAGTCTGCCCCAGTGGGGGCACGTCTTCGAATTTTCAGCCACATCTGGGTTCACTCACAGGTGGATCCCTGGGCAATAGAAATTGTTTCCCAGGGTTACAAGCTAGAATTCGAAGAGGTGCCTCCTCGCCGGTTTTTCAAATCGGCCCTACCAGCTTTTCCCCCGGAAAGGGAGATAGTGTTAAATGCAATTCACAAATTGTATCTTCAACAGGTGGTGGTCAAGGTTCCCCTATTTCAACAACGGAGGGGATATTACTCAACCCTATTTGTGACCCCGAAACCGGACGGTTCGGTCAGACCCATTTTAAATTTAAAATCCCTGAACCTATACTTGAAGAGATTCAAGTTCAAGATGGAATCGCTCAGAGCGGTCATCGCCAGCCTGGAAGGGGGGGACTTTATGGTATCTCTGGACATAAAGGATGCATACCTTCATGTTCCCATTTATCCACATCATCAGGCGTACCTGAGATTTGCGTTACAGGATTGTCATTACCAATTTCAGACGTTGGCGTTTGGGCTTTCCACGGCCCCGAGGATTTTCACCAAGGTAATGGCGGAAATGATGGTGCTCCTGCGCAAGCAAGGTGTCACAATTATCCCGTACTTGGACGATCTCCTGATAAAAGCGAGATCAAGAAAGCAGTTACTGAACAGCGTGTCACTTTCACTGAAGGTGTTACAGCAACACGGCTGGATTCTCAACATCCCGAAGTCGCAGTTGGTTCCTACGA
The DNA here is from genome assembly GCF_028390025.1 of Pseudophryne corroboree. Taxonomy (NCBI): domain Eukaryota; kingdom Metazoa; phylum Chordata; class Amphibia; order Anura; family Myobatrachidae; genus Pseudophryne; species Pseudophryne corroboree. The sequence goes on from NC_086452.1 coordinate 77,429,084, forward strand.
CTCGTCTGACTTTCTTGGGCATGATTCTGGATACAGACCAGAAAAAGGTTTATCTTCCGATAGAAAAAGCTCAGGAACTCATGACTCTAGTCGGGAACTTATTGAAGCCAAAACAGGTGTCAGTGAATCACTGCACTCGAGTCCTGGGAAAGATGGTGGCATCATACGAAGCCATTCCCTTCGGCAGGTACCATGCGAGGACTTTCCAATGGGATCTATTGGACAAATGGTCCGGGTCGCATCTACAAATGCATCGGTTGATCACCCTGTCCCCCAGAGCCAGGGTATCTCTCCTGTGGTGGCTGCAGAGTGCTCACCTTTTAGAAGGCCGCAGGTTCGGCATTCAGGACTGGATCCTGGTGACCACGGACGCGAGCCTCCGAGGTTGGGGAGCAGTCACGCAGGGAAGAAACTTCCAAGGTCTTTGGTCAAGTCAAGAGACTTGTCTTCACATCAACATCCTGGAACTGAGGGCTATATACAACGCCTTACGTCAAACGGAGACCTTACTGCGCGACCGACCAGTTCTGATCCAGTCAGACAACATCACCGCAGTGGCTCATGTAAACCGCCAAGGCGGCACAAGGAGCAGAGTGGCAATGGCGGAAACCGCCAGGATTCTTCGCTGGGCGGAAAATCATGTAAGCGCACTGTCAGCAGTGTTCATTCCGGGAGTGGACAACTGGAAAGCAGACTTTCTCAGCAGACACGACCTGCATGCAGGAGAGTGGGGACTTCATCAGGAAGTCTTCGCACAGATTGCAAGTCAGTGGGGACTGCCCCATATAGACATTATGGCGTCCCGCCTCAACAAAAAGCTACAGAGGTATTGCGCCAGATCAAAAGACCCTCAGGCGGTAGCTGTAGACGCCCTAGTGACACCGTGGGTGTTCCAGTCGGTCTATGTGTTTCCTCCTCTTCCTCTCATACCCAAGGTGTTGAGAATAATAAGAAAAAGAGGAGTGAGAACAATTCTCATTGTTCCAGATTGGCCACGAAGGACCTGGTATCCGGATCTGCGGGATATGCTCACAGAAGATCCGTGGCCTCTTCCTCTACGACAGGACCTGTTGCAACAAGGGCCCTGTCTGTTCCGGGTCCCTCCCGCCCGGTTTGGAGCTTTGGTATAATCCCCATGGTCCTTACGGAGTCCCCAGCATCCTCTAGGACATAAGAAAAAATAAGATTTTAAACCTACCGGTAAATCTTTTTCTTGTAGTCCGTAGAGGATGCTGGGCGCCCGTCCCAAGAGCGGACTACTTCTGCAAGACTTGTATATAGTTTTGCTTACATAAGGGTTATGTTATAGTTTTCATCGGTCTTGGACTGACGCTATGTTGTTTTCATACTGTTAACTGGTTAGTTTATCACAAGTTATACGGTGTGATTGGTGTGGCTGGTATGAATCTTGCCCTTGGATTAACAAAAATCCTTTCCTCGTACTGTCCGTCTACTCTGGGCACAGTTTCTCTAACTGAGGTCTGGAGGAGGGGCATAGAGGGAGGAGCCAGTGCACACCCATACCTAAAGTCTTTTTTAAAGTGCCCATGTCTCCTGCGGAGCCCGTCTGTCCCCATGGTCCTTACGGAGTCCCCAGCATCCTCTACGGACTACGAGAAAAAGATATACCGGTAGGTTTAAAATCTTTTCTCTGACGTCCTAGTGGATGCTGGGGACTCCGTCAGGACCATGGGGATTAGCGGCTCCGCAGGAGACAGGGCACAAAAATAAAGCTTTAGGATCAGGTGGTGTGCACTGGCTCCTCCCCCTATGACCCTCCTCCAAGCCTCAGTTAGGTTTTTGTGCCCGTCCGAGCAGGGTGCAATCTAGGTGGCTCTCCTAAAGAGCTGCTTAGAAAAAGTTTTTAGGTTTTTTATTTTACAGTGAGTCCTGCTGGCAACAGGCTCACTGCAACGAGGGACTTAGGGGAGAAGAAGTGAACTCACCTGCGTGCAGGATGGATTGGCTTCTTAGGCTACTGGACACCATTAGCTCCAGAGGGATCGAACACAGGCCCAGCCTCGGAGCTCGGTCCCAGAGCCGCGCCGCCGTCCCCCTTGCAGATGCCAAAAAGTGAAGGTCCAGAAACCGGCGGCAGAAGACTTTTCAGTCTTCATGAGGTAGCGCACAGCACTGCAGCTGTGCGCCATTGTTGTCACACACTTCACACCAGCGGTCACTGAGGATGCAGGGCGCTGTGGGGGGCGCCCTGGGCAGCAATGAAATACCTATACTGGCTAAAAGATACATCACATATAGCCCCTGGGGCTATATGGATGTATTTAACCCCTGCCAGGTCTCAGAAAAACGGGAGAAGAAGCCAGCCGAAAAGGGGGCGGGGCCTATTCTCCTCAGCACACAGCGCCATTTTCCCTCACAGAAATGCTGGTGGGAAGGCTCCCAGGCTCTCCCCTGCACTGCACTACAGAAACAGGGTTAAACAGAGAGGGGGGGCACTTATTTGGCGATATGATTATATATATTAAGATGCTATAAGGGAAAAACACTTATATAAAGGTTGTCCCTGTATAATTATAGCGTTTTGGTGTGTGCTGGCAAACTCTCCCTCTGTCTCTCCAAAGGGCTAGTGGGGTCCTGTCCTCTATCAGAGCATTCCCTGTGTGTGTGCTGTGTGTCGGTACGTGTGTGTCGACATGTATGAGGACGATGTTGGTGAGGAGGCGGAGCAATTGCCTGTAATGGTGATGTCACTCTCTAGGGAGTCGACACCGGAATGGATGGCTTATTTAAGGAATTACGTGATAATGTCAACACGCTGCAAGGTCGGTTGACGACATGAGACGGCCGGCAAACCAATTAGTACCTGTCCAGGCGTCTCAAACACCGTCAGGGGCGTTAAAACGTCTTTTTACCTCAGTCGGTCGACACAGACACGGACACGGACACTGACTCCAGTGTCGACGGTGAAGAAACAAACGTATTTTTCTTTTAGGGCCACACGTTACTTGTTAAGGGCAATGAAGGAGGTGTTACATATTTCTGATACTACAAGTACCACAAAAAAGGGTATTTTGTGGAGTGTGAAAAAACTACCTGTAGTTTTTCCTGAATCAGATAAATTAAATGAAGTGTGTGATGATGCGTGGGTTTCCCCCGATAGAAAATTATTGGCGGTATACACTTTCCCGCCAGAAGTTAGGGCGCGTTGGGAAACACCCCTTAGGGTGGATAAGGCGCTCACACGCTTATCAAAACAAGTGGCGGTACCGTCTCCAGATAGGGCCACCCTCAAGGAGCCAGCTGATAGGAGGCTGGAAAATATCCTAAAAAGTATATACACACATACTGGTGTTATACTGCGACCAGCGATCGCCTCAGCCTGGATGTGCAGCGCTGGGGTGGCTTGGTCGGATTCCCTGACTGAAAATATTGATACTATAGAGCATTTAAAGGATGCATTTCTATATATGCGAGATGCACAGAGGGATATTTGCACTCTGGCATCAAGAGTAAGTGCGATGTCCATATCTGCCAGAAGTTGTTTATGGACACGACAGTGGTCAGGTGATGCAGATTCCAAACGGCACATGGAAGTATTGCCGTATAAAGGAGAAAAAGACAACGTCTTTTCAGCCTCAGTCCTTTCGTCCCCATAAGGGCAAGCGGTCAAAAGGCCAGTCATATCTGCCATGGGATAGAGGAAAGGGAAGAAGACTGCAGCAGGCAGCCCATTCCCAGGAACAGAAGCACTCCACCGCTTCTGCCAAGTCCTCAGCATGACGCTGGGGCCGTACAAGCGGACTCAGGTGCGGTGGGGGGTCGTCTCAAGAGTTTCAGCACGCAGTGGGCTCACTCGCAAGTGGACCCCTGGATCCTACAAGTAGTATCCCAGGGGTACAGATTGGAAGTTCGAGACGTCTCCCCCTCGCAGGTTCCTGAAGTCTGCCTTACCAACGTCTCCCTCCGACAGGGAGGCAGTAGTGGAAACAATTCACAAGCTGTATTCCCAGCAGGTGATAATCAAAGTACCCCTCCTACAACAAGGAAAGGGGTATTATTACACACTATATTGTGGTACTGAAGCCAGACGGCTCGGTGAGACCTATTCTAAATCTGAAATATTTGAACACTTACATAAAAAGGTTCAAATCAAGATGGAGTCACTCAGAGCAGTGATAGCGAACCAGAAAAAAGGGGACTATATGGTGTCCCGGGACAGATGCTTACCTCCATGTCCCAATTTGCCCTTCTCACCAAGGGTACCTCAGGTTCGTGGTACAGAACTGTCACTATCAGTTTCAGACGCTGCCGGTTGGATTGTCCACGGCACCCCGGGTCCTTACCAAGGTAATGGCCGAAATGATGATTCTTCTTCAAAGAAAATGGACGATCTCCTGATAAGGGCAAGGTCCAGGGAACAGTTGGAGGTCGGAGTAGCACTATCTCAAGTAGTTCTACGACAGCACGGGTGGATTCTAAATATTCCAAAACCGCAGCTGTTTCCGACGACACGTCTGCTGTTCCTAGGGATGATTCTGGACACAGTCCAGAAAAAGGTGTTTCTCCCGGAGAAGAAAGCCAGGGAGTTATCCGAGCTAGTCAGGAACCTCCTAAAACCAGGAAAAGTGTCAGTGCATCATTGCACAAGGGTCCTGGGAAAAATGGTGGCTTCTTACGAAGCGATTCCATTCGGCAGATTTCACGCAAGAACTTTTCAGTGGGATCTGCTGGACAAATGGTCCGGATCGCATCTGCAGATGCATCAGCGGATAACCTTATCGCCACGGACAAGGGTGTCTCTTCTGTGGTGGTTGCAGAGTGCTCATCTGTTAGAGGGCCGCAGATTCGGCATACAGGACTGGGTCCTGGTGACCACGGATGCCAGTCTGAGAGGCTGGGGAGCGGTCACACAGGGAAGAAACTTCCAGGGAGTATGGTCAAGCCTGGAGATGTCTCTTCACATAAATATACTGGAGCTAAGAGCGATTTACAATGCTCTAAGCCTGGCAAAACCCCTGCTTCAGGGTCAGCCGGTGTTGATCCAGTCGGACAACATCACGGCAGTCGCCCACGTAAACAGACAGGGCGGCACAAGAAGCAGGAGAGCAATGGCAGAAGCTGCAAGGATTCTTCGCTGGGCGGAAGATCATGTGATAGCACTGTCAGCAGTGTTCATTCCGGGAGTGGACAACTGGGAAGCAGACTTCCTCAGCAGACACGATCTACACCCGGGAGAGTGGGGACTTCATCCAGAAGTCTTCCACATGATTGTGAACCGTTGGGAAAAACCAAAGGTGGATATGATGGCGTCTCGCCTCAACAAAAAACTGGACAGGTATTGCGCCAGGTCAAGAGACCCTCAGGCAATAGCTGTGGACGCTCTGGTAACACCGTGGGTGTTCCAGTCAGTGTATGTGTTTCCTCCTCTGCCTCTCATACCAAAAGTACTGAGAATTATACGGCAAAGGGGAGTAAGAACGATACTCGTGGCTCCGGATTGGCCAAGAAGAACTTGGTACCCGGAACTTCAGGAGATGCTCACGGAAGATCCGTGGCCTCTACCTCTAAGACGGGACCTGCTTCAGCAGGGACCGTGTCTATTCCAAGACTTACCGCGGCTGCGTTTGATGGCATGGCGGTTGAACGCCGAATTCTAAGGGAAAAAGGCATTCCGGAAGAGGTCATTCCTACACTGGTAAAAGCCAGGAAGGAGGTGACTGCACAACATTATCACCGCATTTGGAGAAAATATGTTGCGTGGTGTGAGGCCAGGAAGGCCCCCACGGAGGAATTTCAATTGGGTCGATTCCTACATTTCCTGCAAACAGGATTGTCTATGGGCCCCAAATTGGGGTCCATTAAGGTTCAAATTTCGGCCCTGTCGATTTTCTTCCAGAAAGAATTGGCTTCAGTTCCTGAAGTCCAGACTTTTGTAAAAGGAGTACTACATATACAGCCCCGGTTGTGCCCCCAGTGGCTCCGTGGGACCTTAATGTAGTTTTGGATTTTCTCAAATCCCATTGGTTTGAGCCACTCAAATCGGTGGATTTGAAATATCTTACATGGAAAGTAACCATGCTACTAGCCCTGGCTTCAGCCAGGAGAGTGTCAGAATTGGCGGCTTTATCGTATAAAAGCCCATATCTGATTTTCCATTCGGACAGGGCAGAACTGCGGAAGCGTCCTCAGTTTCTGCCTAAGGTGGTGTCAGCGTTTCACCTGAACCAGCCTATTGTGGTGCCTGCGGCTACTAGCGATTTGGAGGATTCCAAGTTGCTGGACGTTGTCAGGGCATTGAAAATATATATTTCAAGGACGGCTGGAGTCAGAAAATCCGACTCGCTGTTTATATTGTATGCACCCAACAAGCTGGGTGCTCCTGCTTCTAAGCAGACGATTGCTCGTTGGATTTGTAGCACAATTCAACTTGCACATTCTGTGGCAGGCCTGCCACAGCCTAAATCTGTCAAGGCCCATTCCACAAGGAAGGTGGGCTCATCCTGGGCGGCTGCCCGAGGGGTCTCGGCATTACAACTCTGCCGAGCAGCTACGTGGTCGGGGGAGAACACGTTTGTAAAATTCTACAAATTTGATACCCTGGCTAAAGAGGACCTGGAGTTCTCTCATTCGGTGCTGCAGAGTCATCCGCACTCTCCCGCCCGTTTGGGAGCTTTGGTATAATCCCCATGGTCCTGACGGAGTCCCCAGCATCCACTAGGACGTCAGAGAAAATAAGATTTTACTTACCGATAAATCTATTTCTCGTAGTCCGTAGTGGATGCTGGGCGCCCATCCCAAGTGCGGATTGTCTGCAATACTTGTACATAGTTATTGTTACAAAAAAATCGGGTTGTTATTGTTGTGAGCCGTCTGTTCAGAGGCTCCTACGTGTGTCATACTGTTAACTGGGTTCAGATCACAAGTTGTACGGTGTGATTGGTGTGGCTGGTATGAGTCTTACCCGGGATTCAAAATCCTTCCTTATTGTGTACGCTCGTCCGGGCACAGTATCCTAACTGAGGCTTGGAGGAGGGTCATAGGGGGAGGAGCCAGTGCACACCACCTGATCCTAAAGCTTTATTTTTGTGCCCTGTCTCCTGCGGAGCCGCTAATCCCCATGGTCCTGACGGAGTCCCCAGCATCCACTACGGACTACGAGAAATAGATTTATCGGTAAGTAAAATCTTATTATTTTTTGTGTGATTTTGTTGTCAGCACATTCAACTATGTAAAGAACAAAGTATTTAATAAGAATATTTCATTCATTCAGATCTAGGATGTGTTATTTTAGTGTTCCCTTTATTTTTTTGAGCAGTGTATATATATATGTGTGTATATGTGTATATATATATATATATATATATGTGTGTGCGTATATGAAGGGATGGCATAAACACCATGAAACGTTGATCATAACCTGTGGATTACGTTGTTATATCTGCAAAATGCTTTTGAGTGTCACCTCAGAAACAAATATATATTTGCTTCTGAGGTGAAACTCAAAGGCATCTTGCAGATAACAAAAATGTAATCCACAGGTTATGATCAACGTTTCATGGTGTTTATGCCATTTCTTCAGGATGGTATAAAAACCATGAAGCGTCGATCATCACCTTTTGAGTTCCATATATAGTCGGTCTCCAAATTCAGCCGGCACGCAAAGCAAATTTCACAGCGTGCCCAGGTTCTCATTTAAAATATACAATATACATTTAAGTATCTAATATACAAACCCCCCTCCCTTCCCCCGGGTTCCCCCTGTTTTAAGTGCCCTGGGCCCGCCCAAGGCATAATCCGGCTCTACCTTGACCATGGAAATGTAATTGAGATAAGAGTAACCTCCCATAATTCTGCCACATGTTCATGAAAGACATTGATGATTCGCAAAAGTCAATTGAATGAACATGCATACTGATAGGCAATACAGTGGAATCGTGTTCAGAAGGTAGAGCTGGAATCGAACCAGGATTGAATGGAGCCATCCATAAGGGGTCTTTAATAACCACCATTGGTCCGTTAGTGGGACCAGATACTTGCAGATGAATGAGCAGCATTCTTGTGATGTAGGATGCTACAATGGAAAATGCTGCTTGTGGCTGAGAATGATGATCCATGACTTCAGAGCGGCGCTGCTTAGTTAATGTAACTGCAGAATAGTCAAACAATAAAGCAGGTCATGTAGCAAGGCAATATTAAAAACATGAATTACTAATGAGTTCCGTTACATTAAACCTTGCAAAGTTGGCTTTGCAAACATGTACACGTCCAACTCTGTTCGAGGCCCAACGTCTGTTGTCACGTTTGGATCTTTGTGCCAATTCCTTTTTTGATCTTTAATTGTTATCCACATTTTACTACTTATTTTCACCTATTTGTTTTACACAGTAACTCTTATAAGTGTAATAGTTATATTAAATGTTGATACATATTTTGGTTTATTTACTCGCATAAATGCACCATGTAAGCTCTGCTACCTTCATTAGTAGTATTGACAATGTATGGCAGTAGTTCTCAAACTGTGTGCTGTGTCACCCTGGGGTGCCTCGGGGCACTTGCAGGGGCGTCCTGGGTCGGTGGTTTAGGACCAATTCAAATTATTTATGGTCAATGTAATAGGCAAAATCAGTGGCTTCCAATCATAAAATATGTGGACAAACAGAAGTGAATCTTGTCCCTTACCGTTAGTATTACATAAGCAGCAGTGAAGAGCACATAACAGTGTCTGTACGTGTCACAGGGGGATGCGGTCATGTGACCGGCGCTGAGGATCCCGGCAGTCACCATGCCGACGCCGGGATCCTGAGAAATCAAAATGCCGGCAGCCAGAATGCCGACCCACAGGGACTATTCCCACTAGTTGGGGTCCACGATGCCCATAGAGTGTGAATAGAACCTGTAGCGAGCCACCGAGCCCGCAAGGGGCTTTTTTGCACTTGCCTGACAGGATCCCTGCTGCCGGGATCCCGGGGTCAGTATGCTGACCTCTGGGATCCCGAGCGCAGGTCTCTCCCAGCACCAACCCCTCACGGGTAGGAAGCTGTAAATAACTAGCCATTTGCGGCTATTCCTCTAAAAGCACCTATTTTCATGGGTTAGTAGCAAATATTTAGTATCCCCTGAATGTATTGCTGAGGGACCGCAGCAGATTTCTTCATTATCTGCTGCGATCCCTCCATTCCCGCTGGCAGCCGCATCCTCCATAGGTTTCTACGGGGAATGTGATGCCGCCAGATTTAGCCATTTCTGGAATGCAAATCCAAATATTTAAATTTGTAAAATGTCTACAGGATCTATAGTGAACAGGTAAATATGGTCTTCAGTTTTTTTATAATGTGTTTTTCACACTCTAATAAGTGCACCGTGTCCCCTCGCGTGGCTCACGTCACCCCCCACACTTCGGGCATGGAAATCGTAGTTCATGCGGATGGTAGAGTATGAGAAAAATGACAAGAAATTCAGCCATTTGTTCCTATTGACCTGAGACCCAGTTGACCTTTTACCCGTTGACCTTTTGTACATGTCGATCTAATATGTGTCGACCATATGGGGTCCACTTGTTGACTGTCGACCAATGATCCGGATACTATGTGTCTGCCATTTCTTCCTATGTAAATGGGTGGTGAGTGAGAGAGGCCTGATGCCCAGCTTACTGAAATTGTGCATCTGTGTTCCTGAAAACACTGAGCCAGAGCCCGCTGTTACCTGCCCTGGAGCTACATTTCATTTTATCTGGACTTCACCCATGTACCAGCTGCCAGTCATCACCAGCTGAAGTCTCATTGTTTCATCTGAATTATGTTCTTTGTCTTTCAGATCCCCAGTAATAATGCCGTGTATGAGAAATACTTCCACCAGGTCAGTTTACTTCTAAATCTATCTGTGACATCCGCTGGAACTCCATCGCATCGTATCTTGTATAAGGGATTCTATAGCTAATATCTGTATTTCTTGCTCCAGTTAATATGCAAGAGAACATTCAGTACAACCTGCTCTATGCTGATACCGTGGCTGTCTGTATGCATCATGCTTTTTCCAGGCCAGATTCCTCTATACCTCACAGTTTTTCTGCTGGGAAATACCTAAGAAGCCGGCAAAGAGCAGTGGGGGCACAAACTTCTCATTACCTTTGTTAGATCTCACTTGACATTCCAACTCATTCCATTCCCAGCTGTCTGCACAAGTGAGGCAGATGTATTAAGCCTGGAGAAGTGATAAAGCAGTAATAAGTGCAAGGTGATAACGCACCAGCCGATCAGCTCCTAAGTGTCCGTTTACACATTGGAGCTGATTGGCTGGTGCGTTATCACCTTGCACTTATCACTGCTTTATCACTTCTCTAGGCGTAATACATCTGCCCCAGTTACTATGATGTCTACCGGTCAGCCTTTCTGGAATCCTCAGAGCCCCCTCGCACTGAGAGTGCGCCCCCTACCTGGGGTGATGGAGTTAGGCTTGCTTATTGCACATAAGGAGCTATGTTTTCTATATAAATGAAAATACCCGGTAACAGATGCTCATTAAGCAAAGAAAATATGTGGGGTTAAATTACTGTCAGTTACTGTGCAGTAATTAGCTATTAGCATATGGGCAACAAAAACAACATTAAACTAATAACCATGTTATATAGGGCAAGGATAATATAGGAAGGGTTCGGCATGGCATCCCGGCAGTCGGGGATGCTGAGGAGTGTGTTCTGTGTAGAAAGAATAAAAAAGAAATAAAAACCTCAACTGAACTATTGCACTGAAAAACATTACTTATTTTAATTCAATCCCTCAAAGGTGTTGTGTTGCCTATTGCTAGTCTAATTGTGACACATGTTTTTTATTTTGCACTGTTGGGAGCGGAGTCAATTGTGGTATCTTGAACAACATTTGCGTATTGGGCCTGATTCATTGATATACACTATCACAGCTCCCAAAGTGTTTACTATGCAAATGCCACTGCCACCTGGGTACGTATAGCTCGCAGTCACTGGCTAAGATGCACCCTGAACAATGGTCATGGCATGTCTACATTTTTGTAACCACTACAGTTACCTCCCCCAACAGTCTCTGACTGTCAATCACTTTGCAAATAAATCATCTCTTCAACTTGTACCACAAGACCATCACAAGGGCCTGCGCACTGCTACTTCTGTGCAGTCTGCAGTAATCGCTGAACTGCGTAAATATTGGGTTTGCGTTCATCTGTGAATCGGGCCTTAGTCACCAGGGAGCGGATGTTAAAGTCTTATTTTCTCACTTTCCCAGTGCTGTTCACTCTATAGCACTAACACTAGGGCCCTTGCCGAGGACTAATGAGCCCATTTCTGAAGCCAGTGTCTGCCTGGACATCACTTTCCCCTGGTACTCCCTGAATACTTACGTTGTGAAGCATTTACTTGAAGGGTTCTTGTGTAAATGGTGCTTCTGAAATCATACTGTATGCATTGAAGGTTCTTATTTTCCTACTGTCACTAGAACAGATCTCTTCCTACTTAAGGAGTATAACTCCTGGTCATAGCATTGAAACCACTCCTTAATGACCCATTGCCGTGAATGGGGAATGCTTACACCCTGTCATACAAACACTTGTCGGCTGCAGTGTTTAGAGCATAAGTGCTTCCGTGTAACAGGAATCATTGTGGTTCATCGTACACGGCTTTTGAAAAGTGATGAACGCTAGCGCCTTTCCTGTGTGTAACTCATTTTTCAAATGCAGCCTATAAAATGACATTAAGGAGCTGATTGCTTGGTACTAATCTCTCTCCAGGCTTTGATACATATGCCCCCATATCAGAAAACTGGACAGTTTAGCTAGTGCCTGTCTGCGGCCAGCCCAACTGTCCTGTTAGTGCCACACTGTGACATCCGTCAGTCTATTTCTTGCAGTAAATTGGAAACCGATGTATAATATACATTGTGGCCCTTTTATGAATGTTCACGTAGAGAATTGACTTTTCTCTAACGTCCTAAGTGGATGCTGGGGACTCCGTAAGGACCATGGGGAATAGCGGCTCCGCAGGAGACTGGGCACATCTAAAGAAAGCTTTAGGACTATCTGGTGTGCACTGGCTCCTCCCCCTATGACCCTCCTCCAAGCCTCAGTTAGATCTCTGTGCCCGAACGAGAAGGGTGCACACTAGGGGCTCTCCTGAGCTTCTTAGTGAAAGTTTTAGATTAGGTTTTTTATTTTCAGTGAGACCTGCTGGCAACAGGCTCACTGCATCGAGGGACTAAGGGGAGAAGAAGCGAACTCACTTGCGTGCAGAGTGGATTGGGCTTCTTAGGCTACTGGACATTAGCTCCAGAGGGACGATCACAGGCCCAGCTTGGATGGGTCCCAGAGCCGCGCCGCCGGCCCCCTTACAGAGCCAGAAGGCAGAAGAGGTCCGGAAAATCGGCGGCAGAAGACGTCCTGTCTTCAACAAGGTAGCGCACAGCACTGCAGCTGTGCGCCATTGCTCTCAGCACACTTCACACTTCGGTCACTGAGGGTGCAGGGCGCTGGGGGGGGGCGCCCTGAGACGCAATAAAAACACCTTGGATGGCAAAAAAAATGCATCACATATAGCTCCTGGGCTATATGGATGCATTTAACCCCTGCCAGAATCCATAAAAAAGCAGGAGAAAAGTCCGCGAAAAAGGGGCGGAGCCTATCTCCTCAGCACACTGGCGCCATTTTCCCTCACAGCTCCGTTGGAGGGAAGCTCCCTGTCTCTCCCCTGCAGTCACTACACTACAGAAAGGGTTAAAAAAAAGAGAGGGGGGCACTAATTATGCGCAGTATTAACTATACAGCAGCTATAAGGGGAAAAACACTTATATAAGGTTATCCCTGTATATATATATAGCGCTCTGGTGTGTGCTGGCAAACTCTCCCTCTGTCTCCCCAAAGGGCTAGTGGGGTCCTGTCCTCTATCAGAGCATTCCCTGTGTGTGTGCTGTATGTCGGTACTTTTGTGTCGACATGTATGAGGAGAAAAATGATGTGGAGACGGAGCAGATTGCCTGTAATAGTGATGTCACCCCCTAGGGGGTCGACACCTGAGTGGATGAACTGTTGGAAGGAATTACGTGACAGTGTCAGCTCTGTATAAAAGACAGTGGTTGACATGAGACAGCCGGCTACTCAGCTTGTGCCTGTCCAGACGTCTCATAGGCCGTCAGGGGCTCTAAAGCGCCCGTTACCTCAGATGGCAGATATAGACGCCGACACGGATACTGACTCCAGTGTCGACGGTGAAGAGATGAATGTGACTTCCAGTAGGGCCACACGTTACATGATTGAGGCAATGAAAAATGTTTTACACATTTCTGATAATACGAGTACCACCAAAAAAGGGGTATTATGTTCGGTGAGGAAAAACTACCTGTAGTTTTCCTGAATCTGAGAAATTAAATGAGGTGTGTGATGATGCGTGGGTTTCCCCCGATAACAACGGATAATTTCTAAAATGTTATTGGCATTATATCCTTTCCCGCCAGAGGTTAGGGTGCGTTGGGAAACACCCCCTAGGGGGGATAAAGCGCTCACACGCTTGTAAGGGCTCTACCTTCGCCTGAGATGGCCGCCCTTAAGGATCCTGCTGATAGAAAGCAGGAGGGTATCCTAAAAATAAGAATTTACTTACCGATAATTCTATTTCTCGTAGTCCGTAGTGGATGCTGGGGACTCCGTAAGGACCATGGGGAATAGCGGCTCCGCAGGAGACAGGGCACAAAAGTAAAAGCTTTAGGATCAGGTGGTGTGCACTGGCTCCTCCCCCTATGACCCTCCTCCAAGCCTCAGTTAGGATACTGTGCCCGGACGAGCGTACACAATAAGGAAGGATTTTGAATCCCGGGTAAGACTCATACCAGCCACACCAATCACACTGTACAACCTGTGATCTGAACCCAGTTAACAGCATGATAACAGCGGAGCCTCTGAAAAGATGGCTCACAACAATAATAACCCGATTTTTGTAACAATAACTATGTACAAGTATTGCAGACAATCCGCACTTGGGATGGGCGCCCAGCATCCACTACGGACTACGAGAAATAGAATTATCGGTAAGTAAATTTTTATTTTCTCTGACGTCCTAAGTGGATGCTGGGGACTCCGTAAGGACCATGGGGATTATACCAAAGCTCCCAAACGGGCGGGAGAGTGCGGATGACTCTGCAGCACCGAATGAGAGAACTCCAGGTCCTCCTCAGCCAGGGTATCAAATTTGTAGAATTTTGCAAACGTGTTTGCCCCTGACCAAGTAGCAGCTCGGCAAAGTTGTAAAGCCGAGACCCCTCGGGCAGCCGCCCAAGATGAGCCCACCTTTCTTGTGGAATGGGCATTTACATATTTTGGCTGTGGCAGGCCTGCCACAGAATGTGCAAGCTGAATTGTACTACACATCCAACTAGCAATCGTCTGCTTAGAAGCAAGAGCACCCAGTTTGTTGGGTGCATACAGGATAACAGCAAGTCAGTTTTCCTGACTCCAGCCGTCCTGGAAACCTATATTTTCAGGGCCCTGACAACATCTAGCAACTTGGAGTCCTCCAAGTCCCTAGTAGCCGCAGGTACCACAATAAGCTGGTTCAGTTGAAACGCTGACACCACCTTAGGGAGAAACTGGGGACGAGTCCGCAGCTCTGCCCTGTCCGAATGGACAATCAGATATGGGCTTTTGTGAGACAAAGCCGCCAATTCTGACACTCGCCTGGCCGAGGCCAGGGCCAACAGCATGGTCACTTTCCATGTGAGATATTTCAAATCCACAGATTTGAGCGGTTTAAACCAATGTGATTTGAGGAATCCCAGAACTACGTTGAGATCCCACAGTGCCACTGGAGGCACAAAAGGGGGTTGTATATGCAGTACTCCCTTGACAAACTTCTGGACTTCAGGAACTGAAGCCAATTCTTTCTGGAAGAAAATCGACAGGGCCGAAATTTGAACCTTAACGGACCCCAATTTGAGGCCCATAGACACTCCTGTTTGTAGGAAATGCAGGAGTCGACCGAGTTGAAATTCCTCCGTGGGGGCCTTCTTGGCCTCACACCATGCAACATGTTTTCGCCAAATGCGGTGATAATGTTGTGCGGTCACCTCCTTCCTGGCTCTGACCAGGGTAGGGGTGACCTCTTCCGGAATGCCTTTTTCCCTTAGGATCCGGCGTTCAACCGCCATGCCGTCAAACGCAGCCGCGGTAAGTCTTGGAACAGACATGATCCTTGCTGAAGCAAGTCCCTTCTTAGTATCTCTTGAAGTTCCGGGTACCAAGTCCTTCTTGGCCAATCCGGAGCCACGAGTATAGTTCTTACTCCTCTCCGTCTTATAATTCTCAGTACCTTGGGTATGAGAGGCAGAGGAGGGAACACATACACCGACTGGTACACCCACGGTGTTACCAGAGCGTCCCAGCTATTGCCTGAGGGTCTCTTGACCTGGCGCAATACCTGTCCAGTTTTTTGTTCAGACGGGACGCCATCATGTCCACCTTTGGTCTTTCCCAACGGTTCACAATCATGTGGAAGACTTCCAGATGAAGTCCCCACTCTCCCGGGTGGAGGTCGTGCCTGCTGAGGAAGTCTGCTTCCCAGTTGTCCACTCCCGGAATGAACACCGCTGACAGTGTTATCACATGATTTTTCGCCCCGTGAAGAATCCTTGCTGCCATTTCCCTCCTGCTTCTTGTGCCGCCCTGTCTGTTTACGTGGGCGACTGCCGTGATGTTGTCCGACTGGATCAGCACCGGTTGACTTTGAAGCAGAGGTCTTCCTAGGCTCAGAGCATTGTAAATTGCCCTTAGCTCCAGTATATTTATGTGGAGAGAAGTCTCCAGACTTGACCACACTCCTTGGAAATTTCTTCCCTGTGTGACTGCTCCCCAGCCTCTCAGGCTGGCATCCGTGGTCACCAGGACCCAGTCCTGAATGCCGAATCTGCTGCCCTCTAGTAGATGAGCACTCTGCAGCCACCACAGAAGAGACACCCTTGTCCTTGGAGACAGGATTATCCGCTGATGCATCTGAAGATGCGATCCGGACCATTCGTCCAGCAGATCCCACTGAAAAATTCTTGCGTGAAATCTGCCGAATGGAATCGCTTCGTAAGAAGCCACCATTTTTCCCAGGACTCTTGTGCATTGATGCACTGACACTTGGCCTGGTTTTAGGAGGTTTCTGACTAGCTCGGATAACTCCCTGGCTTTCTCCTCCGGGAGAAACACCTTTTTCTGGACTGTGTCCAGAATCATCCCTAGGAACAGCAGACGTGTCGTCGGAATCAGCTGCGATTTTGGAATATTTAGAATCCACCCGTGCTGTCGTAGAACTACTTGAGATAGTGCTACTCCGACCTCCAACTGTTCTCTGGACCTTGCCCTTATCAGGAGATCGTCCAAGTAAGGGATAATTAAGACGCCTTTTCTTTGAAGAAGAATCATCATTTCGGCCATTACCTTGGTAAAGACCCGGGGTGCCGTGGACAATCCAAACGGCAGCGTCTGAAACTGATAGTGACAGTTCTGTACCACGAACCTGAGGTACCCTTGGTGAGAATGGCAAATTGGGACATGGAGGTAAGCATCCTTGATGTCCAGGGACACCATATAGTCCCCTTCTTCCTGGTTCGCTATCACTGCTCTGAGTGACTCCATCTTGATTTGAACCTTTGTATGTAAGTGTTCAAAGATTTCAGATTTAGAATAGGTCTCACCGAGCCGTCTGGCTTCAGTACCACAAATAGTGTGGAATAATACCCCTTTCCTTGTTGTAGGAGGGGTACTTTGATTATCACCTGCTGGGAATACAGCTTGTGAATTGTTTCCAATACTGCCTCCCTGTCGGAGGGAGACGTTGGTAAAGCAGACTTCAGGAACCTGCGAGGGGGAGACGTCTCGAATTTCCAATCTGTACCCCTGGGATACTACTTGTAGGATCCAGGGGTCCACTTGCGAGTGAGCCCACTGCGTGCTGAAACTCTTGAGACGACCCCCCACCGCACCTGAGTCCGCTTGTACGGCCCCAGCGTCATGCTGAGGACTTGGCAGAAGCGGTGGAGGGCTTCTGTTCCTGGGAAGGGGCTGCCTGCTGCAGTCTTCTTCCCTTTCCTCTACCCCTGGGCAGATATGACTGGCCTTTTGCCCGCTTGCCCTTATGGGGACGAAAGGACTGAGGCTGAAAAGACGGTGTCTTTTTCTGCTGAGATGTGACTTGGGGTAAAAAAGGTGGATTTTCTAGCTGTTGCCGTGGCCACCAGGTCCGATGGACCGACCCCAAATAACTCCTCCCCTTTATACGGCAATACTTCCATGTGCCGTTTGGAATCTGCATCACCTGACCACTGTCGTGTCCATAAACATCTTCTGGCAGACATGGACATCGCACTTACTCTTGATGCCAGAGTGCAAATATCCCTCTGTGCATCTCGCATATATAGAAATGCATCCTTTAAATGCTCTATAGTCAATAAAATACTGTCCCTATCAAGGGTATCCATATTTTCAGTCAGGGAATCCGACCAAGCCACCCCAGCGCTGCACATCCAGGCTGAGGCGATCGCTGGTCGCAGTATAACACCAGTATGTGTGTATATACTTTTTGGGATATTTTCCAGCCTCCTATCAGCTGGCTCCTTGAGGGCGGCCGTATCTGGAGACGGTAACGCCACTTGTTTTGATAAGCGTGTGAGCGCCTTATCCACCCTAGGGGGTGTTTCCCAACGCGCCCTAACTTCTGGCGGGAAAGGGTATAACGCCAATAATTTTCTATCGGGGGAAACCCACGCATCATCACACACTTCATTTAATTTATCTGATTCAGGAAAAACTACAGGTAGTTTTTTCACACCCCACATAATACCCTTTTTTGTGGTACTTGTAGTATCAGAAATATGTAACACCTCCTTCATTGCCCTTAACATGTAACGTGTGGCCCTAATGGAAAATACGTTTGTTTCTTCACCGTCGACACTGGAGTCAGTGTCTGTGTCTGTGTCGACCGACTGAGGTAATGAGCGTTTTAAAGCCCCTGACGGTGTTTGAGACGCCTGGACAGGTACTAATTGGTTTGCCGGCCGTCTCATGTCGTCAACCGACCTTGCAGCGTGTTGACATTATCACGTAATTCCCTAAATAAGCCATCCATTCCGGTGTCGACTCCCTAGAGAGTGACATCACCATTACAGGCAATTGCTCCGCCTCCTCACCAACATCGTCCTCATACATGTCGACACACACGTACCGACACACAGCACACACACAGGGAATGCTCTGATAGAGGACAGGACCCCACTAGCCCTTTGGGGAGACAGAGGGAGAGTTTGCCAGCACACACCAAAACGCTATAATTATACAGGGACAACCTTATATAAGTGTTTTCCCTTATAGCATCTTAATATATAATAATATCGCCACATAAAATGCCCCCCCTCTCTGTTTTAACCCTGTTTCTGTAGTGCAGTGCAGGGGAGAGCCTGGGAGCCTTCCTAGCAGCGGAGCTGTGTAGGAAAATGGCGCTGTGTGCTGAGGAGAATAGGCCCCGCCCCCTTTTCGGCGGGCTTCTTCTCCCGTTTTTCTGACAACCTGGCAGGGGTTAAATACATCCATATAGCCCCAGAGGCTATATGTGATGTATTTTTAGCCAGAATAGGTACTTTCATTGCTGCCCAGGGCGCCCCCCCCAGCGCCCTGCACCCTCAGTGACCGTTGGTGTGAAGTGTGCTGAGAGCAATGGCGCACAGCTGCAGTGCTGTGCGCTACCTCATGAAGACTGAAAAGTCTTCAGCCGCCGGTTTCTGGACCTCTTCTCTCTTCGGCATCTGCAAGGGGGTCGGCGGCGCGGCTCCGGTAACCCATCCAGGCTGTACCTGTGATCGTCCCTCTGGAGCTAGTGTCCAGTAGCCTAAGAAGCCAATCCATCCTGCACGCAGGTGAGTTCACTTCTTCTCCCCTAAGTCCCTCGTTGCAGTGAGCCTGTTGCCAGCAGGACTCACTGAAAATAAAAAACCTAACAAAACTTTTACTCTAAGCAGCTCTTTAGGAGAGCCACCTAGATTGCACCCTTCTCGGCCGGGCACAAAAACCTAACTGAGGCTTGGAGGAGGGTCATAGGGGGAGGAGCCAGTGCACACCACCTGATCCTAAAGCTTTTACTTTTGTGCCCTGTCTCCTGCGGAGCCGCTATTCCCCATGGTCCTGACGGAGTCCCCAGCATCCACTTAGGACGTCAGAGAAAGGTATTTACACACATACTGGTGTTATACTGCGACCAGCAATCGCCTCAGCCTGGATGTGCAGTGCTGGGTTGGCGTGGTCGGATTCCCTGACTGAAAATATTGATACCCTAGATAGGGACAGTATATTTTTGCCTATAGAGCATTTAAAAGATGCATTTTTATATATGCGTGATGCACAGCGGAATATTTGCCGACTGGCATCAAGTCTAAGCGCGTTGTCCATTTCTACCAGTAGAGGGTTATGGACACGTCAGTGGTCAGGTGATGCGTATTCCAAACGGCATTTGGAAGTATTGCTTTATTAAGGGAGGAGTTATTTGGGGTCGGTCTTTCAGACCTGGTGGCCACGGTAACAGCTGGGAATTCCACGTTTGTACCCCAGGTAGCCTCTCAACATGAGAAGACGCCGTATTATCAGGCGCAATCTTTTCGTGGACAAGCGGGCAAAAGGTTCCTCATTTCTGCCCCGTGACAGAGGGAGAGGAAAAAGGCTGCAGAAATCAGCCAGTTCCCAGGAACAGAAACCCTCTCCCGCCTCTGCCAAGCCCTCAGTATACGCTGGGGCTTTACAAGCAGAATCAGGCACGGTGGGGGGCCCGTCTCAATGAATTTCAGCGTGCAGTGGGCTCACTCGCAAGTAGACCCCTGGATCCTTCAGGTGATATCTCAGGGGTACAAATTAGAATTCGAGACGTCTCCCCCTCGCCGTTTCCTAAAGTCGCCTTTACCGATGTCTCCTTCTGACAGGGAGACAGTTTTGGAAGCCATTCACAAGCTGTATTCCCAGCAGGTGATAATCAAGATACCCCTCCTGCAACAGGGAACGGGGTATTATTCCACACTGTTGTGGTACCGAAGCCGGACGGCTCGGTGAGACCGATTCTAAATCTAAAATCTTTGAACACTTACGTACAGAGGTTCAAATTCAAGATTAAGTCACTGAGAGCAGTGATTGCGAACCTGGAAGAAGGGGACTACATGATGTCTCGGGACATCAAGGATGCTTACCTTCATGTCAAAATTTACCCTTCTCACCAAGGGTACCTCAGGTTTATGGTACAGAACGGTCACTATCAGTTCAGACGCTGCCGTATGGATGGTACACGGCACCCCGGGTCTTTACCAAGGTAATGGCCGAAATGATGATATTCCTTCGAAGGAAGTGAATTTTAGTTATCCCTTCCTTGGACAATTCCCTGATAAGGGTAAGATCCAGGGAACAGTTGGAGGTCGGTGTAGCACTATCTCAGGTAGTGTTGCGGCAGCACGATTGGATTCTCAATATTCCAAAATCGCACCTGGTTCCGACGACGTGTCTTTTGTTCCTAGGGATGATCCTGGACACAGTCCAGAAAAAGGTGTTTCTCCCGGAGGAGAAAGCCAGGGAGTTATCCGAGCTAGTCAGGAACCTCCTAAAACCGAGCCAAGTCTCAGTGCATCAATGCACAAGGGTTCTGGGTAAAATGGTGGCTTCCTACGAAGCAATCCCATTCGGCAGATTCCACGCAAGAACTTTCCAGTGGGACCTGCTGGACAAATGGTCCGGATCGCATCTTCAGATGCATCAGCGGATAACCCTGTCACCAAGGACAAGGGTGTCCCTCCTGTGGTGGTTGCAGAGTGCTCATCTTCTAGAGGGCCGCAGATTAGGCATTCAGGACTGGGTCCTGGTGACCACGGATGCCAGCCTGCGAGGCTGGGGAGCAGTCACACAGGGAAGGAATATCCAGGGCTTATGGTCAAGCCTGGAGACATCACTTCACATAAATATCCTGAAGCTAAGGGACATTTACAATGCTCTAAGCTTAGCAAGACCTCTGCTTCAAGGTCAGCCGGTGTTGATCCAGTCGGACAACATCACGGCAGTCACCCACGTAAACAGACAGGGTGGCACAAGAAGCAGGAGGGCAATGGCAGAAGCTGCAAGGATTCTTCGCTGGGCGGAAAATCATGTGATAGCACTGTCAGCAGTATTCATTCCGGGAGTGGACAACTGGGAAGCAGACTTCCTCAGCACGACCTCCACCCGGGAGAGTGGGGACTTCACCCAGAAGTCTTCCACATGATTAAAAACTCGACAGGTATTGCGCCAGGTCCAGGGACCCTCAGGCAATAAGCTGTAGACGCTCTGGTAACACCGTGGGTGTACCAGTCAGGGTATGTGTTCCCTCCTCTGCCTCTCATACCCAAGGTACTGAGATTGATAAGATGGAGAGGAGTAAGCACTATATTCGTGGTTCCGGATTGGCCAAGAAGGACTTGGTAACCGGAACTTCAGGAGATGCTCACGGAGGATCCGTGGCCTCTACCTCTAAGAAGGGACCTGCTCCAGCAAGGACCCTGTCTGTTCCAAGACTTACCGCGGCTGCGTTTGACGGCATGGCGGTTGAACGCCGGATCCTGAAGGAAAAAAGGCATTCCGGATGAAGTCATCCCTATCCTGATCAAAGCCAGGAAGGATGTAACAGCAAAAACATGATCACCGCAATTGGCGAAAATATGTTGCGTGGTGCGAGGCCAGTAAGGCCTGACGGAGGAAATTCAACTGGGTCGATTCCTACATTTCCTGCAAACAGGAGTGTCTATGGACCTGAAATTGGGGTCCATTAAGGTTCAAATTTCGGCCCTGTCAATTTTCTTCCAAAAAGAACTAGCTTCAGTCCCTGAAGTTCAGACGTTGTAAAAGGGGTACTGCATATACAGCCTCCTTTTGTGCCTCCAGTGGCACTTTGGGATCTCAATGTAGTTTTGGGTTCCAAAAGTCACATTGGTTTGAACCACTTAAATCTGTGGAGTTAAAATATCTCACATGGAAAGTGGTCATGCTGTTGGCCCTGGCCTGGGCCAGGCGCGTGTCAGAATTGGCGGCTTTATCCTGAAAAAGCCCTTATCTGATTTTCCATTCGGACAGGGCGGAATTGAGGACTCGTCCTCAGTTTCTCTCCAAGGTGGTTTCAGCGTCTCACCTGAACCAACCTATTGGTGGTGCCTGCGGCTACTAGGGACTTGGAGGCCTCCAAGTTGCTAGACGTTGTCAGTGCCCTGAAAATATATGTTTCCAGGACGGCTGGAGTCAGGAAATCTGACTCGCTGTTTATCCTGTGTGCACCCAACAAGCTGGGTGCTCCTGCTTCTAAGCAGACTATTGCTCGTTGGATTTGTAGTACAATTCAGCTTGCACATTCTGTGGCAGGCCTGCCACAGCCAAAAATCTGTAAATGCCCACTCCACAAGGAAGGTGGGCTCATCTTGGGCGGCTGCCCGAGGGGTCTCGGCTTTACAACTTTGCCGAGCAGCTACTTGGTCAGGAGCAAATACGTTTGTAAAATTCTACAAAATTGATATCCTGGCTGAGGAGGACCTGGAGTTCTCTCATTTGGTGCTGCAGAGTCATCCGCACTCTCCCGCCCGTTTGGGAGCTTTGGTATAATCCCCATGGTCCTTACGGAGTCCCCAGCATCCACTTAGGACGTTAGAGAAAATAAGAATTTACTTACCGATAATTCTATTTCTCATAGTCCGTAGTGGATGCTGGGCGCCCATCCCAAGTGCGGATTGTCTGCAATACTTGTACATAGTTATTGTTACAAAAATCGGGTTATTATTGTTGTGAGCCATCTTTCAGAGGCTCCTCTGTTATCATGCTGTTAACTGGGTTCAGATCACAGGTTATACGGTGTAATTGGTGTGGCTGGTATGAGTCTTACCCGGGATTCAAAATCCTTCCTTATTGTGTACGCTCGTCCGGGCACAGTATCCTAACTGAGGCTTGGAGGAGGGTCATAGGGGGAGGAGCCAGTGCACACCAGATAGTCCTAAAGCTTTCTTTAGATGTGCCCAGTCTCCTGCGGAGCCGCTATTCCCCATGGTCCTTACGGAGTCCCCAGCATCCACTACGGACTATGAGAAATAGAATTATCGGTAAGTAAATTCTTATTTTCCTCCTTTGATGTGTTCTGAAACGGCTGCATGTATCTACAGTCCATTTGCGAGGTAGTCCGATAACAATACAAGGCAATAAAACGAGTGACTGGTACAAATAGAAGAACACATTGACCTTTTAAACGAACTGCTCCATGTGTATTTTAGTTTGTATTTTTATGTGTGTTTGATTGCCGTATGTACGAGGTCAATAAGAAAGGCGACTGAGTTTAATCATTCATTAGCTGCAACCATTTAATTAGAGAAAGATGAAAAAGCCTACGTGGGCAAGTGACACTGTGTACTAAGCGCCCCTATCTCCAGCCTGGGCACTTAGACTCTGCATGTGCCTGCACAGAACAAGCAGAATAAGTGCCAGTTTCCTGGAATACACACGCTAATGGGAGCTTTCACAGAGCATATTAGTATGTGGGCCGGGAAATTGGCAGTTACACATTAACACTGACCAATCGAGATCAAGGACTGGATTTTCAGAGACATGTGGCCACTCAAAGCACTCTTTTGTCACCAGCATATTGCTGTGTCCAATTGCCCCATCCTTCCCGCTTCCAAAATGGCAATTATATTGTAATTAGGTGACAAAGTGTATATGGCGGTGCTTAGAAATGTCATGTGCCCATTGCTGTAATATAGCTGCTGCCTGTGATACCAGTCACTGATCACGTGTGTGGACATGGTCCCGATCACTTCATATTCTGACTCACCTGCTGTAAATAATGTTCAATCCGTGCAGATGTTTTTTTCATGTGTAAAGTATGCGATCAGCTATAGCAGCCTAAGGGGTCAATCCAGTTAGCGGCGATATTGTCGCGGCAAATTTGCGCAAAACTGCTCGCTACCCTATAGAGGTCCGAGCTATTTTGCGCGAATTGGGCCTGATTCGAGCCCGCGAAGGGTGCGAGATCGAGTGCCGTTGCCGGCGTTTAAACGCCGTTGCAACGGCTCTTCTCACCCTACGCAGCCAATTGGATTAATTGACCCCTAAGACTGGGTACACACCGTCACAACTTGACTGCGGACCGAGCGGCTGATCCAGGCAAGCACATGCACTCGCCGATCAGCTGCTCAACATGTCGGTGATGTCATCCAGCTAGGCGTGGCATTTGAATTTGCCCGCCCAGCTGTGACGTCAGCCCCCCGCAGCAAGTATCTGAAGATATCGGCCATCGACTGTGCTCCTCAGTCGACCCAATATGTCTGTGAATGACGTAGTTAAAATATATCGTTTGCTTACACCTGCAGACCAGCTAGTGATAGATTGGCTCTTCTCACAAACCCATAAGTACCCAGCATAAGATGTATTTGATTTCTCTTACGTCCTAGAGGATACTGGGGGTCCATATTAGTACCATGGGGTATAGACGGGTCCACCAGGAGCAATTGGCCCTTTAAGAGTTTGAGAGTGTGGGCTGGCTCCTCCCTCTATGCCCCTCCTACCAGACCCAGTTTAGAAAATGTGCCCGGAGGAGCTGGTCACAGCTAGGGGAGCTCTCCAGAGTTTCCTTAGTAAAGTTTACTTTTAGAGTTTATTATTTTACAGGGAGGCTGCTGGCAACAGCCTCCCTGCATCGAGGGACTGAGGGGGGGAGCAGTGTCCGCCCTGCGGGGTCTAAACCACTGTCTCCGCTGACTAGACACTGAGCTCCAGAGGGAATAGATTGTTCCCCG
This sequence comes from Pseudophryne corroboree, assembly GCF_028390025.1. Lineage (NCBI taxonomy): Eukaryota > Metazoa > Chordata > Amphibia > Anura > Myobatrachidae > Pseudophryne > Pseudophryne corroboree. The sequence continues at coordinate 77,453,860 of NC_086452.1, forward strand.
CCGCAGGGGATCGCTCACCCCAGCAGCGTGCCGCCACCCCCTTACAGAGCTGAAGATTGTGGCGAGTGAGTCACCGACCCCCCTAGCAAGCGGGGGGTCGGTGTGAAGATGGCAGCATCAGGGTAGGAGCGCCGTATTAACTGCGCTTTGGAGGCTCAGCGGTACATGGTGCGGTGCTGTGAGGGGCGCCCTGAGGCAGCGCCTACACTGGTCACACAGCCTGTCTGGATCCCCGGATCTCAGCCAGTATCAATCCTCAGGCCAGTATAATCCTATAAAGAGCGGGAAGACAGCGCCATTTTGGGGGCGGGGCTTCTCCTCAGAGCGGACCCAGCAGCGTTCAGTGCCATTTTCCTGCCTGCACAGTGCTGTCAGTGAAGAGCAAGTCCCTTCACAGCAACTCCAGCTATCTTTCACGGTACCAGGAGGTTGTAGAAGGGGGGGGAGGCTGCAAAATTACTGTGTATCCTGTTAAGGTGCACAGTCAGCGCTGATCGGGGGTCTCCCTTTATACTAAAAGCGCTGTGTGTGGGTTGGCTCCAATCTCTGTGTCTCTCTTGGCACTCGTGGGGGTGAAACTCTGTCTGCCCTCCCCTGTGTGTGTGTGTGTGTGTGTGTGTGTGTGTGTGTGTGTGTGTGTGTGGAGTGTTTGTGGTCTCTATTAAGCAATGTCCAGGGACTCTGTGTCTTTGGGGAAGCGTTAGATGCATGGATCTACACGGCTACGGCTGGTAAGTCACCCTTCCTTCCCTCAGCTACACCTGCTCCGAAGAAACCCTTTTCTTCAGTTACTCTTGAGTCCTTTCGGTCTAACAAGCCCAGAAAGACAAAGCCATCCAACACCTTCTTTCGGGGAGGTCAGCCCAAGTTCAAGACACCTGCGGCTGCAGGTTCCCAGGAACAGAAACCTGCTTCAGGTACACCAAAGTCCTCTGCATGACGGTGGACTGCACGTCCCAGAGGTGGGGCTGGTGGGAGCGAGACTCAGAAATTTCAGTCATGTCTGGGTGTCCTCCGGCCTGGACCCCTGGGTGCAAGATATTATGTCCCAGGGCTACAGGCTTGAATTTCAAAATCTTCCTCCTCACCGATTTTTCAGATCAGGCTTGCCAGCTCTGCTGGCAGACAGGACTGTCTTGCAAGAAGCAGTCCAGAAGTTGGTGGAGGCACAGGTCATTGTGCCAGTACCACCTCACATGCAGAACAAAGGTTACTATTCAAACCTTTTCGTGGTACCGAAACCGGATGGTTCGGTCAGGCCCATTCTGAACTTAAAATCACTAAACCCGTTTCTGAGGTCGTTCAAATTCAAAATGGAGTCCCTAAGGGCGGTGATATCATGTCTGCAGGAGGGGGAAATTTCTAGTATCCCTAGATATCAAGGATGCGTACTTCCACATTCCGATTTGGCTGCCGCATCAAGCTTATCTGCGATTTGCACTGTTGGGCTGTCGCTTTCAGTTCCAGGCCCTCCCATTCGGTCTCTCCACAGCACCAAGGGTATTCATCAAGGTGATGGCGGAAATGATGATTCTCCTCCGCAGACAGGGGGTGAACATAATTCTGTATCTGAATGATCTGCTGATAAAGGCATCATCCAAGGAAAGCTGTTACGGTCCATAACACTCTCATTCTGAATCTTCTAAAGTCATATTTGGAACCAACCAGTAGGTTGTCCTTTCTGGGAATGATCCTCGACACGGAAGTGCAGAGGGTGTTTCTCCCAGTGGAAAAGGCGTTGGTGATTCAAACGATGGTCCGGGATGTCTTGAAGCCAGCCCGGGTGTCAATTCATCAGTGCATTCGCCTTCTGGGGAAGATGGTGGCCTCGTACGAAGCTTTGCAGTACGGGAGGTTTCACGCTCGGTCCTTCCAACTGGATCTCTTAGACAAGTGGTCGGGATCCCATCTACACATGCACCAGAGAATTTGTCTGTCGCCAAAGGCCAGGATTTCGCTCCTCTGGTGGCTGCAATTATCTCACCTTCTGGAGGGCCGCAGGTTCGGGATTCAGGACTGGATCCTTCTAACCACGGATGCAATGCTGGGGCGCAGTCACTCAAGGGGAAACCTTCCAAGGAAGGTGGTCAAGTCTGGAAGCCGGCCTGCCGATAAACATTCTGGAACTAAGAGCTGTCTACAACGGTCTCCTCCAAGCGGCCCATCTTCTGAGAAATCGGGCCATTCAAGTGCAGCTGGACAATGTGACAACAGTGGCTTACATAAACCGACAGGGTGGAACGAAGAGCAGAGCTGCGATGGCAGAGGTAACAAGAATCATCCTCTGGGAGTAGACAACTGGGAAGCGGACTTCCTCAGCAGACACGATCTCCATCCAGGGGAGTGGGTTCTCCATCCGGAGGTGTTCAAGGAGGTAACAGATCTTTGGGGCGTACCCCAGATCGACATGATGGCGTCTCGTCTCAACAAGAAGCTTCGGCGGTATTGTTCCAGGTCGAGGGACCCGCAAGCCGTGGCGGTGGACACCCTAGTGACTCCGTGGGTGTTCCAGTCGGTGTATGTGTTTCCTCCACTTCCACTCATCCCAAGGGCTCTAAAGCTCATAATGAGAACAAAGGTTCAAGCGATCCTCATTGCTCCAGGCTGGCCAAGAAGGGCTTGGTACGGGGATCTACTGCAACAAGAGCCGAGCCCTCTTCCTCTTCGGGAGGATTTGCTGCAGCAGGGGCCATTCGCCTATCAAGACTTACTGCGGCTACGTTTGACGGCATGGAGGTTGAACGCCTGATACTAGCTCGAAAGGGCATTCCGAACAAGGTTATTCCCACCCTGATACAGGCTAGGAAAGGAGTAACGTCTAAACATTACCATTGAATTTGGAAAAAATATGTATCTTGGTGTGGAGTCCAAGAAATTTCCTACGGTGGCGTTTCAACTGGGACGGTTTCTCCTCTTCTTACAAGCTGGTGTGGATATGGGCCTAAAGTTGGGATCTGTGAAGGTCCAGATTTCGTCCCTATCCGTTTTCTTCCAAAAACAATTGGCTGCCCTCCCTGAGGTTCTGCACATCCATCCTCCCTTTGTACCGCCTACGGCGCCTTGGGACCTTAACGTGGTGTTGCAGTTCCTCCAATTGGACTGTTTCTAACCTCTACAGGAGGTTGAAGTCCCATTTCTTACGTGGAAAGCGATCACTTTGTTGGCTTTAGCTTCTGCTAGACGTGTGTCGGAGTTGGGGGCTTTATCGTGTAAAAGCCCACACTTGATCTTCCACGAAGATAGAGCTGAGCTCCGGACACGTCAGCAGTTTCTTCCGAAGGTTGTGTCGGTATTTCATATCAACCAACCTATTGTGGTGTCAGTGGCTACTGACTCCTCAATTTCATCAAAGTCCTTGGATGTTGTAAGGGCTCTGAAAATGTATGTGAAAAGGACTGCTCATCACAGGAAATCGGACTCTGTTTGTACTGTATGATCCCAAGAGAATTGTGTGTCCTGCTTCTAAGCAGACGATCTCTCGCTGGATCAGATTCACTATCCAGCATGCGTATTCTACGGCAGGCTTGCCGTGTCCTACGTCTGTCAAGGCCCACTCTACACGCAAGGTGGGGTCTTCCTGGGCGGCTGCCTGGGGTGTCTTGGCGTTACAATTTTGCCGAGCAGCAACTTGGTCTGGGTCGAACATGTTTGCAAAGTTCTACAAGTTCGATACTTTGACTGAACTTCAGATCATCAGAGGCCAATCAGTTCTGCAGCAGCCTCCGCGCTCTCCCTCCCGTTCTGGGAGCTTTGGTACATCCCCATGGTATTAATATGGACCCCAGCATCCTCTAGGACGTAAGAAAAAATAGGATTTTGGTTACCTACCGGTAAATCCTTTTCTCGTAGTCCGTAGAGGATGCTGGGCGCCCGCCCAGTGCTTCGTTTTCCGGCTATTGTTATCTGGTTCAGTACAACTTTGTTTTTAGTTAAGTACTGCATTGTTACTTGGTAAGTAATGTTTCAGCGGTTGCTGAGTTTTCAAGCTTGTTAGCTTGATTTGCCTTGTATGTGTGAGCTGGTATGAATCTCGCCACTATCTGTGTTAAATACTTCTCTCGAATATGTCCATCTCCTTGGGCACAGTTTCTAGACTGAGCCTGGTAGGAGGGGCATAGAGGGAGGAACCAGCCCACACTCTCAAACTCTTAAAGTGCCAATGGCTCCTGGTGGACCCGTCTATACCCCATGGTACTAATATGGACCCCAGCATCCTCTACGGACTACGAGATAAGGATTTACCGGTAGGTAACCAAAATCCTATTACTTCAGTACAGGTGTGTCAGCATGTGTACTCCAGGCCAGATGCTGAATGCTATTCAGTCTGGTCCTAAAATCTGATCAAAGCCAGCTAAGAGCAATACATATTGTCCTCCACAGGTGGAATCCGCAAACTCTGGGAGAGTATTGGCTGGAGATGCTGCCCTTTTCTTGAAGAAGTCTGGACTGCCAGACCTGGTGCTGGGCAAGGCAAGTGATGTTGGGTAACTTAATCCTTCTGATAGAGCAAGTGCATTTAAAATATAAGGCTAAACGTGGCAACAGCCACATATAGCATGTGCTTCTGCTTGTCTACATATTCATTCCTGCTTGTGAGTAGGTGCGTTCAGTATAGCGGAACACATGGTACATGCATAAAACCGCTTGTCCCATATTCTCACATATAGGGCCAGATGTAATGCAATGTGAGACGGCCGGAATGCCTAGATTCCAGCTGAACTCTTACTTTTTTTTAAAAGTGGCAATCATTTACTAGGCAAAACCAACCTGGGCTTGCCGTGTAAATGACTGCCACTTTAAAAAAAACGTACGATTTCGTCCGGAAGCTCGGAGCTCTGACCGTCTCGCATTGCATTGCGTCCGGCCCATGGTGTGCTCTTGTCCAGAGATAGATCATTTAAATCTTCACTGAAGTTTTGTCTTGTATGTTTGTAAACATGTAGGCTGTAATGTAATACGGTCTGAGTTTAGTAAAGTGGCGCATTTTCGGCAAATTTCAAGTCATCGTATGTAATTGAATGCTACTATTGCCAAATGTGCAATAACCTCGCCCCAGCCATTCTCGCCCCAACGTGGATGTAATAGCGCAGGTCTGGCCAATCTGTGGTGCTCTAGCTGTTAAGAAACTACAAGTCCCAGCATGTCCTTCCACAGTTTTGATATTAGGGAATGCTAAAACTGTGGCAAGGCATGCTGGGATGTGTAGTTTCCCAACAGCTGCAGAGCCACAGGTTGGCCCGGCCTGTAGTAGTGAGTTGGAATCGCACCAGAATAACTCACTAAGCCAGAATTCCACAAACTCCACTGTTATAGTCCATGCTTGAGCACAGATGACTTAATTAGTACCTCAGGGAAATTTGAGTTATCTGGACTCAAGCATGGATATCCTTTAAAACCTGGAGTGTAATGGTGGAATTTGGGAAAACCTTGACTAAGCAATAGACATGCCAAGGACAGCAATTAATCTGCTAATGCAGCTCCATCGGTTTTAATGATAATTAATATAAATACATTTAAGGGGAAAATAAGTGTAAGTATAACCAGCACTGGCGCTACGTCTGCCTAGGCTAGCATTGGAAAAATTGGGGGCACTGGGGGAACAAAGAGCTGGGGTCTGCCCCATTTTCCCATTACAAGCATTAGGTTTGGCCAACCAGGGCTCATGGAACCATAGCGAGGAGACTTACAGTGTGTGACCCCCCCCCCCCCCCTCCCCCACCACCATGATTCCACCAGGATTCATTTCTCTTATTGGAGTGTGGCCTGAAAAAACAACAAACATTTTGGGGTCTCCCTCCTGAGTCCAACTAACCCTGGTGCAAATAGCACTGGGGCAGTTCTGTACCTCTGGGGTTTTGGTACAGAAAAAACATTATTGTTCTTTACAGGTGCACTACTGGTCCCAGAAAGTCTGCCAGGGCATGATGGCACATGAATAACCACTTAGAATTACTATATTCTGTTTTTGTTATTCCTACCCTTACCAGTTTTCATCCTTGTACATCTGTGTAATTAATATTTTGTTGGTTAAGCACATTGCATGCGGACGGGTCAGGAAACGCTAGTAAGTCTGTGCTGTATCAGTGTTTTCCTGTAAGTCATTTTCCCTGGAAATAACCCATTGCCATTTCTCTCTGCATAGATTTGGGATCTGGCGGATACAGAGAGCAAGGGATATTTAAACAAGCAGGTAATGTCATTCTGCACTTTTAAGTCTCGCGTAGTGCAGTTCCCTGTTATCAGCACCAGTGTGGGATTTGTCAGAATTAGGGGGGGGGTTCTGTATGATAAAAGCACAATAAATATACTGAAGATAGAATTAGGATGGGGCATAGTCCTTAGCCCATGTAAATTGGTCTGTTTGTCCATAAGAGATACAGCCAGTCACATGATCTGCATACACTAAGGAAGGAAGCGTAAGGAAATTGCTCACAGTTCAGGGATTTCCTAGCAGATGTTTTACACTCGGGCCACAAAGAGCAATGTGATAGAGTATTAGCCACATGATATGTCTGAACAATCAAATATTTTTGTAACTTAAATGGGTTATCTTTTTAGAGGGGTTATCCAATAGCGGTGTACTCTTAAGAGGAAAGCTACATCCAAGTCTTTGGGTTTTTTAGTTAAACCTGGTCAGACTTGAGGTGTGTAATAAATGCGGCACCTGATTGGACAGGAGCTGTAGCCAATCCTGTCTAATGCTGCAGTATTGGCGTACCTCCCATTTAAATGCTGTTCATGGTATATATTTGTGATGCTTTATTGTTATGCACTGACCTGTTGTGATGCTTCAGTGACTCTTGTGTTGGAATACATCCTCTGCAGAAATGAAAGCTTGTTATGCATAGAACATAACTTCCTATATGGGACACACCCTAACTCATAATGTGTAAATACTCAATATTTCAACGGCAAAATCAGTTGAAATGTTTGTAAAAGAAACACCAAGTTTGGTCTTGTGCTAAAGGTGCATAGACACGGTGAGATTCGGGCTAACCCCAGTTCTCACTATGCGATAGGGACTAGGTCGGTATCGCAAGCCTAGATGACTGTGCTTGCGATACTGACTGTGTACGATTTTGGCTAAGTGTCAATTTTGACTATACTTTTATACTAGATATTCAAGATTAACTTGCCTGCACAGTCTATCTAGGCTTGCGATACCGACTTTGCGGGACTGCACATCCGTATTGCATCGGGATCTCAAGGTGACTTTTGATTTTGAATACATAGTCAAAAGCGAAAGAAAAAATCTTTCCATGTGTACACACCTTTAGCCTAATCAGATAATACGTATATGTGTCTTGTTTACTTAGTTAAAGGAAAAGAGTAAATGTTTGTGGTATTCTGTAAATGCTATATAATAACTGTAAATAATTATATAAATAATTGTATCTGCCTCTTACTGGATTATCTTTCACTAAACCTTTACATTCAGCATTCTGCAATTTAATTCCTATAGAAAATACATCCCCCTGCCAACTAACAACATGCTGCTTCACTGACATGACCATCTATTACAGTACTGTGTGCGTGTTACAGTATAGGGTTAGCAAAGCCATGAACACAATAGACAATGGATTGAGAAGCCCTGCGATGGGAATGTGATTTGAATGTGCTGACAGCCACCATTCCTCTCCCCCAGTCCTGTCACTTTACCTACATGGAAGACAGGAATTCCTGTGTTTTAGTTTTCTACATCCTGATTCTTTCTTGCAGTCTTTTGTTTGCGTTTCTATGCCTAGAAAGTGCCGTGTATGTGACTGTATAACTTCTACATGCTAATGTAGACGTCTGCTTACATATTACGTCTCTGCATGTTAAATATTGTTCTTTCCCACAAAGTCTTGTACTAATACTAGTGTGTTTGTGTTGCTGTTTGTGTTTCCCCAGGAATTTTTTGCAGCTTTGCAGCTAGTGGCCTTTGCACAGAATGGGATGGAAGTTTCACTCGGCAGCCTCAAGAAAGTTGTGCCGCCACCCAGATTTGTAAGAAGCATTTTATTCCAGATATTGACAGCTCTTCTTTTTTTTCTGACAGTTTGATGTCTGATATAATTGACACACAAAGTCTCGCATATAATTTGAATTGATTTAACCAACATCTTAGGTCTCCAAAAAAGTTTTTTTCCCCCCTGCCATCTGCCCCAATGGTGTGCGGTAGCAGAACACTTCCCAACCCTTCTGGGTTGGGGGAAAGTGGACAGTCCTCCAAAGTGGGGAATGCCCTGCCAAAAACAGGACAGCTCCGAGGTATGCTTGAACTATTGTTAAGGTGATATTAGAGTTGTCCTCACCTGAGCTCCTGTGATCATACAGCATGATAGCCAAATGGTTAGATCAGGCAGAGTATGAACAGGTTCTGTTATTCAGTTGTCAGGATGTGCATCCAGGAGCACTCGATATAAGTGACCCAATAACTTGCACACATGCGGTGCAGTCATCATCCGTCTGAAACTGATCACCTCTCCGAATGATCATGATAAAATAGGGCAAATGCAGATGACAGTGACACGTGTGGCGGGTAGAACCACTGACATTGGTTTCCAGGGCTCTGTTATATTTCTGCTGACACTGTTATCTCCAGAAATTCTCGCTTACAGTTTTTCTTATGGTATTGTATATTTTCTGTTGTGTTCACATTTTAATGACTAAACCATGATGTCTGTTTCCTTATCCAGCATGACACTGCGAGTCCCTCCTTGCTAGCTGCCCCAGCCTCTGTGGACATGCCGTGGGCTGTCAAGGTGAGTTATGTTGGCCTGGCCCTTATATTGTGATCGGGGACTACTTCTGGGAACACGTCATCTAGGATATTTATATATCTATATGTGACTTTTCCCACACCCAATAACAGCTGAATGTTATAATCAACCTTCAATACCTGTTTTATTGATTGAGTATGGCCGTCTGTTACAGACAGGAAGGGTAAAGATGGTCACGTACACATTGATAGTGATAATGGGCCAGTGGCTCACTATGATAGTGTAATTTCAAAATATTCCTTCATTATTGGGCATGTGCCCCAGTGAATCTGTAGTGTATACAACTGGCCCTCGACGTGTGTTTATTGGACAGTGATCTTTTCACTTAGCCTAATTTACCAAGAAGGAAATCATCTTTCCCACAGAGATAAAGTCTCTGGTTACAGTATTTCTGTTACGTTACTGAAAACGTTGCAGATAAACGTAATAGTAACTGTCAGGAGTCCGTTAAATAATGACTGAATATGACAATTGCCTTAAACCATTTAAGAGGTTTGAAGAATAGGAAATTACAGTTGGTGCTCGTTCACATTTCCCGCACCTATAAAATGACGCCGTCAATCTATTATGTGACATGAAACTGATAAATGGTGTCCAGTGTTTAGCACGGTCTGCCTGTAGCTCAGATAGACATGTTTCAGATTCTAGATGTCCGTGTGACCAGTACATATATGTTTATTACAAAGGGAAATTGGGCCAGGCCCTCAGTAGATAACTAGCTCAAGGTACATACTGTACATTAACATCTTCTTTTATGTTACAGACGGAAGACAAGGCCAAATACGATGCGATATTCGACAGTTTAAACCCCGTGAACGGATTCCTGTCTGGCGACAAGGTCAAACCTGTGCTACTGAATTCCAAGCTACCTGTGGAAGTTCTGGGCCGGGTATGTTCTGTATCATGACCATACTTATGATCTACGTGTAATGGGAGTTATCCTAGTTTCTCTAATTCCTATTCTTTATGGTCTCCTACAGTCATTCTGGAACACAGTGGGTGACGTTCAGCCTTAAGTGGCAGGGAACTGTTCAAAGACAAACACGCATTTTTCATCCTCCTCTTTACTGTTGCATCTACCTCCATTTTTCTCTTACGTCCTAGAGGATGCTGGGGACTCTGTAAGGACCATGGGGTATAGACGGGCTCCGCAGGAGACATGGGTACTCTAAAGACTTTTAGATGGGTGTGCACTGGCTCCTCCCTCTATGCCCCTCCTCCAGACCTCAGATCCTGTGCCCAGAGGAGACTGGATGCACTGCAGGGGAGCTCTACTGAGTTTCTCTGATAAAGACTTTTGTTAGGTTTTTTTATTTTCAGGGAGCCTGCTGGCAACAGGCTCCCTGCATCGTGGGACTGAGGGGAGAGAAGCAGTCCTACTTAAATGATAGGCTCTGCTTCTTAGGCTACTGGACACCATTAGCTCCAGAGGGTTGGAACGCAGGTCTCATCCTCGCTGTTCGTCCCGGAGCCGCGCCGCCGTCCTCCTCACAGAGCCGGAAGATAGAAGCCGGGTGAGTATAAGAAGAAAGAAGACTTCAAAGGCGGCAGAAGACTTCAGATCTTCACTGAGGTACCGCACAGCGGTAACGCTGCGCGCCATTGCTTCCACATTCACACACACTGACGGCACTGTATGGGTGCAGGGCGAAGGGGGGGCGCCCTGGGCAGCAATAATAAACCTCAAAGGACACTGGCTGACATATATATATACTGCGGAGGCACTATATTAAATAAACCCCCGCCAGTATAAAGAATTTGAGCGGGACCGAAGCCCCCCGTTGAGGGGGCGGAGCTTGATCCTCCAGCACTAACCAGCGCCATTTTCTCCACAGCACGCTGCAGAGAAGCTGCTCCCCGGACCTTCCCCTGCTGAACACAAGTACAGAGGGCAAAAAGGAGGGGGGGGGGGGCACATTTAGTTGGCGCAGTGAGTGTATTATTGATATATAAAAGCGCTGTACAGACTGGGTTTTTGTCCCAGTGTCCAGTGGCACTGGGTGGGTGCCGGCATACTCTCTCTCTGTCTCTCCAAAGGGCCTTATTGGGGGACTATATATATCCCAGTGTGTGTGGGGGTGCCGGTACGTGTGTGTCGGCATGTCTGAAGTGGAAGGCTCGTCTAAGGAGGAGGTAGAGCAGATGATTGTGGTGTCTCCGTCGGCACAGTCGACACCTGATTGGATGGATATGTGGAATGTTTTAAATGCAAATGTGTCTTTATTACATAAAAGATTGGACAAAGCAGAGTCCAGAGAAAAAGCAGGGAGTCAATCCATGGCTTTGACTGTGTCACAAGGCCCTTCAGGGTCTCAGAAACGTCCCCTGTCCCAGGTAGCAGACACTGATACCGACACGGATCCTGACTCCAGTGTCGACTACGATGATGCGAGGTTACACCCAAGGGTGGCCAAAAGTATTCATTATATGATTATTGCAATAAAAGATGTTTTGCATATCACAGAGGACCCCTCGGTGCCTGACACGAGTGTATGCATGTTTAAGGAGAAGAAACCTGAGGTAACCTTTCCCCCATCTCATGAGCAGAACACTTTATTTGAAAAAGCTTGGGAAACTCCAGACAAAAAGCTGCAGATTCCCAAGAGAATTCTTATGGCGTATCCTTTCCCAGCACAGGACAGGTTACGGTGGGAATCCTCGCCCAGGGTGGACAAGGCTTTGACGTGCTTATCCAAGAAGGTGGCGCTACCGTCTCCAGACACGGCAGCCCTCAAGGATCCTGCTGATTGCAGACAGGAGACTACCTTAAAATCAAGTTATACACATACGGGGGCCTTACTCAGACCGGCAGTAGCGTCGGCATGGGTATGTAGCGCAATAGCTGCATGGGCAGATAACTTGTCATCTGACATTGACAGCCTAGATAAGGATAGCATTTTATTGACCTTGGGTCATATAAAAGACGCAGTGTTATATATAAGAGACGCTGCGAGAGACGTTGGGCTGTTGGGTTCAAGAGCCAATGCCATGGCAATTTCTGCTAGGCGAGCCCTGTGGACCCGCCAATGGACGGGTGATGCCGATTCAAAGAGACATATGGAAACTTTGCCTTACAAGGGTGAGGTTTTATTTGGGGCGGGCCTCGCGGACCTGGTTTCCACAGCTACCGCGGGTAAATCTTCTTTTTTGCCTTATGTTCCCCCACAGCAAAAGAAAACACCTCAATATCAGATGCAGTCCTTTCGGTCGCATAAGTCCAGAAGGGGCCGGGGCCCTTCCTTCCTCGCCAGAGGTAAGGGTAGAGGTAAAAGAATGCCTGCTACGGCTAGTTCCCAGGAACAGAAGTCCTCCCCGGTGGGACTTCGACTCTTCAGCCAGATCTGGGTTCTGTCAGATTTGGATCCTTGGGCGATAGAAATTGTATCCCAAGGCTACAAACTGGAGTTCGAAGAAGTGCCTCCTCGCCAATTTTTCAAGTCTGCTTTGCCAGCCTCTCCCCACAGAGAGGGAAATAGTTTTAGCTGCGATACAAAAGCTGTGTCAACAGCAAGTGATTATCAAGGTTCCCCTAGTGCAACAGGGGAAGGGGTACTATTCAACTCTATTTGTGGTCCCGAAACCGGATGGCTCGGTCAGACCCATTCTGAATCTAAAATCCCTAAACCTGTATCTAAAAAAGTTCAAATTCAAGATGGAATCTCTCCAGGCAGTGATCTCCAGCCTGGAAGGGGGGGATTTTATGGTGTCACTAGACATAAAGGATGCATAACTTCATGTCCCCATTTATCCTCCTCATCAGGCGTACCTGAGATTCGCTGTACAGGACTGTCATTACCAGTTTCAGACGTTGCCATTTGGGCTGTCCACGGCCCTGAGGATTTTCACCAAAGTAATGGTGGAAATGATGGTGCTCCTACGCAGGCAAGGAGTCACAATTATCCCATACTTGGACGATCTCCTGATAAAAGCGAGATCGAGAGATCAGTTGCTGAAAAGCGTGTCACTCTCCCTGAGAGTGCTGCAGCAACACGGCTGGATCCTAAATCTGCCAAAATCGCAGTTGATTCCAACGACTCGGCTAACATTTTTAGGCATGATTCTGGACACGGAAAAGAAGAGGGTTTTTCTCCCAACGGAAAAAGCCCAGGAACTCCAGAGCATGGTCAGAGACCTGTTAAAGCCAAAAAGAGTGTCAGTTCATCAATGCACTCGAGTACTGGGAAAAATGGTGGCGGCCTACGAGGCCATACCCTTCGGCAGGTTCCATGCGAGGACATTTCAGTGAGACCTTCTGGACAAATGGTCGGGGTCCCATCTACAAATACATCAGAAAATAACCCTGTCCCCCAGGGCCAGGGTGTCTCTCCTGTGGTGGCTGCAGAGTGCTCACCTTCTAGAGGGTTGCAAGTTCGGCATTCAAGACTGGGTTCTGGTGACCACGGACGCGAGCCTCTGAGGATGGGGAGCAGTCACACAAGGAAGAAATTTTCAGGGACTGTGGTCGAGCCAGGAGGCTTGTCTACACATCAACGTGCTGGAATTAAGGGCCATATACAACGGCCGACGACAAGCGGAGACTCTTCTTCGCGACCTACCTGTTCTGATTCAATCAGACAACGTCACAGCAGTGGCTCATGTAAACCGCCAAGGCGGGACAAGGAGCAGAGTGGCAATGGCGGAAGCCACCAGGATTCTTCTCTGGGCGGATAATCACGTAAGCGCGCTGTCGGCAGTCTTCATTCCGGGAGTGGACAACTGGGAAGCAGACTTCCTCAGCAGACACGACCTCCATCCAGGAGAGTGGGGTCTTCATCAAGAAGTTTTTGCAGAGATAACAAGTCGTTGGGGGCTTCCTCAAATAGACATGATGGCGTCACGCCTCAACAAGAAACTTCTGAGGTATTGTTCCAGGTCAAGGGACCCTCAGGCGGTAGCGGTAGACGCCCTGGTGACACCATGGATGTTTCCGTCGGTCTATGTCTTCCCTCCTCTTCCACTCATCTCAAAAATACTGAGAATCATAAGACGAAGAAGAGTCCAGACAATACTCATTGTTCCGGATTGGCCTCGGAGGGCCTGGTATTCAGATCTTCAGGAAATGCTCACAGAAGATCCGTGGCCTCTTCCTTCCAGGGAGGACCTGTTGCAGCAGGGGCCCTGCGTGTTCCAAGACTTGCCGTGGTTACGTTTGACGGCATGGCGGTTGAACGCCAAATCCTAGCTAGGAAAGGTATTCCGGGGGAGGTCATCCCTACTCTGATAAAAGCTAGGAAGGAGGTGACGGCGAAACATTATCACCGTATCTGGAAGAAATATGTATCTTGGTGTGAAGCCAAGAATGCTCCTATGGAAGATTTTCACCTAGGCCGTTTTCTCCACTTTCTGCAGACAGTAGTGGATATGGGCCTAAAGTTAGGCTCTATTAAGGTACAGATTTCGGCCCTGTCAATATTCTTTCAGAAGGAATTGGCTTCTCTCCCAGAAGTCCAGACTTTTGTAAAGGGAGTGCTGCACATCCAGCCTCCTTTTGTGCCCCCAGTGGCACCATGGGACCTTAACGTGGTGTTACAGTTCCTTAAGTCACACTGGTTTGGACCTCTTCAAACAGTTAAGTTGAAATTTCTCACTTGGAAAGTGGTCATGTTGCTAGCCTTGGCATCTGCGAGGCGGGTGTCTGAATTGGCGGCTTTGTCTCACAAAAGCCCCTGTCTGATTTTCCATGTGGATAGAGCGGAGTTGAGGACTCGTCCTCAATTTCTGCCTAAGGTGGTTTCATCGTTTCATATGAACCAGCCTATTGTGGTGCCTGTGGCTACGGGGGACTTGGAGGATTCCAGGTCTCTTGATGTAGTCAGGGCCTTGAAGGTTTATGTAGCCAGGACGGCTCAGTTTAGGAAAACAGAGGCACTGTTTGTCCTGTATGCAGCCAACAAGGTTGGCGCCCCTGCTTCTAAGCAGACTATTGCCCGCTGGATCTGTAACACGATTCAGCAGGCTCATTCTACGGCTGGATTGCCGGTACCAAATTCGGTAAAGGCCCATTCCACTAGGAAGGTGGGCTCTTCTTTGGCGGCTGCCCGAGGTGTCTCGGCATTGCAACTTTGCCGAGCGGCTACTTGGTCGGGTTGAAACACTTTTGCTAAATTCTACAAGTTTGATACCTTGGCTGAGGAGGACCTCATGTTTGCTCAATCGGTGCTGCAGAGTCATCCGCACTCTCCCACCCGGTCTGGAGCTTTGGTATAATCCCCATGGTCCTTATGGAGTCCCCAGCATCCTCTAGGACGTAAGAGAAAATAAGATTTTAAACCTACCGGTAAATCTTTTTCTCCTAGTCCGTAGAGGATGCTGGGCGCCCGTCCCAGTGCGGACTAAATTCTGCAAGACTTGTATATAGTTATTGTTTACATAAGGTTTATGTTACAGTTTTGATCAGTCTCTGGCTGATCCTGTTATGTTTCATACTGTTGACTGGTTCGTATGTTCCAAGTTGTACGGTGTGGATGGTGTGGGTTGGTATGTATCTTGCCCTTAGATTAACAAAAATCCTTTCCTCGTACTGTCCGTCTCCTCTGGGCACAGTTCTTTAACTGAGGTCTGGAGGAGGGGCATAGAGGGAGGAGCCAGTGCACACCCATCTAAAGTCTTTAGAGTGCCCATGTCTCCTGCGGAGCCCGTCTATACCCCATGGTCCTTACTGAGTCCCCAGCATCCTCTACGGACTAGGAGAAAAAGATTTACCGGTAGGTTTAAAATCTTATTTTGTCCATGGCTCTGTATAGGAGATGGGCACTGGGTCTTTGTCCTTATACATTAGTTATAGTTTGGTTTTCTTCATTTTACAGTTTGAAGTACAAGGAGTTATTAGACTATTAGGGCCCCTTTCTGCTGCCTGGGTTTCCTTGCAATCAGTCCCAGGTGGCACCACCCATGGTATTAAATCCTCTATGCAATGCCTAGCACACTTAGTGCTGCCTTTCCTGATGGTTAATGGACTAAGGGGGTCATTCCGACCAGGTCGCACGCTGCCGTTTTTTCGCAGCGATCAGATCACTACTGTGCATGCGTATGCACCGCAATGCTCAGGCGCGTTGCACGAAGCGGATCGTTGCTGAGCGATGGATTGTACGAAGAATCCATTCGCACACCCGATCACAAGGAGATTGACAGGAAGAAGGCGTTTGTGGGTGTCAACTGACCGTTTTCTGGGAGTGTTTGGAAAAACGCAGGCGTTTCCAAGCGTTGCAGGGCGGGTGTCTGACGTCAATTTCTGGTACCGGACAGGCTGAAGTGATCGCAGCGGCTGAGTAAGTTCAGACCTACTCAGAAACTGCACAAACTGTTTTTGTATTGCTCGGCTGCACAGGCATTCGCACACTTGCACAGCTAAAATACACTCCCCTGTGGGCGGCGACTATGCGTTCGCACGGCTGCTAAAAACAGCTAGCTAGCGAACTATCAACTCGGGATGACCCCCTAAGTACCAGAAGTATGTACGTTCTGGGACCAGCAGGTGTTAGCGCCCTAATTCAGTCTTATATGGACTTTTCACAGAATGTTGCTGTTCTTTGCTCTGAGTCCTAGCTGGACTCATTGTGAAAGATGAAGGAGCAGGGGACAAGTTGCCGTGTTTGCTAGAGTGTATACCTAACCCGTCATCTGTGTCCTACAGCCTCGGGGAAAGGAAATGAAGGGTAACAATCTGTGACTTATTTTCTGCAGGTCTGGGAGTTGAGTGACATTGATCATGATGGACTATTGGACCAAGATGAGTTTGCAGTTGTGAGTACAATCTTTTCTTTTAATAAAAATATGCTTATTAATCTATATCAGAGGCTGGAGATACATACACTGAAGCTGGGTACACACTACACGATGTGTATTCAGTCTGATATTGGCAGCGACAGGATCCTGCGGGGGAGCCAGCATCGGCAAGTGCATACACATTTACCGATGCGGGGAGCAACACCACTCTTATCCACCCTGCATGTAGGGCCGACAGAGGATGACCCACGCATCATGAGTGACTTAGTTGGTACACACTAAACAATGTGTCCGATATGTCGGTCCGATCCAGCATGCTTTACTAGCTGATCAGTGGAAGGTATGCTGGCAAAGCATGCTGGGACTTGTAGTTTCACAACAGCTGGAGGGCCACAAGTTTGACATGCCTGGTCTAGCGTGTACTCAGCTTTACAACTCTACATATCCCCAAGCGATGACCGTGTCTGGTGGTGAAAGTTGGGTAACCATGGTTCCTCAGGCCATAAGTTCTCATGGGTTGCTTATTTTGTTGTTGTGGCTTTTAATTGCAAGCATGATCCTTTTCATTGTGGTGTTACCGATCCCCGGAGCTCTGTGGACACGCGCATTTGTATTTTCCAATATGATCTCAATTCCGTGTTGGACAGTAAATGGAAAGGAGATGGCGGCGGTTAGTGTTGCCAATGCGGTGACCTTGGTCTACTTATCAGTACAGATGACTGAACAGGGAAGTATAAAATGCTCGTCCTGGCTCTGTTATCCAAGTTCCTAAGGTGACCATGTGACTGCACTGGCCTCTCTCCATAGAGAACAATGGTCTCTAGGCAGCCTTCCAGCTTCCCTTAGCTTCAAAATAACATCCAAGCGGTAAACAGAATTCACTAAAGTGCACATGCTCTGACCCCTCGCTGTAATAAGCTGTTATCACATCTGTAAAGATGCCATGTGTGTGCCTCCTTACCACTGTTATGTGCACCTACAGTATGCTTGCAAACCACAGTTTGCCCATTTAAGCAATTAACTTGAATTGTCTGCATGTTCAGGTGGATTAGTTGGTTCTTGCTGGAAGCTGTAGTTGTTCCCATCCAGTGGGAGTAATTGGAAAGTGTTCCAACTGCTACGTGGTAGTACTGACCTTTCAGGCAGAAACCTTGCTCCTAATGTACAGATGTTCTGTTATATTATATATTCTGAACTTCAGGTCTATTCTGTTTCTCTAGGCTATGTTCCTGGTATATTCTGCTCTAGAAAAAGAACCTGTTCCTATGCTTTTGCCTCCTGCGTTGGTGCCACCATCCAAGAGAAAAACATCCAATTCTACAACATCCTTGCCAATTATCCCACCTCCTCCAGTGCCACCTGGTAAAGAGTCACGGCATTCCTTGCCACCTGTTGGCATCTTACCCACTAAGGCACCCGCCACACAGGTAAGAAAGCTCAGGCTGACGGATGTGGCCACAGTTTAACTATATAGCCTGTTCATCAGAAAGTATAGTTGATATCTCTCATATACTGTGAAATGTCATGCATGCTGTTACTGGTGTAACTATTTTAAGAGGGGCAACTCGCATGGTGTTTAGTTAAATGCGTAAATTTACCAAGGGTATAAAAGGGTGATAGCCACGGACTTTTTTAATTAGAGCCCCTTTTTGTCATCCAGTAAATTACCGTGTTAATGGTCGTTGACCCATAGAAACCCGGTTTAAGTTCCTGGACGTATCGGTTAACATGGTTGCGACGCCTGAAAACAGGCTATTTAATGTGGGTCTTCGGGACCGATAAATAGCTGCGCGGCTTCAGTTAGCCCGTGGTAAATTACTAGGGCTAATTAAATACCCCCCCCCCCCTCAAGCCTGAAAGCCAAACCAGGCTATTTCCATGATTTCAGCAATGGAGTATGTGGGCATATCTGTAGTTTGTAACATATTTGGATAATATAACATATATAATATATGGGTTAGCATTTATTTTACTTTATGGCTATAGCTTGTTTAACATGATTGCACGTACCGGAGTACCTGCCTTCACATTACAGCCTTTGGTGGCTATATAGCTATCTAATCTTTGGCAATGTATGTAGGTTAATGTGAGAAATAGTATAGGTCAGTGGATCTCAAACTGTGCGCCTAGGCACCCGGGGGTGCAGGTTGATGATCCAGAACAAATTCAAATTATTTACGGTCAATGTAATAGACAAAACCAGCACTCGTGGCTTCATATAATAAAATGTGTACAAACAGAAGTGAATCCTGTCCCTCTCCACATAACTGACCCTAAGGGTGACCTATAAACAGAATTTACTTAACATTTTTTTCTGAATTTCTCGATAAGAAACTTTTGGCCTCGGGGTGCTGTGAAAAAATTCTGATACTCTAGGGTGCCGGGATTCAAAAAAGTTTTGGTACCACTGATATAGGTAGTGTACAAGAAATATCTCCAAATAACCAGATATCATGAAATAAAGCACATTTTGTTGTTAGTATTAGGACTATAATGAAACACAGATTACAGTGATTTGTCATTAAGTTTTTATAATGTGTCATTCATGAATAATCAATGATAGGCTAATTAAATGAAATATTTTTACGTAAATAAAATACCGGCTGATGGTGATGATCTCATGTCTGTTATTAATAAAGGTATTCTGTATTAATTATTAATCGGTACTACGGGCTGATTCAGACCTGATCGGTGCTGTGCATTTTTGCACAGCAGTGATCCTGTCTGAACTGCGCATGCGCCGGCGCAATGCCATACAGCCGACGGCTGTCGTAACCCTGTGATCGCCTCTGCCTGATTGACAGGTAGAGGTGGTTGCTGGGCGGGAGGGGGCGGCGTAGTCCAGGCAATGCAGGCGTGCCCGAACCATTGGGGAGACGGGCCGCGGCGGCTGCGTGACATCACACGCAGCCTCTGCGACCCGGGCAGCGACGAGTAACTCCCTGCCAGTGGCCAGGAGCTGCGCTGGCTGGGAGCTACGCCTGAAGTACAAAAGCATTGCCGCTGTTCGATGTTATTGTACTTGTGTGACGGGGCAGGGACTGACATGCGGGGCGGACTAGCCCTGTGCTGGGCGTGCCCCCGCATGTCAGTGTGACTGATCGTAGATGTGCTAAATTTAGCACATCTACGATCAGGTCAGAATTAGCCCCAATGTATCTTTGCACAGAGTTCCTGCTGGCAGAAGAACGTGGATGTATGCTGTGTTTTGTTCCTTCTTTTCTTAGATTCCAGTGTTCAGGCCTTTAGAATAATTGACTGTTCAGATACAGAGGAAATAGGATAATACATATGTGTGAGAATGATTAAGAATAATGCATTCATACGTACCTAGAATATAAAATAATAGACCCATTCAAGCAGTTAATATCCAATAAATACGTGTTAGCTCTTTCATTATCATTACAGGTTGAGTATCCCTTATCCAAAATGCTTGGGACCAGAGGTATTTTGGATATGAGATTTTTCCGTATTTTGGAATAATTGCATACCACAATGAGATATCATGGTGATGGGACCTAAATCTAAGCACAGAATACATTTATGTTACATATACACCTTATACACACAGCCTGAAGGTAATTTTAGCCAATATTTTTTATAACTTTGTGCATTAAACAAAGTGTGTGTACATTCATACAATTTCATTTATGTTTCATATACACATTATACACACAGTCTGAAGTCATTTAATACAATATTTTTAATAACTTTGTGTATTAAACAAAGTTTGTGTACATTGAGCCATCAGAAAACAAAGGTTTCACTATCTCACTCTCAGTCAAAAAAGTCCGTATTTCGGAATATTCCGTATTTCGGAATATTTGGATATGGGATACTCAACCTCTATTAAACTAATAACTACTAAACTGAGAAGAACAAGTTTATATGTTCCACACTCTGTGCAGTCCTACGTTGGATAATGGCCTATAAAACCCATCGCTCTCTGTGTTTCTGTAGTGGGTTGTCTCACATGTAGAGACAACGAAATACGATGAGATTTTCCTGAAACTTGACAAAGACCTAGATAACCTGGTGTCTGGGCTGGAAGTCCGAGAGATATTCCTTAAGACTGGATTGCCTTCAGGACTCCTTGCCCATATTTGGTAAGTGCCACTGACTAAGGGCTAAATTCTCATGTATACCAGTAGGTGCTGATTTAAATGTCCGATAAATAACAAGTGAGTCTTACTTATTACTGGTTTTATGTTCTAGATGTTTCTCTAAAGCATGTTTCATTGTTTTTTCTATACATTACATTGTAATATTGCTGGTGATATCTGCAGACTTTCCAAACTGTTCTGAAATAAGGGATGATGCCCGCAATAGAGGAGAGTATAATTAGGAATTGCAGTACCATGCATGGGCAGTGACTGCCCTCTGCCTGTATGATGAGCGTGCGTTACTTGACTGTTTGTGATTCTGTCGTGTGTGGTCAAGTTGGAAGTGATTTTGGCATTTAGCGCTGGACTGTAGCTTCTAGACATTTTTTCTGCATTTTTTCAGGAAGTCCTATTTATGTAGAAGTGATCACAGATTTTCTGTTTGTAAAATCGTGATTATTGGTTTTCACTGATCATAGATTATTTTAAAGGCAACAATAAAATGCCGACCTTCATATAAAATAACAGACAGTAGGAGGGAATGTCTATTTTGTAGGGGGCTGTTCAATTCGTACTTTTCGCCAGTTTGCAGGTCAAATTCTTATTCGACTTATTCAAAGCCCAGCCTGATTTTTCGACTTGTCGAAAAATCCGGCCAGGTGAAAACCACATGGATCGACGAATACGCCGCCGATCCACGTGTTTTGTTGAAATCGTGGGTGTTTTCGACAGTTTTTTGGTCTGTTTTTCGCCCATGCCGATTCGACAATTTTTTTTTTTTTAAAAGGCATGGTGAAGACGGAGCAAAAACCTGGCGAAAACACCCGCGATTCAATAGTCAACTGTCGAATTAGTGCCGGTTTTCCGACGGTCGGAAAACTCTGCACGGATTGAATACCCCCCATTCTCTTATTTCCGTTGGGTGGGTTAGAAATTGTGGAATACATATTACATAAAAACAGAGCTTTGAAAACAAGTGGCCGGTTGGTTACAGTGGACTGTCCTGTGTTTGTAGCATGGACTGCAGATCTACAGTTCTCAGCCTGAGAGATGGAACCAGCCTGAAAATGATGGAAGATTCTGCTGTAAATAATGCTGCTCACATGTGCCAGTCTAAGGGGGCAATTCACTCAGCAGCGATGGGCACAGGGTGCCAGCACTCTGAGGTTCTGTGGCACCTGGAGATCACTGACATCGCACGTTTTACCCCATAGGGGTGCGCTGAAAAATCTGTGATGTTGCGGAAACATTTTTTTTTGGGGGTGTTGTCTGTAGTTGCAGATCCCGATAATTGATTAATTCCCCTTAACAGTCAAACGGGTCCCCCCTGTTCTAGGCCTACATTACCTGTCTGAGTGATGGAGCGTCATCATTCAGGTTGGTTTTCTACCATGTTTTAACCATTTTAGAGGAATCCGATTTACTGACCATAATTAAATAAATGTCCAAGGCCCAAATGTGAAAGTCTGTGAGATGTGGGCAGCGGTGAGATTCCGGCTGTATAGACAATTGATTTAAAACCGTAATTTGTTTAAAGGCAAAACCAAATTTTCTCCTTAAACAAATTAACACTTTATATCTAGTGGTTTTATTGTGAATTGTCTCAGATGGCCATATCTTGCAGGGTAATACATGGGGGCTGACTGCACACTGGTGACTTCTTTTAGCCGTCTCCTGGCAGTGCACACGACTGACTTACCAAAGCAGTGCACAGCGCAGAGACAGGAGAAAGTAAAGGCTATACTATTTTATCTTGGTGTCCCTGTGTCCCCTCTGTTGACAGTTTGGATGAAAACCATTAGATGCTTGTGTGCACAAGACCTAAAGTATATAATAAAAGGTATATATGTGTATGTTCTGCATGAATTGTTTACAAATGTTCCGGTTATACCTGTTTTAATGGTGGTTATTATACAGGTCGCTGTGTGACACGCAGGATTGTGGGAAACTGTCCAAAGAGCAATTTGCTCTGGCTTTCCACCTCATCAATCAGAAGCTAGTAAAGGGCATTGATCCCCCGCAAACACTCACTCCTGAAATGATCCCTCCATCGGAAAGATCCGCCACACCTAAGGTAGGGATTGGAGGACACTCAGATGTGCAGTGTTATCATTTATGACAATGTAGCCATATTACTGACTTCTGGGACCTTTAGTAGTGTATTTCATTCTATAATTTCATTCTGACTTTTCACCGTATGTCGTTAGCTGTGTAGTGTTACGTATGATAATGTATAGGGGCTAATTTCATCTCCACCATCTTCAACTCAAACAGCAATTTCTGCAATCATTGAACTCCTCCCATAGAGACCAGTATCTTTTATACAAATAAATATAATTGAACTTAATTGAATTCACTTAAAAAACCTTTCTTGTAGTTATACGGTATGTTAGTGTGGTGTTCTGACTAAGCCACCTGTTCCACAGCAGTAGTAGTGTCGTACTATGAAAACTCTCGACCCATGCTGTCCTCAAGCCCTAGAGCATGCATGCCCAACCTGTGGCTCTCCAGTTGTTGTGAAACTACATATCCGCATGCTTTGCCAAAGGTTTAGTATTCCCTGTTGCAGGGCATGTTGGGATTGTAGTTTCACAACAGCTGGAGTGCCACTGGTTGGCCAGGCCTGCCCTAGAGGCTCTTACCTTTGGTGGTTGCATGGTCTGACTCTGAGTCTCAGGAAACTGCAGGTCTTCCAGGGGAGAAAACACCAAACTGATACCAGTGGAGACACTACATAGACTAGGCAGCCTCTGTAAGCAGGCTTGGCGTAAACACCGGGAGTAACCACCACTATGAGAGAGGCAGATAGGCAAGGTGTCTTATTTGCAGTCTGCTTGCTGCGTATGTGGGGAGGCTTTTGACCTCATACACAGTGTTCTTGGTATGGGATAATGGGGGGTTAGTTTACACGTTTGGTGGAAAGGCCATTATGGAGCTTATACGGAGTACTTAGCACACACTTTGTGAAATCTTACTGCACATGACCACAACAGTGTGATGCTCCCATGATGTTTTTCAGTACTCTGCCACTTAACTTCTCTATCACGTAGCTTGTGCTTTGAAGGATGGAACCAGGGCCAGATTAAAGGCAACATGGGATTGGGGCCGAAAAGGATCAATAGCCTACTGTGAGAAGCAGAATTGTTGCCAGCAAATGTGTGGGTGTGGCCAGTGCCATGTGGGCGTGTACATCCCTACACTGTCAGCCCCATTTTCTCCTTAAACACAAGAGTAGAAAATTGCATTTTCTCTAACGTCCTAAGTGGATGCTGGGGACTCCGTAAGGACCATGGGGAATAGCGGCTCCGCAGGAGACTGGGCACATCTAAAGAAAGCTTTAGGACTATCTGGTGTGCACTGGCTCCTCCCCCTATGACCCTCCTCCAAGCCTCAGTTAGATCTCTGTGCCCGAACGAGAAGGGTGCACACTAGGGGCTCTCCTGAGCTTCTTAGTGAAAGTTTTAGATTAGGTTTTTTATTTTCAGTGAGACCTGCTGGCAACAGGCTCACTGCATCGAGGGACTAAGGGGAGAAGAAGCGAACTCACCTGCGTGCAGAGTGGATTGGGCTTCTTAGGCTACTGGACATTAGCTCCAGAGGGACGATCACAGGCCCAGCTTGGATGGGTCCCAGAGCCGCGCCGCCGCCCCCCTTACAGAGCCAGAAGGCAGAAGAGGTCCGGAAAATCGGCGGCAGAAGACGTCCTGTCTTCAACAAGGTAGCGCACAGCACTGCAGCTGTGCGCCATTGCTCTCAGCACACTTCGGTCACTGAGGGTGCAGGGCGCTGGGGGGGGGCGCCCTGAGACGCAATAAAAACACCTTGGATGGCAAAAAAATGCATCACATATAGCTCCTGGGCTATATGGATGCATTTAACCCCTGCCAGAATCCATAAAAAAGCAGGAGAAAAGTCCGCGAAAAAGGGGCGGAGCCTATCTCCTCAGCACACTGGCGCCATTTTCCCTCACAGCTCCGTTGGAGGGAAGCTCCCTGTCTCTCCCCTGCAGTCACTACACTACAGAAAGGGTTAAAAAAAGAGAGGGGGGCACTAATTAGGCGCAGTATTAACTATACAGCAGCTATAAGGGGAAAAACACTTATATAAGGTTATCCCTGTATATATATAGCGCTCTGGTGTGTGCTGGCAAACTCTCCCTCTGTTTCCCCAAAGGGCTAGTGGGGTCCTGTCCTCTATCAGAGCATTCCCTGTGTGTGTGCTGTATGTCGGTACTTTTGTGTCGACATGTATGAGGAGAAAAATGATGTGGAGACGGAGCAGATTGCCTGTAATAGTGATGTCACCCCCTAGGGGGTCGACACCTGAGTGGATGAACTGTTGGAAGGAATTACGTGACAGTGTCAGCTCTGTATAAAAGACAGTGGTTGACATGAGACAGCCGACTACTCAGCTTGTTCCTGTCCAGACGTCTCATAGGCCGTCAGGGGCTCTAAAGCGCCCGTTACCTCAGATGGCAGATATAGACGCCGACACGGATACTGACTCCAGTGTCGACGGTGAAGAGACGAATGTGACTTCCAGTAGGGCCACACGTTACATGATTGAGGCAATGAAAAATGTTTTACACATTTCTGATAATACGAGTACCACCAAAAAAGGGGTATTATGTTCGGTGAGGAAAAACTACCTGTAGTTTTCCTGAATCTGAGAAATTAAATGAGGTGTGTGATGATGCGTGGGTTTCCCCCGATAACAACGGATAATTTCTAAAATGTTATTGGCATTATATCCTTTCCCGCCAGAGGTTAGGGTGCGTTGGGAAACACCCCCTAGGGGGGATAAAGCGCTCACACGCTTGTAAGGGCTCTACCTTCGCCTGAGATGGCCGCCCTTAAGGATCCTGCTGATAGAATGCAGGAGGGTATCCTAAAAGGTATTTACACACATACTGGTGTTATACTGCGACCAGCAATCGCCTCAGCCTGGATGTGCAGTGCTGGGTTGGCGTGGTCGGATTCCCTGACTGAAAATATTGATACCCTAGATAGGGACAGTATATTTTTGCCTATAGAGCATTTAAAAGATGCATTTTTATATATGCGTGATGCACAGCGGAATATTTGCCGACTGGCATCAAGTCTAAGCGCGTTGTCCATTTCTACCAGTAGAGGGTTATGGACACGTCAGTGGTCAGGTGATGCGTATTCCAAACGGCATTTGGAAGTATTGCTTTATTAAGGGAGGAGTTATTTGGGGTCGGTCTTTCAGACCTGGTGGCCACGGCAACAGCTGGGAATTCCACGTTTGTACCCCAGGTCGCCTCTCAACATGAGAAGACGCCGTATTATCAGGCGCAGTCTTTTCGTGGACAAGCGGGCAAAAGGTTCCTCATTTCTGCCCCGTGACAGAGGGAGAGGAAAAAGGCTGCAGAAATCAGCCAGTTCCCAGGAACAGAAACCCTCTCCCGCCTCTGCCAAGCCCTCAGTATACGCTGGGGCTTTACAAGCAGAATCAGGCAGGGTGGGGGGCCCCGTCTCAATGAATTTCAGCGCGCAGTGGGCTCACTCGCAAGTAGACCCCTGGATCCTTCAGGTGATATCTCAGGGGTACAAATTAGAATTCGAGACGTCTCCCCCTCGCCGTTTCCTAAAGTCGGCTTTACCGATGTCTCCTTCTGACAGGGAGACAGTTTTGGAAGCCATTCACAAGCTGTATTCCCAGCAGGTGATAATCAAGATACCCCTCCTGCAACAGGAAACGGGGTATTATTCCACACTGTTGTGGTACCGAAGCCGGACGGCTCGGTGAGACCGATTCTAAATCTAAAATCTTTGAACACTTACGTACAGAGGTTCAAATTCAAGATTGAGTCACTCAGAGCAGTGATTGCGAACCTGGAAGAAGGGGACTACATGATGTCTCGGGACATCAAGGATGCTTACCTTCATGTCAAAATTTACCCTTCTCACCAAGGGTACCTCAGGTTTATGGTACAGAACTGTCACTATCAGTTCAGACGCTGCCGTATGGATGGTACACGGCACCCCGGGTCTTTACCAAGGTAATGGCCGAAATGATGATATTCCTTCGAAGGAAGTGAATTTTAGTTATCCCTTCCTTGGACAATTCCCTGATAAGGGTAAGATCCAGGGAACAGTTGGAGGTCGGTGTAGCACTATCTCAGGTAGTGTTGCGGCAGCACGATTGGATTCTCAATATTCCAAAATCGCACCTGGTTCCGACGACGTGTCTTCTGTTCCTAGGGATGATCCTGGACACAGTCCAGAAAAAGGTGTTTCTCCTGGAGGAGAAAGCCAGGGAGTTATCCGAGCTAGTCAGGAACCTCCTAAAACCGAGCCAAGTCTCAGTGCATCAATGCACAAGGGTTCTGGGTAAAATGGTGGCTTCCTACGAAGCAATCCCATTCGGCAGATTCCACGCAAGAACTTTCCAGTGGGACCTGCTGGACAAATGGTCCGGATCGCATCTTCAGATGCATCAGCGGATAACCCTGTCACCAAGGACAAGGGTGTCCCTCCTGTGGTGGTTGCAGAGTGCTCATCTTCTAGAGGGCCGCAGATTAGGCATTCAGGACTGGGTCCTGGTGACCACGGATGCCAGCCTGCGAGGCTGGGGAGCAGTCACACAGGGAAGGAATATCCAGGGCTTATGGTCAAGCCTGGAGACATCACTTCACATAAATATCCTGAAGCTAAGGGACATTTACAATGCTCTAAGCTTAGCAAGACCTCTGCTTCAAGGTCAGCCGGTGTTGATCCAGTCGGACAACATCACGGCAGTCACCCACGTAAACAGACAGGGTGGCACAAGAAGCAGGAGGGCAATGGCAGAAGCTGCAAGGATTCTTCGCTGGGCGGAAAATCATATGATAGCACTGTCAGCAGTATTCATTCCGGGAGTGGACAACTGGGAAGCAGACTTCCTCAGCACGACCTCCACCCGGGAGAGTGGGGACTTCACCCAGAAGTCTTCCACATGATTAAAAACTCGACAGGTATTGCGCCAGGTCCAGGGACCCTCAGGCAATAAGCTGTAGACGCTCTGGTAACACCGTGGGTGTACCAGTCAGGGTATGTGTTCCCTCCTCTGCCTCTCATACCCAAGGTACTGAGATTGATAAGATGGAGAGGAGTAAGCACTATATTCGTGGTTCCGGATTGGCCAAGAAGGACTTGGTAACCGGAACTTCAAGAGATGCTCACGGAGGATCCGTGGCCTCTACCTCTAAGAAGGGACCTGCTCCAGCAAGGACCCTGTCTGTTCCAAGACTTACCGCGGCTGCGTTTGACGGCATGGCGGTTGAACGCCGGATCCTGAAGGAAAAAAGGCATTCCGGATGAAGTCATCCCTATCCTGATCAAAGCCAGGAAGGATGTAACCGCAAAAACATTATCACCGCAATTGGCGAAAATATGTTGCGTGGTGCGAGGCCAGTAAGGCCCGACGGAGGAAATTCAACTGGGTCGATTCCTACATTTCCTGCAAACAGGAGTGTCTATGGGCCTGAAATTGGGGTCCATTAAGGTTCAAATTTCGGCCCTGTCAATTTTCTTCCAAAAAGAACTAGCTTCAGTCCCTGAAGTTCAGACGTTTGTAAAAGGGGTACTGCATATACAGCCTCCTTTTGTGCCTCCAGTGGCACTTTGGGATCTCAATGTAGTTTTGGGTTCCAAAAGTCACATTGGTTTGAACCACTTAAATCTGTGGAGTTAAAATATCTCACATGGAAAGTGGTCATGCTGTTGGCCCTGGCCTGGGCCAGGCGCGTGTCAGAATTGGCGGCTTTATCCTGAAAAAGCCCTTATCTGATTTTCCATTCGGACAGGGCGGAATTGAGGACTCGTCCTCAGTTTCTCCCCAAGGTGGTTTCAGCGTCTCACCTGAACCAACCTATTGGTGGTGCCTGCGGCTACTAGGGACTTGGAGGCCTCCAAGTTGCTAGACGTTGTCAGTACCCTGAAAATATATGTTTCCAGGACGGCTGGAGTCAGGAAATCTGACTCGCTGTTTATCCTGTGTGCACCCAACAAGCCTGGTGCTCCTGCTTCTAAGCAGACTATTGCTCGTTGGATTTGTAGTACAATTCAGCTTGCACATTCTGTGGCAGGCCTGCCACAGCCAAAAATCTGTAAATGCCCACTCCACAAGGAAGGTGGGCTCATCTTGGGCGGCTGCCGAGGGGTCTCGGCTTTACAACTTTGCCGAACAGCTACTTGGTCAGGAGCAAATACGTTTGTAAAATTCTACAAAATTGATATCCTGGCTGAGGAGGACCTGGAGTTCTCTCATTTGGTGCTGCAGAGTCATCCGCACTCTCCCGCCCGTTTGGGAGCTTTGGTATAATCCCCATGGTCCTTACGGAGTCCCCAGCATCCACTTAGGACGTTAGAGAAAATAAGAATTTACTTACCGATAATTCTATTTCTCATAGTCCGTAGTGGATGCTGGGCGCCCATCCTAAGTGCGGATTGTCTGCAATACTTGTACATAGTTATTGTTACAAAAATCGGGTTATTATTGTTGTGAGCCATCTTTCAGAGGCTCCTCTGTTATCATGCTGTTAACTGGGTTCAGATCACAGGTTATACGGTGTGATTGGTGTGGCTGGTATGAGTCTTACCCGGGATTCAAAATCCTTCCTTATTGTGTACGCTCGTCCGGGCACAGTATCCTAACTGAGGCTTGGAGGAGGGTCATAGGGGGAGGAGCCAGTGCACACCAGATAGTCCTAAAGCTTTCTTTAGATGTGCCCAGTCTCCTGCGGAGCCGCTATTCCCCATGGTCCTTACGGAGTCCCCAGCATCCACTACGGACTATGAGAAATAGAATTATCGGTAAGTAAATTCTTATTATTTTTTGTAAGGGAAACAGATATACATTTTTAATACTGATGATTTATGGCCGACCGTGTGGCCAGCTGGGCGGCTGATCAGCCTCATGCTGCCATGATGATTGGCCTATTTTTATCTAAAGGCCTGGAGCTCCATCCGCTGCATTGTTCACCTGGCCCTGACATTATCAGAGTACATTACGGGTGCAATTGCAGACCAGGAAAGAGATGCATATACTGTATCCCTGGCACAGCTGTGTCTTTGTGGGTAGTGAAGGGCAGGTGCAGTTCCGGACACTAGCAAACTAGTGATTGGCTGTTTTGAGAACACTCCCCTAACACTCCTTCCATCACTCCGCCATAGAATATGTATTTCAGAGCGTTTAAGAATTTTTCTTTTCTGTTGATTTTAGTGCGTGTGAGACGGTTGTTTGTTACTGGGGCCATAGATGAGTTTTAGCAGTTAATTGGTATCTTATAGTAAATGTTTTTTGTTGCACATAAAATAAATGGTTTATTATACAGGTGCAAATGGGACGTAAGTGTCTGGGATTTGTACATAACAACAGTCACCGTTATTAACTCCCTTGTGTGTTTATGATGTTCTTTAAGTCACCAAAAAAGTCATTTTCTTTTTGTTTTTACTGCACATTGCAATAGTGGCCTGGTGCTTTCCCGCTGTGGAACATACCATTCTCCTGTGGTTCAGGTCCAGTTTGTGTAAGTGAATTAGGGGTTTTGCTGTTAATAACAAACTGACTGCACTGGTTTGTATACCTATTTTATGACTTAACAGAATGTGTAACACTTAGGGGCAGATTCAGTTAAGCGCAAATTTGCGAGGTGCGGCTGCGCACATATCAGGTGACTACAGGAGGAAAACCTCTGTTGGCACAAGCAAAAAATAAAAAGTGCGGTTTCCCTGCCCAGATAAGCCAGGTAGTATTGGCACTTCAGAACTTCGCAGCTATTTGACACTGCCCCTTACATGGAATGTCCTGACCCCCCCTCTGCTACTATATAACAAAGTAATATATATTAACCACCTGTAACAAGTCCCTGATTGATCATTAAAGTGAACCTTTCCTTTTACATAAATTACTTTTAAAATGAGCTATGGTACTTTTTTCTGTTAGCGTTCACTGTAGGGTGAATGCGGGGCATTGTTCTGATCAGACGAGAGGGCACTTCTGCGAGCCGCCTGAAAATGGGGTGTGACCGGTTGGGGAGTGGGCGTGGTCTCATGACACACATCCTGTTCAGCACTCTAGGGGGTGTGCCCAGAACTTAGTGTTGCTGGGCTGCCCATACACTCAATTCACCTAGCGGTGAGGGTTCAGCCGCAACCAGGGTCAGACTGGCCCACAGGGGTACCAGGGAAACCACCGGTAGGCCCCACTGCCTGAGTGCCCACTCCTTCCTCTAGGGATCAGGTTCCAGACTGTGCACATGTATTATACATGGTAGATAAGTTGCATTACAATGCACAAGATAATTGTGTATTTCAAGCCTCTTTGGAGGCTGGCCACACCCTCTTTGTAGGCTGACCACACCCCTAAGTATGGGCCCCTATCACTGCATTCCCCCGGTGGGCCCTTCATACCCCAGTCCGACACTGACCGCAACTTTTACCCCGTGGGACACTGCAGCCTGTGCATGGGGACAGCACCTGGTAGGCTGTTTCAGCGGGGTGCCTCCATAAGGGCAGGGTGCTTTTTAGCATTGTATAATTGGGCATTTCGCGGCTCCCTGCTTAAACTAGCAGAAACACAATGTGAAACTCGTCAAATTCTATCAAGCCGTACATTATTAGCTTGTCGACGTATGCAGTGCAGAGATTATTTTACAACTGCGCATGCATATAAGTCGCACTGGGAACGTTCCGCAATGGTCTTGCTAAGGTGATTGCAATGAGGATTTTTTCGCAATGTGATTGATAATCGGGGCATTTGTAGGTGGTAACGGGGGAGTGGTGACTCAAATGTAGGCATGCCGCAACCAATACAAGGGAGTGTCACAGCTTGCAACTGCTCCGGCGGCTTCCTTCTGAAGAACATGCTGCGCGACCGTAGGTTACTTAGAAAGTTGATTATAAACTGATATGCATCCAATGTCTTCATACACAGGGGTTATTCAGAGTTGTTAGCAAACCAAAAAAGTTAGCAATTGGGCAAAACCATGTTGCACCGCAGGTGGGGCAGATGAGACATGTGCAGAGAGAGTTAGATTTGGGTTCAAACTGAAATCTAAATTGCAGTGTACAAATTAAGCCGCCAGTATTTACCATGCACAGAAACAATATAACCCACCCAAATCTAACTCTCTCTGCCCCCCCCCCCCCCCCCTCCCTACCTGCAGTGCAACATGGTTTAACCTAATTGCTAACTTTTTTGGTTTGTTAACAACTCTGAATAACCCCCAGAAGCCGCAGATGTCAGATCTTCGTACAGATCCCAGCGGCTGTGGCATATTTTCACACAGCCGCTGCTTACTAAATCGCAGCTGCAAGGGCATTTGTGTTTATCTCTGAATCAGGTCCGTAGTCCGGATCAGTACTAAATGCCGCCGGCCGGAATTCCGGCGGTCGAAATCCCGACGCCGGAATCCCGACCACACAATCCCGACAGGGGTGGCGAGCGGAACGCAGCCCCTTGCGGGCTCGCTTCGCTCGTCACGCTGCGGGCACGGTGCCTTGCTACGCTCGGCACACTATTATATTCTCCCTCTATGGGTGTCGTGGACACCCACGGAGGGAGAATATGTCGGGATTGTGGCGGTCGGGATTCCGGCGTCTGTATTTCGACCGACGGGATTCCGGCCGGCTGCATCTTGACCGCATCCCCCGTAGTCACCTAATATGGTAGCATGCCGTCAGTGATTTCTGGATGCTGGTGGAAGGTACACTTTAAGTATCATTGCT